>NC_048233.1:59600356-59630211 GCF_002007445.2 Ailuropoda melanoleuca | reverse complement strand
AAGAAAGAAAGAAAGAAAGAAAGAAAGAAAGAAAGAAAGAAAAAGAAAAAAGAAGAAAGAAGAAAGAAAGACAGGAAAAAAGAAAGAAAGAAAGACAAGAAAGGATCAGAGAAAAATCTTCAGAAACAATCACAGAACAAATAATAAAATGATAATAGATACATATATATCAATAACTACTTTGAATGTAAACAGACTGAAAGTTTCAATCAAAGGCATAGAGTGACAGAATGGATAAAAGAAAACAAAGCCCATCTATATGCTGCCTACAAGAGACTCATTTTATTGTAAATATTTGTGCACCCAACATAGGAGTACTGAAATACAGAAAAAAATTAATAACAAATGTAAAGAAAATAATCGATAACAATAAAATAATAGTAGAAAAACTTTAACGCCCCATTTAAACATCAATGGACAGGCCATCTAGACAGAAAATCAACAAGGAAACAATAGCTTTGAATATACACTGGGACAGATGGATTTAAAAAATATATTCAGAACATTCCATCCTAAGACAGCAGAATACACATTCTTTTCAAGTGCACATGGAACATTCTCCAGAACAGATCACATATTCACCCTCAAAACCAGCCTCAACAAATTCACTAAGATTGAAGTCATACCATGCATCTTTTTTGATCACAACACTATGAAACTGGAAGTCAACCACAAGAAAAAATCTGGAAAGGTTAAATGACATGCTAATAAACAATGAATGGGTCAAACAGGAAATTAAAGAAGAAATTAAAAAGTACATGGAAACAAGTGAAATGAAAACACAACAGTTCAAAACCTTTGGGATGTAGCAAAACTGGTTCTAAGAGGGAAGTTTATAGCAGTATAGGTCTACCTCAAGAAGCAAGAAAAATGTCAAATAAACAACCTAACCTTACACCTAAAGGAGCTAGGAAAACAAAGACAAAACCTAAAACCAGCAGAAGGAAGGAAATAATAAAGATTAGAGAAGAAATAAATGATATAGACTTGAAAAAACAAAACAAAAAAAAACAAAAGAACAGATCAGTGAAACCAGGAGCTAGTGATTTGAAGAGATTAGTAAAATTGATTAACCTCTAACCAAATAAGAGAAAGGGGAGAAGAAACAGAGGAGAAATAAAACCAACACCACAGAAATACAAACAATTTTAAGAGAATGTTATGAAGAACTATATCCCAACACAATGGACAACCTAGAAGAAATAAATTTCTAGAAACATATAAACTACTGAAACTGAAACAGGAAGAAATAGAAAATTTGAACAGACTGATAACCAACAAAGAAATTGAATCAGTAATCAAAAACTCCCAAAAACAAAGTCCAGCACCAGACAGCTTCACAGGCAAATTCTACCAAACATTTATATCCTAATTCCAAAACCAGATAAAGACGTGACTAAAAAAGGGACCTACAGACCAATATCCTGATGAACATAGATGCAAAATCCTCAATAAAATACTAGCAAACCAAAGTCAACAATACGTTAAAAAAAAAATCATTCACCAAAATCAAGTGGGATTTATTCCTGGATTGCAAGGTTGATTCAATGTTTGCAAATCAGTCAATGTCATATATCACATCAATAAGAGAAAGGATATAAGAACCATATGATCATTTCAATAGGTGTAGAAAAGGCATTTGGCAAAGGACATTATTCATTCATGATAAAACTCTCAAAAAAGTAGGTTTAGAAGGAATATATCTCAACATAATAAAGGCCATATATGAAAAACCCCTAGCCAACATCATCTTTAATGGGGAAAAACTTAGAGCTTTCCCCCTAATGTCAGGAACAAGACAAGGATGCTGACTCTCTATGTCTCTTCAAAATAGTACTGAAAGTCCTAGCCATAGCAATTAGACAATGAAAAGAAATAAAAAGCATACAAATTTGTAAGGAAGACATAAAATGTTCACTATTTGCGGATAACATGATACTATATATAGAAAGTCCAAGAGATGCCACCAAAAAACTGCTAGAACTAATACACAAATTCAGTAAAGTCGTAGGATACAAAATCAATGTGCAGGAAACTGTTGAATTTCTATACACCAATAATGAAACAGCAGAAAGAGAAATTGAGAAAACAATACCATCTACAATTACACCATAAACAATAAGATACCTTGGAATAAACCTAACCAAAGAAGTGAGAACTATAAAACACTGATGAAAGAAATTGAAAAAAATACACAGAAATGGAAAGACATACCATGCTCATGGATTGAAAGAACAAATATTGTTAAAATGTTTATACTACCCAAATAAATCTACACATTTAATGCAATCCCTATCAAAATACCACCAGCATTTTTCACAGAGGTAGAACAAAGAATCCTAAAATTTGCATAGAACCACAAAAGACCATGAATAACTCAAGCAATCTTGCAAAAGAAAAAGCAAAGCTGGAGGTATCACAACTCTGGACTTCAAGTTATATTACAAAACTGTAGTAATCAAAACATATGGTACTGGCACAAAAATAGACAGATCAATAGAACAGAGTAGAAAACCCAGAAATAAACCCACAACCATATGGTCAATTAATCTTTGACAAAGCAGGTAAGAATATCCAATGGGAGAGGGACAGTCTCCTCAATAAATAGTGTCGGGAAGATAGGATAGCAACATGCAAAAAAAAAAAAAAGTCACTGGACTACTTTCTTACACCATACACAAAAATGAATTCAAAATGAATTAAAGACATAAATGTGAGAATTGAAACCATAAAAATCTATAAGAGATTTTCAGAGAGAACAAAACACAGGCATAATCCCTTTGACATTGCCCATAGCAACTTTTTTCTAGACATATCTCCTGAGGCAAGGGAAACAAAAGCAAAAATAAACTAATGTGACTACATCAAAAGAAAAACTTCTGCATAGCAAAAGAAACAGTCAACAAAACTAAAAGGCAACCTACAGAATGGGAGATGTTTGCAAATGACATATTCGATAAGGGATTAGAATCCAAAATATACAAACAACTTATATAATTCAACACCCAAAAAACAAATATTACAATTTAAAAATGGGTAGTAGACAGACATTTCTCCAAAGAAGACCTCTAAAAGGCCAACAGACGCATGAAAACATGTTCAACATCACTTACCATCAGAGAAACACAAATCAAAACTACCAATTGATATCACATCACACCTGTCAGAATGGCTAAAATCAACAACACAAAAAAATAAGAGATACTGGCAAGGATGGGGAGAAAAAGGAACCCTCGTGCATGTCGGTGGGAATGCAAACTGGTGCAGCCACTGTGGAAAACAGTATGGAGGTTTCTCAAAAAGTTAAATAGAACTACCCTACAATCCAGCAATCACACTACTGGGTATTTACCCAAGAATACAAAAACAGTTATTCAAAGAGATACATGCACCACCATGTTTATAGCAGCATTATTTACAATAGCCAAGTGATGGAAGCAGCCCAACTATCCATTGACTGATATTTGGATAAAGAAGATGAGATATATATCTACAATGGAATATTATTCAGCCATAAAATGATTAATTTTTGCCATTTGCAACAACATGGATAGATATAGAGAGTAAAATGCTAGGCAAAATAAGTCAAAGAAAGACAAATACCATATGATTTCACTCATATGTAGAATTTAAGAAACGAAACAAATGAGCAAAGGGAAAAAGGAGAGAGAGACAAACCAAGAAACAGACTTTTAATTATAGAGAACAAACTGATGGTTACCAGACGGGAAGTGGGTGGAGAGATTGGTGAAATAGGTGCTGGGCATTAAGGAGTTTGGTCGTGATGAGCATTGGGTGATGTTTGGAAGTGTTGAATCACTATATTGTATACCTGGAACTACTAGAACACTGTATGTTAACTAACTGGAATAAAAATAAAAACTTGAAGAAAATGGAAAAAGGGGGACATGATCCACGGAATAGGGTAGCCTCTAGAAGCTATAAAACACAAGGAAATTAATTCTTCCTTAGAGCTTCCAGAAAGAACACATCCCTTCCAATGCCTTGATTATATCCTGGTAAGACCCATTAAGGATTTCTAACCTGCAGAATTGAAAGATAATGAATTTGTGTTAAGTCCCTATATTTGTGGTAACTTGTTACAGCACCAATAGGAAACTAATACAATAACGTAGACCAGCGCTTTGCCCACAGAAATTCAATACAGTTCCTGATTGGCTTTAGCTCAAAAAAATATTTATGCAGTAAAATTGAATTGTTAATAGTTTAGTGTACTGTGACAAAATATATGCAATTTAGAGCTGGAAAAAATCTTTTAAAATATTGTCTCTAATCTCTCTCTCATAATGCAGATAAAAAAAAAAACTGAAGCTCAAGGAGGTAAGTTAGCAAGCAAAAACGAGGTAGTGGGAAAGCCTTAGGGAGACCACCTATGTTGTAAGATAGTGAGAGGAAAAAGTAGTGAAAAGAGAGGGGAAACAGATTTGGATATTCTGTTCTACATATGGTGATCTCGAGGAATAACAAGTAGTGCAGCATTTTTCTGCCTTGCAGACCAAAAGGCTAGGAGGTCTCTACCCAATTTTCTAAAAGAATACTAAAGAACAAATACAATAACAAATAACAGATTGGCTGCAAGAGGAGAAAAAGTACTCTTTGAGTAGGATTTGCCACATGGGATTAGTGACTGTCTCATTATCTGTTGCTTGAGTTAAAAAAAAAATTGCTCACTTTATATAAATAGATTCCTTTACTCTTTGGAACAAAATTATGTGTGTTTAGGTTGTAAAATGAAATACTGGCAAGCCAGAGAGCTAGCTCTTATGCTACTAACAAATATCAGTGGTTTCTTTTGTGTCATAATATATTAGGCCATCGCTTCATGTCAATAGTGTGACTTGCTCTTTGCAACAGAGTTTACTTTAAATTGCACTAAGACCTAAATACATGTCTTCTGTTGTCTACCAGATCTAGAGGATTTTCAATAGATAAATAACAAGCTGGTACAAATTGAATACACAAATAATTCATAACATCAGTGCCTTTGATGTCAGCAACGGACTTCAGTTGCAGATTGTCATGAGGATAAAGTACTGGTACTTTTGAATAGTGGACCTTCTAAAAAAATAACAGTCACAGTGGAAAATGAATATTCTTTTTTTTTTTTAAAGATTTTATTTATTTATTTGACAGAGATAGAGACAGCCAGCGAGAGAGGGAACACAAGCAGGGGGAGTGGGAGAGGAAGAAGCAGGCTCATAGCAGAAGAGCCTGATGTGGGGCTTGATCCCATAACGCCAGGATCACGCCCTGAGCTGAAGGCAGACGCTTAACCGCTGTGCCACCCAGGCGCCCCGGAAAATGAATATTCTAGTTTTGATTTTTCCTTTAAATCATTAACATTTTTTAACCTAACCAATTTTAATGGGAAACATAATCCTACCATAGCACAGGTATTTGCAAACCTCATTAATATTACTAAAACTGATTCCGGTTAATAGAAAATGCTGTGCAAGTGCAAATTGTCATTAAAGAGGCTGTGTACACATTAGAGAAAAATGACTAATAGTAACATATTGTTCTAGGATGTCTTCCCCCAAGCCAGGCAAAAAATATCAACCAGTCAGCGAGGCTTTATTTAGTACCTAATCTGTTTTCAAGAATATCCAAGCTTAGGAATGCAAGAGAAACAGGTGCTCTCTACATTTACAAAAACAACTACTTCTAATGGCTAATGTTTATCAAGAACTTACTATACGCCAGAAAAATTTACCTGGATTAGTCATAATCATATCAACACTGCAATGTGTAAATTTCCAATTCTATTTTACAAATGAAGAACTATTAGAAAGCTGCAACGAAGTCTCTTACCAGAGGTCACACAGTTAGCACATGTAGAGTCCATTCTGACTCCAAAGCAAGTGTTCCTTCCACTCACTCTGCCATGACTCTTCAGAAATGGTGTAACACATTGCCAAGAACCATAGGTTTAAGAAAATTATCATAAAGCAAACTGCTTGCTGTGTTTGAGAATCAGTAAAGCACGTTGGTTAAATGCTAACAATTCAGACTCGGATGGCTTGTGTTCAAATTCCACTTTCTCCAGTTGGGAAAGTTGCTTGATGTGCCTCAGATTTTATTTCTATGATCTCACTCATAGGACTTTTATGAGGAAACCCATATGCCACACCAGCTTCCTTATAGTGTTTTTAAGATAACACAGGCAGCACTACTTTCTTCATTGTTTATGTATTATGGGGTAACACATATACAGCACTTAAAATAGAGCCTGACCCATAACTGACACTCTGTGAATGTTAGTTATTATCAATGTGAAACAAAGCATGAGGGGGTAAAATTGATAAGGCTGTTTGATAGGTAGCATTGAATGGAAAACCATAATAATAATAATAATAATAATAATAATATCGATTGAATTTTTTCCTTTCCCAAGTTTCACTGAGCATAAGTCCAAGTATATAGTGGTCCTTGGAAATTAATTAGACCAATTTCTCAGCCTGTCTTCAAGGGGCTTTTAAATCTACATACGTTTACCATTGGGGCCAAACTAGAAAAAAATGAGCTTGTGGTTGGTCTCCAAAGACTCAGTCAAACTCCAAAATCTGCCCAAATCAAGGCCATGCTTATTCGTTATCTTCAGCCTACACTTCAATTACCCTCTCCATTTCTTCTGACTTTCCTGCTGTAACACTAGCTCTCACCAGCTATTCATATCTGCCCATTGATCAAAACTGCCATCTTGAAAATTGCCAAATACTTTCCAGTCCAGATACAGAGACCTTTTCCAGTTCTCTCCCAGGTGAATCTCTTACACTCGAAGGTAGTTCTGATGTAGTTTTCAAAATACATGTTACTGTTTTATCCCACATGCCTTCTGATATCAGGGCTCTTTCCCATTGTTCTTTTGCCATATAATGATTAGTACTTCCAGACCCAGCTTAAACAGAATTCCTATGCAGAGCCTTCTATGACTTGTCAAATCTCACTCTTCTGTGCTCCCTCTGTAGCTTAGACCTGTGTCTGTGCTACTCCTATCAAATTGGTCTTAATTTCTTACCACTGACAAAGTCCTTAAACATACAGTACCTGGCTCTATTGTAGCTACGCAGACCATTTCATTAATTTCTATTGCATTCATATTCTATGCCACAAAAGTTAGAACTTGGCTTTGCATATACTACTTAACAGTATTGCAGGAGCAAGCCTTATAATTTGAGCAAAATCATAATCAGCAAATCAACAAATAATGGGTGGAATAATATCTACCTTTCTACCTCAGTTCTCTGGTGCTCCAAACTTAGTATTTAATTGAGGGAAAACAAAACTGATCTAGACTTAAGTAACCAGATTCTCTTTCTTTTTTTTTTTTTTTTAAGTTTTTATTTATTTGAGAGAGAGAGCGAGAGAGCACACTAGCATGGGGGGGCAGGGCAGAGGAAGAGGGAGAAGTAGACTCCCTGCTGAACAGGGATCCACCAACTGGGGCTCCATCCTAGGATCCTGGGATCATAACCCCAGGATCATGATTCTTAAATGACTGAGTCTCCCAGGTACCCCAGGTGACTAGATTCTTAATCACAAATCTCTCTCATATTCTCTTCTATCTCCTAAACTGTGCTGTCTACAGTGATAGTACTTGGGAGATAATCACTAAAAAGTTGATTTATATTATTTGTCCTACAGTTGCTATCATTGGAGACAAAATTTCCTGTGCTTAGAAACCAGAATTACAGAAAGGCATACAAATGCACAGATGAGTGAGCAACTATTACAAAAAGAACACTTTGGGGAGCCATTTTTAAAAAGGATTAATTCTGAATACAAAAAGGAAATTACCCTAAAGGATAAGAATAAAAGCAGCATGAATGTTCTTTATATAAAATGAGAACATTTTATAAAAGAATTTAAGAAGCAATAAAATCCATCCTTACATTTTATTATTTTACAACTTTTTATTTGATAATAATAAGAATATAATTTATAACCATTGTTTAGTTCATTCATATAGAATTATCTGGCAAAGAGTGGCAGGAGACATCTAAACAAAAGTATATGGGTTGATGTCTCATCCAACCTACAAGGGAATCTCAAGTAAATTCTGCTAACAGGGAGTAGGAAACCTTTTCTGATTAATTCTCTGAAGCCTCAATAATTCATGTTGACTTGCAAATAATAACTATGCTCTTCTCCTATCCAGCTGTCTGGTCTGGTCCAAAGCAGATTCCAGGGTAGACCTTCTAGTAGATCTACTCTCAATTCTTAAGGAGAAAGTAAAAGAGTATAGGCATTTCTTTATTCATTTATTCACTCAACAGTTATTGAGCATTTCCAAAATGCAAGGCAATGCATCAGTCAGTAAGAATGATATATGGAAAACTAAGGTAAATAATAGTTAACAATTACTGAGTGCTAAGAACTTCACATGAATTATTTTAAGCCTTGTGACAATCCTTGAGATATTAGCATTTTCCTTATTTTACAGGTAAAACATAAGGAATATTCTTAAAGTTCAGGAAGATTAAATAACTTTTTCAATGTTGTATTACTTATACAATAGTAAATTTAAGATTTGAGTCCATAGATGTCACATTACAAATAAGAGGTTTCATGGAAAAGGTAACGCAAAATCAGGCTTTGAAAGATGAACAAGAGCATTAGTCAGATTATAATAGGATATGCTGTGTTAACAAACAATCCCAAAATCTCAACTACAATTTCTTTTTCTTCTTGTATTACAAATACACTGTGGCTCAGCTATATATCTTTTTTATTTTGCAACTAGTTTGATAGAACATGTCCTATTTGAACATAACTGTCTGATGACAGAGAAAAAAGAATAATTGACAGAACCATGTAATGGTTCATAAAGCTGCTACTCAGAAGTGACTTAAGTTATCTTTCACTCACATTTCATCAGACAAAGCAATTTACAAGTTAAGTCTGCTATCAATGAAGCATGGAAGTAGAATTCTCTTATAAAGAGAGACTGCAGTCCTTGGGAATTCTATTATAGAAGGTTTAGACAAGTGGAAATGGGAAATAATATTCTAAATAGAGGAATATTCTAAACTTGACTCCAATCTCTATAAAAAGTAACCATTTAAGTACATAAAGAGTCAATATGGAGCATTATTTCAAAGTTTCAAAAAAAGAGTGGTTTAGGAATATTTATAGGTTGATCTGACACAGTCAGTTTAAGAGGGGAATTAGAGGGCAATAAAAAGAAATACTGACTCAGGTTTGCAGGAAAATAGGAAATTTCTCCTCACTCCTGTGTGCCTAAATGTCTGGCAATAGTAACTCTACAATTTAGATAGGAACACCATCTAAAGAGATCTTCTCTGATCTGCTCTCACGACTTTGAGTGGGGCTGGGCATCCAAAACCACCTGTCTAAGCTTAGATCTGAGTAAATTGGCCACTCACTGTCCACAGCATAGAAGGAAGAAAGGCAATTCTTCTATCAACACCATTTTTTCTCTAAAGCAACCTACACTGCTGAAGTGATTTTCCGTTGGTGAACAACTGAGCCCCTGAAGGGTTGAAATTGCCTTAGGGTTACTTTCTGAGTTTGATCCTTGGATCAAGAATAAAACTAGGTTGTTTTCTTTAATTTTATAGTGAGCTCTCACTTCCAATGAGACTTCATCTAAGCTATCTATACAATACCACAGTATCCTGTGAATATAGCAGAAATGTTAGGCAAACTGAAATTTGGTTCTGACATCAGATAAATCTGCACTATCTACCTGATGACCAATGACCTGGGATGGACTTCAATTCATCTCTGTGTGTTAACAACTCCTTTATCAAAGTCGAGACTCTTGCCTAGGGCTTTTTGAATCTCCTTCAGTAGCTTAGTTATATTTTAATCTGACACATGAGAAACCAAAAAAGAATAACACATGTCATTAGAAATTCGATTGGCCTCTCAGAGCTTCGTGGCCTCATCTGAGAGCAACAGAGCTGAGACTTAAGGCTATGTGACCCGGGTGCCATTTTACCCTTTTGGGTTACTTGAGATAGAGGACCCTGAAGTGTGTGTTTCTCTGTGGCAGCAGAGCTAAAAATTAACCTTCCAGAATCTCTGCATGATCAAACAAGAGTAGAAACTGTTTCGTATAAACCTCAAGGGATGAGAAAGCAATATTAGAGAGAAAATCAAGTACCCAGGACGCCGGAATTTTCACAAGCACTTTTTGAAGGGAATTGCTGTATATAAATTATGATGGTTACAGACCACTGGGGGAAACTTTTCAAATTCTAACATTTCCTTAAAGCTTACCAAACAAAGCATTTGCCAAAAAAAAAAAGATAAGTAAATAAATTTAAACAGAAATAAAAGAAATGCTCTGTTAATCTGAATAAAGCCCTCTGAGCCTTACCTACAGACCAGTGTTCAAATCACAGAATATTTACCCATGCAGTTGAATTAGAAATTCTAAGGCCTTGGCTTGAAGCAAACCTTGGAAATACCATTTCAAAGCATCTTCAAGGGTTCTTGGCAAGCTCCAAGCCAATGCATTTCAAACATTTTCCCCTATGTCCCTGTGAATGGTGGAGAAAAGGGAAAGCCTGGATTGTAAGGACTCATCCTGTCTCCCCAACTCTTCAATCAAGAGTGTACTGCTTTTATATGTATCACATATTCAAATTCCATGAAATGCTTCTCTTGAAGAAAGAATTCTGATGCTTTGGGGAAAAACAAAATAACTTGAAAACCTCTGCCTGAAGCAGGAAAAATTAAAGAGAAAGCTTAAAATGGAAGCAGGTTCTAGTGTCCCTTAGCTCCACTAGGTCTGTTAGGAACAGGGAGGGGTGGGAGAATGGCAAAATGATCCTTAGGAGAAAATGTAGAAGCAGCGTGGGAAAGAGAAAAGAAAATGAACTCGCCACCACATTACCCTCACTGCATACAAGTTGCCCCTGGCAGCAGCTCAGAAGGGTCTCGCTCTTTGCTAAATGTTGTAGGTAACCAGCTGGGCTTGTCATGCCCACTTAATAGCAGTACTTTAAGAAAGTGTTGTCATTTCCTTGTCAGACTCATTTCTCTACCCTCTATTATCTTTTCAAAATCGTATTACAAAATATTATGAGCTTCCTGTATCAGACACTTTGGGTCTTAGTCACTCAATTATTAAAATTGTATGATTTTTTAAATTGCCATTATGTGTGGGCTGTCTTTACCAAAGCGACAAAGCAATTGAGTTAACCCAAATGTTGCTATGATTGCAGGATCAGAACATGGAAAATTATAGTGTTGGAGAGGAAAAAAAAAAAAACAGCTATTTCACATCAGTGCCAATAAAATCCTGGGAAACTCACCATGACACCATTATGCTAGGCAGAGCAGAGCAAATGCTCACAACATATTACCATGCTGAGTAATAGGAAAACAATGCCATTTACAGCTGTTAGTTCTATACCAAGTTACTCGTCTATAGTAAACGTGGCCCTCTTGTAATGTGATGTGCTCCACATTCCACAAGAGCAATTCTGACAACTGTTAGCCATTTCTCACTGCACCTGTGCCCATCACCACAAAATCTCCATGTACCTGTCACCACAGCTGTTGACATCCAGGATTGGGTCCTCTACTTCCTTTGGTGGACAATCCTGAGCAAAACTCGACAGAGACTGGGTTGTGCAGGATTCTTCAACAGGATAGTCTGGCTCTATGATATCAGCTCATGGAGCTTGATGAGTTACTGACAAGGCCCACCTGAAAAGGAGGGCGACTCCTCAGGTGCCTGCCCAACCAGACTTTTTTAAAGAAGCCAAGCAAGATTCCCATGGTTAAGACAACACAAATATATTATCTTAAGTTCTCCAGGTCAGCAGTCCAAAATATGTCCCAATGGCTAAAGTCAAATTATTGGCTGAGCTGAACTCCTTCTGGAGGCTCTAGGAGACAATGGGTTTTCTTGCTCTTCTCTGTGTCTAAAGGTTGCCTAAACTCCTTGGCTAATGGCTCTTACCTTCATCTTCAAGGCCAGCAATATAGTATCTTCTAATCTCTCTCTGACTCTGATACTCTTGTTTTCTTCTCATAAGGACCCATGTGATCACATTGGGTCTAACTGGATAAACTAGAATAATCTCCCTGTTTCAAGATCTCTCACTCCATCGTATCTGCAGAGTCCCTTTTGCCGTGTAAGTTAACATATTCACAGATTTGGGGGCTTAGGGCATGGACATTTCAGGGAGTCATGATTCTGCCTACCACAACTCCAGTTTGCAATGGTCCAGGAAAGTTAGAGTTCAGAGGTTTGGCCTTACAGCAGCCATGAGCTTGTTCTTGTGCCCTGTACAACACACCCAACTTCCTACCCTAAAACATCACCCAGCTTTAAAAGACATACAGTGATATTCTTTTTTTAAGATTTATTTATTTGTGAGAGAGAGAGAGGGAGAGAGAGAGAGTGCACAAGTAGGCGGGGGCAGAGGGAGAGAGAGAAATCCCCAAGTAGACTCCCCTCTGAGCATGGGGCTTAATGAGGGGCTTGATGTGGGGCTCGATCCCAGGACCCTGAGATCATGACCTGAGCCAAAATCAAGAGTTGGATGCTCAATCAACTGAGCCACCCAGGTGCCCCTAAGGTCATACAATATTTTTGATCCAGAGAGTGGGTTTGAGCTCACTGATGTGAAACAGTTGTTCCCAGACTTCAACTTTCACTACTGTGGCTTTTCCACACTGCCTGGATCATCTCCAGGGATGTCTGCTACTGTCTCTACTAACTAAATCCTGGTCCCAGCATTTGTAGCTTCATTCTTTAGGTTCTGAAGACAATTACTCTCATCTCCAAACTTTTGAAATTACAAATACCTTGAGAAGAATTATACCTCTTTACTTTGTAAACATTCATCACACAGCATTTGAAAGTAAGAATAGAACCTGAGATGGATTCCTGGGCCTGATAGTGTGCCTCAAGGATAGAGGGATGGGATGCTCAGGGGGCTACTCCAAGGATACATTTTTCACTGCCTTCACCAGCAAAAATTGACTTACCCAGGCTCAGATTTTGACTCCATTTATTGAACTGAAGATATTTCAGCAATGTATTCAAGTTCAGAGATGCATCTCTTCTACCAAATGCAACATCTCCCAGGACCTCCCTGCTTATAGCAAAAGTCACTTGTCTCCTTCTCTCAAGGGAAATTGGGTAGTGCAGCAGCCAAACAAGGACAAGATTCCTGCAGAGGAAAAGAAAAAAGAATGAATATTGCTTACATTGGGTTATGTTTTCCCTTTATAGTGGTAATGAGTTTACCAAAACTTGAAGCCCATTGCCATAGGGTTTATTTAAAGGAGTTTAAGATTTCCACGCTGATCAAGGCCATGGCAGAATTTCCCTTTGCTTTGTGATAGGCAGTGGGTCATCCTCCCCGGCAGAACAAGAGACTGGAATCTCTTGTTCCAGAAGCTACTGCCACCACTTCTTTCTTACTCCCTCCCTGGCCACATCTTCCTCCTTCCTTCTTCCTCCCTCCTAATTCTTTTCTCTGGGAACTTTTCCCCATCTTCCTGTGGGATAGGAGTAGCTACATAAAGGGAATATTTGTATTTTCTCCATTTGAGAGTTAGTTTTGTTAGATGAACTTCGACCTATAGTTTCTCACCCAGAACATCCTTGTGCTTTCCTTAAAGAGCCTGTGGGTCCCTATGAATAATCTGTATTGGATCCAGCCCCTGTACACAAATAGCAGGGACTGTACACAGAAGTCACGGACTGCTGGACCCTGTTCTGCATCATTCTTAAAGACGTGTTTGACTTCATTGTTCTACTAAATGGTCAACATGTAAAAAATCAAGACAAATTCAGATAATAAGACTCTCTTAAAGTAATCAGGTGATCTGGCATCACTGGACCTTCATTCCTGCATTCTCTATACTCCTAGCACTAAGTAGTGGCTGACCTAAACAGGCACAGTCTCTCCTGTTTGACCCAACTACCTGACCAGTAGGCATTTGAGTTTATAACCCATGCAGTATTATGTAGTGGTTAAATGTCTGTCATTGGGCAGGTCTATGTCTGATTCCTCTCTCTGTATGTAACAGATCTCTGAGGCCATTGCTAAAGTTGCTAGTAAGATAGCATATCCCATTTCCACACAGTAGGAGACTCCAAATTCTTTTATTATATGTGAATATTCTTGCCCTGAGGATTCTAAAAACAAGCTGACCATTGATTGGTGCTTTAAGATTGCCTTGTCATCTACAGATTACTGATTTGAAATGACTTTTCTTTCCAATTATACTTATTATATCTGGCCCACCTCCAATGTTCCATGATGTAGCACTGTGAGTGGGATGTTGCTTTTTCTGTTTAATACTTGCAAACTCATAGTGTGGCTGAGATGGTCATTTAGTGCTGGAGGATACAATAACAGGGCCAGGTCACCTCACCCACACCATTCCTGGTGTCAGCTTCCTGGGGTATGGATTCTATTTCAGACACCAGCATATGCTCAATATCACTTTCAACATAGTCCTAAGGTTAAGGAAACTTATCAGTGCTATATACATATTTAAAATTAAAAAATAAAATGTTCTCAAGAAACTGTTCATTGGGCCATTTTATTTTCAGGATGCACAGGAAATGTTTGTCTTACCAATTTGAAATAAATGTAATTGACCTTTTCAACACAGAACCTGAGTGATTTGGAGAAAAGAGAAACAGTTCAGCTTAATTCTATCAGAATGAATAACAATGGAGACTCTTCTATAAGACCTTCAGCTAATAAAAGCAGAATGTTCCTTCTAATAGTTATTAAAAGACCGGATATACAGCGATATGAAGATGGAAGAATTAGTAGCAGGAGTCCAGTTACCGTATCCCAGAGTGAGACCATGAGAGGAGCATGACATTGCTAGGCAACGCTGTGCAGTTAAACAAGTTTTCACTGGCTCAATGTGGTATACTAGGTAGGAAGCAAGATTCAAGAAAAGCAAAGGGGAAAAGGATACAATTATTTATTTTAATTGGGTGGGGAATGGAGGACACAAAGGCAGATATACAAGTTAGTCACAGCCAAATTTTCAAGATATGAAATGTGAATTCTAGAAAAGAATTCTAGAAAACCTTAAGCATTCACTGAATTAAAGATGATTTTAAAAAATTGGGATTGGAGGTATTAGCCAGGTACTGTGCTTTACATACATTAGATTATGGCAAGAGTAATTATACCATTTTGCAGATGAGGAATAAGGTTCAGGGAGGTGATTCATATACCCAGAATTTGAGAACTAGAAACAGAATAAGACAGGCTTTGAATACACTCCTATGTGATTGCAAAGCTCATGCTTTCCCCACTCTTATTCCGTGCTGGGTTCCTTTATTTAAGAATAACTCTTACATGTAACTCCTTAGCTTTCCTGAGCCTTCAAGATTTTCAACAGAGCAACATATTTTGCACAGGAAAATGCATCAGTGTGAATAGTCAGTTATTATTCATCTATCCACCCTTTCATTCATTTAACAAATGCTACCTTCTCTATCCCAAGCATTGTTTTAAATGCAGGAGATAAAATGGTGGAAAAAAAAATAAGTCCCCTGCTTTCTTATGTTGAAATGGTTTGAGGGACTGACTAACAATAAATGAATGCAAAAAGTTGATTATATTATCTTAGGTGGAGATATATGTTATAAAGAAAAATAAAGCAGGGCAAGTGGGACAGGGTAGTTAGGTTAAACAGGGTGATTGGAGTCAGCTGTTCTGAGATGTTATCAATCTACATTCTACGACTAGAAAAGACTATTTAGCTTAATTTTTCTGCTATTACTGTTTTGATTATTTATATATTCATTTATTCATTCAGCTTTCTGTTTCTGTACTTCTACACTGAGGAATTATGAGAATATATTTCCTTTCTAACTTCGTGCCTTGACCTGCTAATGCATTACTCTCCCTAAATGAATATACTAAAACTAGGATTTTAAATGCTTTGAGAAGACCTGCTCCAATTCATTCATCACTTCCTAATTGGTGCCCTGCTTCTACTCCTACCCACTACTGTCCATTCTCCACACAGCAGTCATGCTCATTTAAACATGCAAATCAAATCATAACATCCTTCTGCAGGAAACCGCCTGATGATGTCCCATAGAACTTAGAAGAAAATCTGCCTTCCTGAATGTAGGACCATGATCTGGCTTCTACCACTTCTCCAGCCTCATCTGTACAACTTTTTCCCTGTATCTTCTACTCTATTATTATGCATTGCTATGATTAGGGATTTTATTGCAACAATGGTATATTATTGATCTCAATATCCAAATCAATCATCTTAATCATCCTTTCAAACTATTTTTTCTTTCTTCCTTATTCTAAGAACAAACAAAGAAACCCATACAGAATAAAATTCTAGCTGTTTTGACTGGAATTCATAATTCTGCCTTTAAAACTCATTTCACCTTCCTCTCCTTTTCTTGCTACTCAAATGAACATGTGGTATGTGGCCTATTCACACCTCCCAATACTCCCCTTTATTCTTTTATTTCTACCTCTGAAATAATTACTCACTCTTCTGCCTCTCCCATTTCCAATTATCTACACCTTCTCTAAATTTTTAATACCTGGCTCAGCTGTCATCTTCTCCAATAAAATCCTCTTCGATTCTCCCAAAGGAACTGAAGCTCTTCCTCATCTCTAACATGATATATCTCAGTTTCCAATTTCTATTGCAATTTTCTATATTTGTCTTATTTTTTCTACCAGTCCATAAGTTCCTTGTATTAGGCAGGGTAAATGATAGCTGTTGTGCTAAACAATCCTAAAATCTCAGTGGCTTAACAAAATGAAGATGTGTGCATGTGTGTGTCTCATACCACAATCCAGTGTGACTTAGTAGGGATAGGGCAGAGGAAGGGAGGTTGGGAAAGAGACTCCGCTCTTCTCAATCATTTGGAGTCAGGCTGTTCCTTCCCTCTGGTGGCAGTGCCATCTCCTGGGGCCTTGGAATCCTCAACTTGATCCTCTGAATCTCACTGGAAGAAAGGGAAGAGAGAGAGCATAGAGGAGCTATACTCTTGATAGCCTTGTTCTAGGGGTGACACATCACTTCTCACTTTCCATTCATAACCAGTGGTTGAATGGTATCACCAAAGTACAGGAGAACTAAGAAGGCAAGTTAGCAGTGTGCACAGAAAGAAGTGGAAGTTTGTTTAATGAACATCTAGCCAGTTTCTACAACAGTCTGCAATTACAGATTCAATCAGAATCTCCCAAAGACCTACTATAGTGCCTTGAACACTGAATATACCCAATATTTACCCCCATGAAAAATAAAGATTAATATGGTGTGAGGAGTTGGCAATGAAGCTTTCTTTCCATATCCTCTAGCCTTGCTTCTCTTGTCAGCTTCAGATTCCCTATCCTTACATGCGAAGAAAGTCTGAATTATACTTTCTGATTTATTATGCCCTCCTGTTGTAGGCATAGAGTCAGCACCACATACAAATATTCCCTGAACCAGATCTTTCCCTTGTGCCCTCCTGTGGTGCCTGAGATATATATAGATATTGGTGTCAATCACTTGTGTTATAATATCTAGAGCCAACATCACAGATTATATTTCTGTGAATTATTAAAATGTGATGAAATTGAAAATTAAAAAATTAACTTAAAATATTTATAACAGCTAAATACTACCAATTTATCCTTTGGTAAAGAAGAAATCATAAATGAAATGTGTGGGGTTCAATTTGTTAAGTGTCTGACTCTTGGTTTTGGCTCAAGTCATGGTCTGAGGGTCATGGGATCAAGCCCTATGTGGGGCTCCAGGCTGGGTGTGGAGACTGCTTGGGGTTCTCTCTCTCTATGTCTCTCCCTGTCCCTCTGCCCCTCCCCCTGCTCCTACGTGCATCATGCTCTCTTTCTCTCTCTTTCTGAAAAAAAAAAAGAGGAAGAAGAAATCATGAAGGAAATTTAAAACAATTTGAGTAGAATGGCAACAAAAGTATTACATGTCAATATTTGTAGAATATAGCTAAAGCAGTACCTAGAGGAAAATAGATAACTTTAAATATTTTAAACAAGAAAGAAGAAACATGACAGAAAGGAAAAAAACAGATTTTAAAAGAGACAGCTCATGGGCTGCTTGGGTGGCTCAGTTGGTTAAGCATCTTCCTTAGGCTCAGGTCACGATCCCAGGTCCTGGGATCAAGCCCCATGTAGGGCTCCCTGCTCAGCAGGGAGTCTGCTTCTCCCTCTCCCTCTGCCCTGCTCATGCTCTCTCTCCCTCTCTCCAAAATAAATAAATAAAATCTTTAAAAAAGTGGGGGGGGGGACAGTCCACGATCCCGAAAGGGAGCCACAATGGACCACACTCTCAAGTCAACATGTATAACTGTCTCATAAGCCACATGGACACTATGGAAAGATGTACACTATGGGAAGAAGCTGGGTATAAACTACCTTGCTCAAAAGAGCTACCAGTCAAGGTAAAGTGTCCTCCAGCAAGATTCTGTAGGGTATATTTCTGAGGTCAGGTGGGAAGGGTCAAAACATGCCATAGCAGAGCAAGTATCCCCAGCCAGTACCCAGTGCAGTGGGAAAAGCCCTACAGAACTTCTTAAAGATTACACAGAGGTATCTCATGAGAGAGCCAACATTTAGGTCCTTGTTTCCTATGAGAAACCACCAGCCAGTAGAATGTTAAAACAATGTCATATAACTGAAAGCTTTTGAGGTACCTGGGTGGCTCAGCTGGTTGAGCAACCAACTCCTGGTTTCAGTTCAGGCCATGATCTCGAGGTCATGGAAACAAGCTCCAAGTGGGGCTGTATGCTCATTTCAGGGTAGGCTGGAGATTCTCTCTCTCTCTCCCCCTCTGCCCCTCCCCCCACTTGTGAACTCACACACACACACACACTCTCTCTCTCAATAAAATCTTAAAGGATTTTATTGAGAGAGAGAGTGAGATAAAGAGAGATCACAAGCAGGGGGAGAGGTAGAGAGAGAAGCAGGCTCCCCACTGAGCAGGGAGCCCTGATGTGGGACTCGATCCCAGGACCCTGGATCATGACCTGAGCTATCCAGGTACCCAAATGAATGAATAAAATCTTAAAAAAATAAATAAATAAGTGAAAAGCTTTTGTTTTGGTTTCCAACTTTTTCTCTAATCTCTCCCTTCCTATGCCAACACCAGATAAACTAGAATTAAAATAGTGAGGAAGGAGAAATGAAAAAGCAACTGACACTCCTCCCCAGCCAGGCTGTGGCCTGATGGAAGTCAAGGCTACCAAGGAGGTGAACACCAGATGAAAGTGAAACTGAATTTTTCAAGTACTCTAAACAAGACTGGACTTTTTTATATGTGAAAGTGACCAAGAAACAAGGGGAGCTGCCAGAGATGTTACTAAGGGATGGGAAAGGGGGACACAGTGGAGAATGTTTGAAGGAAGCAATAGAGAAAATAACAATAAAACTGCTTCATGTTTATATCCTGCAGAAATCAGACTGTTCAGTAAACCAGTTTTTATTAAAGACAAATGATCCAAGCATTCAACTCAAGGGCTAGAAAAAAAATTGCAAAGGAATAAACCCAAAGAGATAAAAAGGAAGGAAGTAATAAAAATGTTAGAAACTAATGAAATAAAGAACAAGGGGGGGGGGAAAGATATTGTTAACTAAACCAAGAGTGGGTTCTTTAAAAAGAATAATAAAAGAGAAAAAAACTGACAAATTTGTGGGAGCAAAGATACAAATAATTTTTAAAAAGGAAAAATTTCAAAAAATGATAGAGGTTTTTAAAGTTATGTAAAACACTATGAACAACTGAACAACCATACTGAATTACATTTAAAAATATAAATGAAATTACTAAATGTCCTGGAAAAGATACAAAATGTCAAAATAGGCATATGATGAAACAGAACTCTTGAATATACCAAACTCATTAAAGAAATTATGATAACAATAATTTTTAAAACCTCCTCTTCCACAATCCCCCCCAAAACATTTTAGACCAAGCTAGTTGTGTGGGTGAGTTAAGCAAACTTTAAAGAAACAGATAAACTACCATATACTCAAGTTGTTCCAGAAAATGTAAAAGTAATAACAGTTATCCAACTCATTTTGAAAGGCTATAGTATAACCTCTATATTTAAACGAAAGTAAGTTATAATAAAGAAAGAAAATTTGCATCAAATTTATTTATAAATATGGATATGAAAACTCTGGAATAGCTAACTAAATTCAATAGCATACTTAAAAAAATAAGGCAAGCTGTATTCATTTCAGAAATTCTTGGATTATCAATCAAAAATGTAATTTACCATACGGCTAAATATCAACCAAGAATGTAATTTACTATGCATTTAAGAAGGTAATTCTAATGGTCACTTTTATAGATACAGAAAAAGCATTTGATAAAAGTAATGCATTTTATTTTAATTAAAAAAACTCTTAGGAAACAA
Organism: Ailuropoda melanoleuca; assembly: GCF_002007445.2. Classification (NCBI taxonomy): domain Eukaryota; kingdom Metazoa; phylum Chordata; class Mammalia; order Carnivora; family Ursidae; genus Ailuropoda; species Ailuropoda melanoleuca. The sequence goes on along the minus strand of NC_048233.1, from coordinate 59,609,807 downwards.
GAAATAGGAAAAAAACTGTTAACTTGATGATAATAATAATAATAATAATAATAATAGCCTGCCAAAAAACTAGAGCAAACATCATTCATATTGTAAAATTTTAAATTTGTATCTTTTGAGGCTAGAAGAAGAAAAGAGTATGTATTATCATTTCAGTTGTTTAACATGGTACTAGACGTCCTGACTAACAGTAAAATGGCAGCGAGTGGGGTGGGACAGGAATCAGAAAGGAGGATACAAAGTTGTTACCATTTTTTAAAGACTTAACAAATGATATATTTACATGAAAAACCAAGAAAATCAAAAGGCAAACCATTAGAACTAATAAGATTTGACTAAAGTAGCCAGAGACAAAATCAATTCCCCCAAATCAGTAACATCCATCTTTGTCAGTAATAACCACCAAATAATATGGCAATAAAAAAAACCCAAACATGTCTAGGAATTAAACTAATAAAAGTGCTCAAGTCTTTTGTGGAGAAAACATTTAAACTTTTTAAATGACTTCTCCTGTCTCCCCCCACCAAAAAAAAAAATCTCAAATATATTGAGAAATAAGCTTCATTCATGGAGTAACAGCACTGTAAATATGTTAACTCCACCAAATAGTATATAAATGTAATGCAGTTCCAATCTAAATAACAGCGAGAAATGCAACAAATTTATTCTAAAATTTTTAATGAAGAAAAAACATCCATGAATAGACCAGTAATTGGTAAGTCATAGTAATCAACAGAGTGTCCTGGTAGAGAATTAACAAATAGAACAATGGAATATGACAGAAAACCTAGACACAGATTCCTTACTAAAAGAATCTACTATATGATAGAGGTGACATCAAAGATCAGTGGAGAAAATATGAATTATTTCGAAAATGGTGTCAAGACAAAAAAAGGCATATTTCCCACTTCAGACATTACATAAAAATTAAACTCCAAATCAATAAAAGATGTAAATGACAAAGACAAAATTATAAAATGATAAAAGTTGAGGTAGAAGATAATTTTTTGTTACTTTAGGATTAGGGGAGGATTTCTTGAAAAGGACTCCAAATTACAGGCTATCAGCAGAAAAACTGATGAAATTACATAAAAATTGAAGATTTTTGTTTAATGAACATCATTGTCAAAGTTAACAGATGGGTGACAGACTGAGAGAAGATATTTGCAATATCAAAATCTGACAAGAGATTAACATCCAAAAGATACAAAGAACTCCAGAAAATCAGCATGAAAACCACAAGAAACACAATGCTTAAATGGTCAAAAATAGAATCTATAGAGTTCATAGAAGGTGATACAAAATGATTAAGATTAACTGAACAGGCAATTCAATCTCACCAGCACTCAGAGGAATCCTGAAAGCAGTAATGATATACGAATTTTTACCCAAAAGACTGATACAAGTTAGAAAGATGGATATGTTAAGTGTTTCTGAGAACATCACAAATGAGGAGGATTCTCACGTTGGTAAAGAGTATATACACTATGAAAAGTTATGTAGATTATAATTTAGCAATTCAGCTCCTGAGTATACAGTCCAGATAAATTTTCACATCAAGTCCATGAGCAGACATATCCAAATTGGGTAACAATATAATCCTACCCTATATTTAGACTAATAAAACTGATATTTTGAGCAGTCCTAATGACCATAACAGTCCAGCTCTGTGGTCACAAATATTGAGTTCCTTCTCCAATCTACAAAATATCTTCAACCCTCCCTCAAGAGAAACAATTTTATAGTCTCATCTAATCATGACATCAGTCTCTATCTCAGTCAGAATAGGATAGGTTTTGTGGCAGTAACAAACATTTTCCAAATCTTGGATTATAACAGCAAAGTTTATTTTTCATTTGTGCTGTTTGTATGCTCTTTGGCATGATGGCTCTGATCATAATAATCACTCTGACTCTAGGACCCAGGCTGACAGAGCTGGAATTATCTGGAACATTGCCAGTCACAGAGACAGGCAAAGCACATGCTACACATGTCTCCACCTGGAAGTGACATGTGTCACTTTTGCTCACATTTCATCAACCACAGTTACATATATAACTAAGTCTAAACTCAACATAGTGAAGAATAATCCTCCATAAGAAGGTCAATTAATATTGATGAACAGCCATAGTCTAGTATAGTGGAATTTCACTGCAGTACTGTTTATAATAATCAAGAGTTTGACTTTGTCAATGTGTCTACCAAGAAAGGGAACGAATGAATAAAATGGGACATGTTGCTTCATGTAGCCTTCAGAACTCATTCAGGTTTCTCCCACTATCTGAAAGTAGAATGTTCCTATGGAATCTTTTGTAAGCCAAATTAGCATAAAGCAAAGAAGCAATTATCATTTCATAAAGGCAAAATCCTCTTCAAATTTCTTTCAGTTAGAGAAAACAGGTACTAATGTGGGTTTTCATGTAAAAGCAAAGTGGTATAAAGTGAACTTTCAGATAGCAGGAGAAACCTGCAATACATTTCACTATGTCAACAAAAATAGATATATCTAAGTACTAGGTTCAAATTTTAAAAATAAATTACCAGAAATAAAATTTATAATACAATACAAGGTTTGTGTTTTTAAAAATATTATCAATGAAATAACAAAATATGTTTTTCAAGGATAAACATGTATCCAAATAAACATGTAAGATCAATCGGAAGAAAGTACAATACACATATTAGATTGGGATGGCTATCTATGAGGAATAGAGAAAGCAAGTGGATATTGAATGACTCATATAAAAATAACAAAAAATAAAATAATAAATAATAATAATAATAAATAATGCCTTACAATAATTGATGATAGCATACCATGCACTGAATATGTCAACTCAATTCTGTTCAATAGGTGTTCATTAAGAAACACTTCTAGGTGCCCTTTCAAATACAAATATATGACTTGAGAGAGATTATTTCATATATATACATTCGCCACAATAAATTATCAGATGTGTTCTTGTCTCCATTAGAATCTTAAGGAAATGAGACAAGGGAAAAGTAGGATTTTTCTTTTTTATATGAAATGGGAGTATCATAAAAATGCCTGGTATGGGGAAGGTATTTAATAAATGGTATCAGTTTTTATGCAGACAGTGCTTTGTTATATATAAATTATCTTATTTAATCATCAAAGTAAAGGATTTTAACTACAATTGCATGTATGAAGAAACTAATGAAGAGAAGTGGTAAGTGAATTGTCCCAAGTTTACACTGACAGTTAAGAAGTCAAGTTATAATAGAAATTCCCAACTTGTGAATTCTTTTATCTCAGTATTAATTGACAAATGAAAGTGTAAGATGTTTGAAGTGTAATATCATGATGATATACATATACACTATGAAAGGACTCCTCCCATCTAGTAATAAACACATCCATGTTACACAGCTATCACTTCATATATGTATGAATACATATTTGGTAAGAACACTTAAGTTCTACTCTGTTAGCAAACTTAAATTATACAATACATTGTTGTCAACTATAGTCATCTATCAAAATTCTAGTGGCATTCTTTACAGAAATAGAAAAAACAATCCTAAAATTGGTATGGAACTATAGGAGATTCCAAATAGCCAAAGCAATCTTGAGAAAGAACAAAGATGGAGGCATTAGACTTTCTGATTTCAAACTATATTACAAAGCCATAGTACCAAAACAGTATGATATTGGCAAAAAAACAGACATAGATCATTGGAACAGGCAGGATATGAAGTACAGAAATTAACCCATACATGTAGGGTCAGTTAAATTATGACAAAGGGTTTAAGAAAATACAATGCAGAAAGGATAGTCTTTTCAGTAATTAGTGTTGGGAAAACTAGACAGCCACATGTAAAAGAATACAACTGAACCCTGGGAGAGGTAAAAAGATGGTGGAGGAGTAGGGAACCCCTATTTCAGCTGGTCCGCTGAGTCCAGCTGGATACGTACCAGACCATCCTGAACACCCATGGAATCAGCCTGAGACACAGAAAGATACATCTGGATCTCTACAAATGAACATCTCCAGTGCTGAATATTGAGGTACAAAGCAGGGAGCCATGAATCTCTGCACAGATACCAGAAGATAAATGGAAGGGGGAGGGAGCCGCTGTGCTCCGGCGCCGGAAGCAGTAGCCACCTGCACTGGGTAGCTGGCCGGACTCATGGACTGGCACCCGCGAGAGAGCAGACTGAGACCTTGAGCCTGGGAATGCGCATGCGACCATACTGAAATCTGGAGCTCCAGAATGCTCACTGGAGCCGGACTGATACTGAGAGCTCGGGAGTGGGCATGTGTCCAGACTGAAAACCAGAGCTTGGAGCGCACAGTCGAAGTAGACTGAAACTGAGAGCTCAGTAGTGCGTGCAGGGCCTGACTGAAAACCGGAGCTCCGGAGCGCTCACTGGAACCCTACTAAAACCAGGAGCTCGGGAGCGTGTGCAACCAGATAGAAAACTGGCGCTCCAGAGCGCACGAACCACACTGAAACAGGGAGATCGGGAGCATGCACGGGAACCAGGGGCAGCTGGCGGTGTTAGAAGCACAAAGGACAGAGACGTGCCAGCCCTGGAAGTGAGGGCTGGAACACTGGCTGTGGGGCACACAAACCAGGATGCTGCAGGGTTTTTGGCAGCACTGACAGAAACAGAGGTAGAGTGGCCAAATGAGCTCAGTGGAGCAATCTCTCTGTTCTGAGACAGAGGCTAGGATACAGCCACTGCTGCTCTGACTCTCAGAAGAGGCACAGAAAACCACCAGGGAAAGCCGCCAGAGAGCAAAAGTCTGGAAATACCAGCTCAAATTGTGCCCATCCCCATCCCCCCTCAAAGGGGACAGGGTGACTCTACCCAAACAGGGTTGCCTGAGTATCAGCGTGGCAGGCCCCTCCCCCAGAAGGCAAGCTGAAAAATCAAGAGCCCCACATCCCTAATAAGTGCACACTGCCTGGGTCCTGGTCAATAATTTGGGCTCTGGTCAACCCCACAACCTCTCCTCATCAGAATGATGAGGATGAGAAAGCCCCCCCCCAGCAAAAAAAAAGATAGTAAGTCTGTGGCCTCTGCCACAAAACTAATGGATATGGATATAACCAAATTGTCAGAAATGGAGTTCAGAGAAACAATGGTCAAGATGATGTGTAGGCTTGAAAAAAAATATTAACGAAAATATTAACAAGAATATAGAATCTCTAAGGGCAGAAATGAGAGTGAATCTGGCAGAAATTAAAAATGCTATGAATCAAATGCAGTGAAAACTAGATGTTCTAACGGCCAGGGTAAATGAGGCAGAAGAACGAATTAGTGAATTGGTGGATGGATGGTAGAAGAGAATGTTAAAACAGAAACTTGGCTCAAAAAAATCCAATCTCAAGAATGTAGGTTATGGGAGATACTGACTCAATGAAACATTCCAATGTCAGAATCATTGGCATCCCTGAGGGGTTGTAGAAAGAGAGAGGTCTAGAAGAGATATTTGAACTAATTGTAGCTGAAAACTTCCCTAATCTGACAAAGGAAAAAAGCATTTGTGTCCAAGAGACAGAGAGGATCCCTCTCAAGGTCAACCATGGCAAACATAAACCACGTCACGTCATAGTGCAATTCACAAATATTAGGTCCAAGGATAGAGTATTGAAAGAGGCCAGGGCAAAGAAATTTCTCATGTACAGAGGAAAACATATCAGAATAACATCATACCTGTCTACAGAGACATGGCAGGGTAGGAAAGGGTGGCAGCATATTTTCAAAGCTCTATCTGAAAAGAACATGCAGCCAAGGATCCTTTATCCAGCAAGGTTGTCATTCAGAATTGATGGAGAGATAAGGACCTTCCAGGATCAGTGGAAACTGACCGAATTCGTAACCACAAAACCAGCCCTACAGGAGATATTAAGGGGGGGGTTCTATAAAAGTAAAAAGGCCCCAAGAGTGATACAGAACAGAAAGTTACAATCTATAGAAACAAAGACTTCACAGGCAACATGACAACATTAAAATCATATCTCACAATTATCACTCTCAATGTGAGTGGCCGAAATGCTCCCATAAAATGCCACAGGGTTGCAGATTGGATAATAAGACATGACCCATCCATTTACTGTCTACAAGAGAGTCATCTTGAACATAAAGATACATCCAGACTGAAAGTAAAGGGATGGAAAACCATTTTTCATGCCAATGGACTTCAGAAGAAAGCTGGGGTAGCAATTCTCATATCAGACAGATTAGATTTTAAACTAAAGACTATAATTAGAGGGGCGCAGTCGTTAAGCGTCTGCCTTCAGCTCAGGGCGTGATCCCAGCATTCTGGGATCGAGCCCAAAATCAGGCTCCTCCGCTCGGAGCCAGCTTCTTCCTCTCCCACTCCCCCTGCTTGTGTTCCCTCTCTCGCTGGCTGTCTCTCTCTGTCAAATAAACAAATAAAATCTTTTTAAAAAAAAGACTATAGTTAGAGATACAGAAGGACACTATATTATTCTTAAAGGATGTATCCAACAAGTGGATATGACAATTATAAATATCTATGCCCCCAAGAGGGGAGCAGGTAAATACATAAGCCAACTCTTAACCAGAATAAAGAGACATATAGGTAATAATACATTATTAGTAGGGGACCTAAACACTCCACTATCAGCAATAGACAAATCACCTAAGCAGAAAATCAACAAAGAAACATGAGTTTTGAATGACATACTAGATCAGATGGACCTCATAGATATATACAGAACACTACACCCCAGAACAACAGAATACTCATTCTTTTTGAAGCTCATGGAACTTTCTCCAGAATAGACCATTTACTGGGTCGCAAAACAGTTCTCAACTGATATCAAAAGAGTGAAATTATTCCCTGCATATTCTCAGACCACAATGCTTTGAAATTGGAACTCAATCACAAGGAAAAATTTGGAAGAAACTCAAACACTTGGAAACTAAGAACCATCCTGCTCAAGAATGATTGGGTAAACCAGGAAATTAAAAATCAATTTAAACAATTTATGGAGACAAAAGAGAATGAAAACACAATGGTCCAAAACCTATGGGACACTGCGAAGGCAGTCCTAAGGGGAAAATACATAGCTATCCAAGCCTCACTCAAAAGATAGAAAAATCTAAAATGCAGTTTTTAAATTCTCATCTCAAGAAGCCAGAGCTGGAACAGAAGAACAGGCCTAACCCATACACGAGAAAGCAGTTGATCGAGATTAGAGCAGAGATCAATGAATTAGAAACCAGGAGCACAGTAGAGCAGATCAATAGAACTAGAAGCTGGTTCTTTGAAAGAATAAATAAAATAGATAATCCACTGGCAAGACTTATTCAAAAGAATAGAGAAATAATAAAATTATGAATGAAAGGGGAGAGGTCATAACCAACACCAATGACATAGGAAGGATCATTAGAAACTTTTATCAATAGCTTTATGCCAATAAATTAAAAAACCTGGAAGAAATGTATGCCTTCCTGGAAACCTATACTACCAAGACTGAAAGAGGAAGAAATCGATGATTTAAACAAACCAATTAATTATGAAGAGATTGAAGCAGTGATCAAAAACCTCCCCCAAAACAAGAGTCCAGGGCCTGACAGATTCCCTCGGGAATTCTACCAAACATTCAAAGAAGAAATAATACCTATTCTCCCAAAGCTGTTTCAAAAAATAGAAACAGAAGGGGCGCCTGGGTGGCGCAGTCATTAAGGGTCTACCTTTGGCTCAGGGAGTGATCCCAGCGTTCTGGGATTGAGCACATCAGGCCCCTCCACTAGGGGTCTGCTTCTTCCTCTCCCACTCCCCCTGCTTGTGTTCCCTCTCTCACTGGCTGTCTCTATCTTGGTCAAATAAATAAATAAATAAAATCTTTAAAAAAAAATAGAAACAGAAGGAAACCTACCAAACTCATTCTATGAGGCCAATATTACCTTGCTCCCCAAACCAGGCAAAGACCCCATCAAAAAGGAGAATTACAGACTGATATCCCTGATGCATATGGATGCCAAAATTCCCAACAAGATCCTAGACAATAGGATCCAACAGTACATTAAAAGGATTATCCATCATGACCAAGTGGGATTCATCCCTGGGATGCAAGGTGGTTCAACATTTGCAAATCAATCAGTGTGATAGATCATATCAACAAGAAAAGAGTCAGGAACCATATGATCCTCTCAATTGATGTAGAAAAAGCATTTGACAAAATACAGTATCCTTTCCTGATTAAAACCCTTCAGAGTGTAGGGATAGAGGGTACATTCCTCAATTGCATAAAAACCATCTATGAAAAGCCTACAGCAAATATCATTCTCAATGGGGAAAAGCTGAAAGCCTTTCCCTTAAGATCAGGAATACAACAAGGATGCCCACTCTCGCCACTATTATTCAACATAGTACTGGAAGTCCTTGCAACAGCAATCAGACAACAAAAAGGGATAAAAGGTACCCAAATCGTCAAAGAAGAAGTCAAACTGTCTCTCTTCGCAGATGACATGATACTCTATATGGAAAGCCCAAGACTCCACCCCCAAACTACTAGAAGTTATAGAGCAAATTAGTAATGTGGTAGGATACAAAATCAATGCTCAGAAATCAGTTGCATTTCTTTTTTTTTAATATTTTTTATTATATTATGTTAGTCACCATACAGTACATCTCTGGTTTTTGATGTAAAGTTCGATGCTTCATTAGTTGCATATAACACCCACGTGTTATACGTGCCCTCCCTACCATCCATCACCAGTCTATCCCATTCCCCCACCCCCTCCCCCCTGAAGCCCTCAGTTTGTTTTTCAGAGTCCATAGTCTCTCATGCTTCATTTCCACTTCTGATTACCCCACCTTTCTATATCCCTTTCTTCTACTACCGATGTCCAGTTCTTATGTTCCACAGATGAGAGAAACCATATGATAATTGTCTTTCTCTGCTTGACTTATTTCACTTAGCATTATCTCCTCCAGTGCTGTCCATGTTGCAGCAAATGCTGAGAAATCATTCTTTTTGATAGCTGAGTAATATTCCATTGTATATACGGACAACAACTTCTTAATCCAGTCTTCTGTTGAAGGGGATCTCTGCTCATTCCATGATTTAGCTATTGTGGACAATGCTGCTATGAACATTGGGGTGCATATGACCCTTCTCTTCACTACATCTGTATCTTTGTGGTAAATACCCAGTAGTGNGTGGTAAATACCCAGTAGTGCAATGGCTGGATCATATGGTAGCTCAATTTTTAACTTTTTAAGGGACCTCCACACTGTTTTCCAGAGTGGCTTTACCAATTTGCATTCCCATCAACAATGTAGGGGGGATCCCCTCTCTCCGCATCCTCTCCAATACTTGTTGTTTCTTGTCTTGTCAATTTTTGCCATTCTAAATGGTGTCAGTTGCATTTCTATACATGAACAATGAGACTGAAGAAAGAGAAATTAGGGAATCCATTCCATTTAAAATAGCACCAAAAATC
>NC_048233.1:59566398-59600256 GCF_002007445.2 Ailuropoda melanoleuca | reverse complement strand
AGAAAGGGGATCCCTCTTACACTGTTGGTGGGAATGCAAGTTGGTACAGCCACTCTGGAAAACAGTGTGGCAGTCCCTTAAACAGTGAAAAATTGAGCTACCCTCTGATGCAGTAATTGCACTACTGGGTATTTACCCCAAAGATACAGACGTAGTGAAGAGAAGGGCCATATGCACCCCAATGTTCATAGCAGCATTGTCCACAATAGCTCAATTGTGGAAGGAGCCGAGATGCCCTTCAATAGATGACTGGATTAAGAAGATGTGGTCCATATATACAATGGAATATTACTCAGCTATCAAAAAGAATGATTTCTCAACATTTGCTGCAACATGGACGGCACTGGGGGAGATAATGCTAAACCAAATAAGAAGCAGAGAAAGACAATTATCATATGGTTTCTCTCATCTATGGAACATAAGAAGTAGGAAGATCGGTAGGAGAAGGAAGGGAAGAAGGAAGGGGTGGTAAAAAGAAGGGGGAATGAAGCATGAGAGACTATGGATTCTGGGAAACTAACTGATGGCTTCAGAGTGGAGGGGGTTGGGGGATCAGGATAGGCTGGTGATGGGTATTAAGGAGGGCATGTATTGCATGGTGCACTGGGTGTTATACACAAGCAATGAATCATGGAACTTTACATCAAAAACTTGGGATGTACTGTATGGTGACTAACATAACATAATAAAAATTATTATAAAAAAAAGAATACAACTGAACCCCTACCTTACACCATACAGGAACATCAACTCAAAATGTATTAAAAATATAAATGTAAGACCTGAAATTGTAAAACTTCGAGAAGAAATCATAGAGAGTTAGCTCCTTGACATTGGTGTGGGCAGTGATTTTTCAGATCTGATCCAAAAGCAAAGGCAAGAAAAGCAAAAACCAATGTGTAGGATTACAGCATACCAACTTTTATGAAGATTTAGAATTAATTTTTGTGAATTTTTATCTCGTAATACTCAGTCTGATACAAGAAAAAAGAATTCTTTATAGCTCTAAGGAAAAAGTGGTTTGAGTCTGGGATTACAGGAGCCTATAAAAAGCCCTCCTTAACCCTCAGTTCTTTGCATAGTTACATCAAGGACAGTACAACTATAGCTAGTAAATTAGACCGGATAGACAAAGAAAAAACTTCTGGAACTTTTCTTTTTCTACACTGTGTAAACATTGCCTGAAAATACAGTTTGTTCTGGTGCAACTTCTCCCAGGCACAGTAAAGGCAACATGGTTAAGTACTTCACATACCTCAAGTACTACCACACCTTAGGAGGGAAGAAAAGTGTATACTGCAAACCTTTCAAAGCATGTGGCAAATTTTCCAATAAATAAGGAAATGTTTTGCTTCAATATACAGTAGATATTTTCAAGGCAACATCTATGTTAAAATGTTAGATTTAGTGGGCCAGACACAACACTATGGAATGGCATATAATTTGTAAGGAATAAAAGATTAAAGATATTACATAGCATCAAGCTGGGACCAAAGAAAGATTAGGTGTTTACTGGAGCATGAAAGAACCTTGAATTATGAATATATAAGAGAGTAAGTTCAAGGCAGTAAACAATTCTACTCAAATAGCCACAACATGCTGAGGAGCAACCAAAACACTGTAGATGCAATTTAATCCCTATAAACGTGCCACAGGAATTTCTACTAGAGATCACTCTACTAGACCAATCAGGAGTCAGAAAACTACAGCCCATGATCCGTTTCATAAGGCCCACAAGTTGAGGAGGTTTTTAAATACTTTTAAAGGGTTGTTAAAAAGAAAAAGATGGAGTAGAAAGAAGAAAGGAGGAAAGAAAAGTGACATGGACTTTTCTCACAAATATGATTCACAGATTATAAAATATTTGGTACTTAATCCTTTACTGAAAAAGTTTGCCGACCTCTGTTCAAGATCAATGAAAGAACGGACATGTTTCTATGTTGGCAAGAAATAGAATGAAAACCCCAGAAGACTAACACAATTGTACGGTGTTCACCCAAAAAGCAGGGTTCAACAACATATAGAAAGCTAATGTACTTGTGTACTAAGTAAACTTGTTGACTTTTGAGCTACAGCAACAGAGTTCAGTCATTATCACAGAGACAATATGGCTTACGACAGCTAGTGTATTCACTATTTTGGCTATTTAACATCAAGTTTGCTCACTTTGCAATAAAGGACAGTAGCAAGACTCTTGCTATTCACTCTGTAGTGTCCTTTTTCATATTGGTAGATTCTGAGCAAGGGACACATCAGCTTTTTCTAAAAATGTTTTAATCATGGTGGCTATATTTCCTTTAATGGTTTGTTCTTCTAGCTATTGCTGTCTTGTGTTCCATCATGTTGCTTTATTCTTTGCTACTGGAAACACAGATAGTTGTGAAGACACAATCCTTGCTGATGCAGACATGAGGCCTGTTGATCCCATGATTGGTAAAATTCAACCAGACTTAGATATTTCTACCTCAGACAATAACTGATTAAGATTCTTCAGTTGAGTTGAATAATTCCAGTGTAGATAAATGGGTATAAGAGAAATATATAATATAACAATATGATCACCTTTTCTACATGAGTTTTGTGGAGGACATTGCTATTCATATGCTATTATTACATACTGAGTGACCCTTTTAGGGTTTTTTTTTTTTTTTATGAGGACACTTGCGAAAATGTCTTAGAGTTTGGTACCTGGCATGTTTTTATTCTGTAGGCAATGTGTGTATGAGAACTGATTGTTCCATGTATCAATTTATTGCCTCTTAGTTCAAAATTCATTCTTCATGGCTTGTTATGCAAAAAGGTATCTGGGCCCTGTAAACATTTTTCCTTGGCCAACTGGCACATTTTTAAGCTCTGTCAGCAGAGGGTGTTGGAGTGACATTGCAGGAGGGAGGGTTTTGCTTTCTGGTTCTCCTGTGTTCTCTCAGCTGTCTCCTAAAGCTCACATGGCTTCCTCAGTGCTCAGCCCTTATAGAGTAGGCATCTTCTTCAGCACCAAATTCTTGCAGCACATAGTTTCTCCAGTGCATGGCAACTAGAAGGACCCTTTGGACAGTAGCTTCCCCCTGCATCCTTTTCAAGCTGTGTCTGGTGAGACATGGTCCCATGTACAGCTTTCCTGGGCACTCCAGAGGACAGATTTCTGGCCACTTCCAAACCCCATGTTGCCAGCACCACAGTGACTTCTCTACAATCCAGAGAGCTGTGACTATGCCCTCTCCACAAGGCCTGGATTTCATTACTGGGGGGAAAGAAGGAGTTACCTTCCTTAGGTACTCGATCTCAGCCCCAGGAGTAGTGGCTGCTCCTTGTATATGTTATTCCTATGTTCTTTGGAAGTTATTTTTATTTCTTACTACCCAATGTCTTGTTACTTCAACCTCCAAATAGAGCTGATAATTCTTTTTCTTAAACTCCCTGTTAAAAATACTGGTTGGTTTCTATCTCTCTTCATTAGACCCAGACTTAATTTACCTCTTGTTTCTTTATTTGACTATTTGTTTCTTTAGAAAACTAAGAGTTAAATTGTGTATATATCCACTTACACGCATCCACATACACACTTGTATAATGTATAATTTAATAATTGAAATGTTTTCTTATATACATCATTATACATTCTATAATCTTTAGAGAAATGAATTATTTTTAAAATATTTATTGAATGCTCACTATAACACATTTAAACAATACATCTGAGAAGTTGTGCTAAGTATAAATACATCTGAGTTGTGCTAAGTATAAACAATAATAATTATAAATAAGTTAAAACAATTAATTATAAACATATCATATTACTATGTGTTTAGTTTTGACCACCAATCCCTGAAGAGTTGATAATCCAGGAATGACTATTTCAGGATTTTAGTACAGCCTTCAGGGCTGCCACATTGCACAGCTGGCTCTTGTGCCTTGAAGTCTGGTTTTATTAAAGTCTTCTGACTCATTGCCGAGGCTCTTTCTAACACTGGGCTCACATATGCTCTTACCACCCGCTTTGTGCTAGTGGCACCTGCTATGGCTGCCTTGACTACATCCTTCTCATCTGCATGAGCAGTTCTGTTTCTTGCAGGAAACCCTGCCACTTAGGCAGGAAAAGGAATGGATTTCTCCAAGGATGCTGGGAGAAAAGCCATCATCGAGGAATAAAACAAACCCTCTTCTATGGTGTTTCTTGTTTCTCCTTGTAATATATCCCCTGACTACAACAAAGGAGCCAGCTCTCAAAACAACACTTTTTCCTTTCCGTTTTTTCTATTGACTCTAGGAAAGGGAGTACCAGGCAGCTTTTGATATCACCAAATTCAGCAGTAGCATAGTTGGAAGATCTAAATCTTGTGTCCGATAGAAGGCATCAGAGGATTGGGGTAGTCGTTAATACATCCACATCTAAGTCATCAATTTAAAACCAAGTGCTAGCTCATAATCAAGAACAAGGATATACATCTCAGCATTTTTAAATAGCAAAAAATGTAAATACTTTAAATGTCCTACACTGGTCAATTATTCAAATAAATCATGGTTTCCCTCCGCAATACACTGGCATACCATCATTAAGAATGAGGTCACAGAATAATATTGGATGACACAAAGAAATTATCCTCACTTATTAGTAGATTAAAACAAAAGCAGTAAACACAAATTCCTTAAACATATATATACCTACAGACACAAACATATACTCAGAACACCCATACAGGTGAATCAAAAAAACGTGGACTGTTGTTTTCTCTGGTAATAGAACTATGACTGATTCATACTACCTTGCTTGTGCTTTTCTGAAGTATTCAAACTCTCTTTAATAAATTTGCATTCTTTCCATAGTTAGAAAAAAATACTTTTTTTAAAAAAAGATTTGATTTATTTGTTCGACAGAGATAGAGACAGCCAGCAAGAGAGGGAACACAAGCAGGGGGAGTGGGAGAGGAAGAAGCAGGCTCATAGCGGAGGAGCCTGATGTGGGGCTCGATCCCATAACGCTGGGATCATGCCCTGAGCCGAAGGCAGACACTTAACTACTGTGCCACCCAGGCGCCCCCCCCAAAAATACTTTTTAAAAAGACACAGAAATGGTTGAATTAAGTCAAAATTTTCAAATTCTAGGCAAACCATAATCCCTGATATGGTTATGGAATAGAAATGCATTCTTGCTTTGCTTTCTTAGTATTCGTTTAAATAACACCACTTCCTGATAAAGATTGGTTGCTGATCTAATGGAAGCAAAAAGCAATTCTATAGAATCAAGGGTTTTAATAAGTTGGTTTTAGTCGATCAGTTATTCAACAATATAATTCCCTAAGAGTACAGTCAGCATGGAGATAGTTTTAGTCACCAGATGCATGGATACGTTAGATAAATGATGATAATGATGAAGATATAAGACAGATAGATGATAGATAGATAGATGAATAGATAGATGATAGATGATAGATAGATAGATGATAGATGATAGATAGATAGATAGATAGATAGATAGATAGATAGATGATAGATAGATAGATAGATAGATAGATGATAGATAGATACCCAACAACATATTTATCATGGACTTGACAAACAGTGAATTAATATTTTTAAAGTATCAGCTCCTCCATGGAGGCAGTGTTGCATTTACCTAACTTGAGATTTTCCTTATCAGTAAAAGGGAGATAAAAATAGCCAAAGAAACAGGTGAATGAATACTAATACACACAAACAAAATACAAAATCGTTTAAATACTCCTGATAGAAATTTGTGTTTTGTGTTTAAGAAGATGTGCATCATTCTCTGTCTTTTACTATTTGCTATTTGATTGTCTGCTTGCCTAGAAACTAATCTTAACTGGACACCTATTAGAAAATGTCAGACATTCAGTTAAGCATTTGAGTAATAGTATTAATTACAATTATATACATATGTAAAAAGTATTATTATATATTATTGTTATTACTATCATTATTATTGTTACTGTTATTATTATTCCTGCTACCAATTATATATATAATATATAGTCATATGCATACAAACATATATAATAATAATGTTGTTGTTGTAATTACTGCTACTACTTTCACCATTTGTAAATGTTTACAATATGACAGCTATTTTGGGACACCTGGGTAGCTCAGTGGGTTAAGAGTCTGATTCTTTATTTTGGCTCAGGTCATGATCTCAGGGTCATGAGATTGGGCTCTGTGTTGGGCATGGAGACTACTTAAGATTCCCTCTCTTCCTCTCCCTTTGCTTCTCCACTTCCCCCCTAAAAAATATTCCAGGTATTTTGATAAGCCCTTAATCAATATCATCTTATTTAGTTTTCTCAACTTTCCTATGAGGTAGGCATTATTATTATTTTCAGAAGAGGAAACAGGATCAGACAGATTGAGTGACTTGCTGAATGTCACACAGTAAGTATCTGAAGCAGTATTCTTGATTCCCAGGTCTGTTCTCTTTCCATTATCCTAAGGTATTGATTTTCACATAGCACAGTGTTTTAAGGTGGTCTTGGAGATACTCAAACTAGACACTTAAGTCTCTTAAGCCCAAGTAAATGAAGATCACTTACAGAAATGCGTTACCAAGAACTCTATCAACATTAAACCAACAAAAGAATTAAACAAAGAGAAAGATGGGGTGGGGAATATAATCAGACTTTACTCTTACTTACAAGATCCGTGGGAGCTAGGGAGGGATAGTGGTTTTTGTAATCATTTTGGAGTCCAGCACTGGTAGTGTCGCACTATCTAGGCATAAATTGCTTTGTGAAGTCAGAAGTCTCTTAAAGAGATAGCTGTAGATAATCTTTTCTGACCAAAGCAGTGGACAGAGTAAACATCATTACTGAGTGAAAACTTTGAATGCAGTTTGAATTCACCAATTCCAGTTGTAAATTTTCTTTCTAATATCTGTATAAAATAGGGAAATCACTGAATTAACAGGTAGAAAACTAGAACTCTAGGACCAGTCCTATATATTGCTGCAACCCCCTTGGTGTTCACACTCCTCCCTTCTCAAGGTATGTAGATCTATTCTATTTACAGAATTTTTACAAGATTCCAGTGGCACAGTGGGCTTGGAAACATTTTAAAGAGTATTAAACATTGTGGGATCTATGTCAATTTGGAAGACATTTTTTATTACAAATAATTTCTTCAGTAGGGGTCAACATTTCAAATAACTTTTATTTGAGTGTTCCTTTTCTTATTACAAAAATAATATATCTTCAGGGTCCAAAGTGTCAAAGATATAGGAAAAAATAATTAAAAGTCCCCTATGTAGTGGCAGGCTGGAGTTGCCTTGTTCCAATTTGTGAAAGTCGACTGTGTGCATCTCTTCCCAATTACATGTTCACTGATACTGTGCTGGTAGCTTGAAATCAACCATGGTGAGATTATTTACACCATGGAAATGGGCAAATGTTACAAAGCAGGGCTTTCTTTCCTGAGGAACAAATTGTTAAATATTTATCAGCATACCACTGCCCATAATCCTAGGGATTTGTCAATTTGGTGAATCTTAAATCAGATTGCTATCCTTGTAGTAAGTAAAAGAATTGAGAGAGATTCAAAAGAAGAGCCAGATAGTGTGCCTTCAGTCTTTAATGTGTCATCATCCAACAGAGAAGGGAAAGAGTATCTGAATAAACAATGAGAAAATATGCTTTATGAGCCTGTAAAGGCCTGCATTGGCTTAAGCCTTTTGCATTAGTTGGGTATGTGAAAGGGTTACACAACCTGTGTGGTTTTCCTCCTCTCTTCCTTCCTCCCTGACTCCCTCCTTCCCTCCTTCCCTCCCTCCCTTCCTTTCTCCACCTCCCTCTCTCTTTCCCTCTCTCCCTCTCTTTCTTCCTTCCTTTCTTTCCATCCCTCCCTCCCTTTCTCCCTCCTTCCTTCCTTTGCTGCCTCCTTTCTTTCTTTCAAGATCTTCTGTTCTTTCTTGAAAAAATTTAACTATAAATGCCAACAGTTAGAGGTCATTAGAGGTTTTGCCTGTGCCCAAGTTGTTTCATTAGTGTCTCATTCTTAATGAGAGCATTTCTGATCTTAGCATTGATGGCCAAGAAATAAGGTTATTAGCCTTCACTTAGACATTTGATTTCCTTGTTCATGCTCCAAATTATGTTTTGTTCCAAGACACTGTTTTGGTGGCAAATAGGACTGGAGTGCCACCCCAGCTTGCCTTTTATCCCCTTATTTTATGGAACTATTTTCATAGCTGTCACCACCCCAGAACATCAGGAACTAATTTTCCAGGGATTTCAGAAGTTCAATAAGGGCATTTGAAACATAAGACTTATTTCTCCATACTTACCCATGTTCAGTCCATACACACAAAACTTTAAAATGACATTTTGTCCACCAGAGGGCACTCATATTGTTCTAAGTATAGAGGCTAAGAATTATGATTTACAGAGAAATTTAAAGAGTCAGAAATGAAATAACCCCCCAGGACTACTTAGGTCTTCACTAAATGCCAAACAGAAGAATAAAAGTAAATTTTAAAATTCCATTTTATTTCCTCTTCTCCTATCCCCTTCCCCCCCCCACCCACCCATTCCCACACACAACACACACAACACAAGATCTTCTCAAGTATATTTGTTAATTCACAAAAAAAGGGGAAAGAAAAGAAGGGCCCAGGGTGAAAGTCTGTATTTCACTTTTTCAAAGTGACAGCTTTGGAAGAGGGTATTTTTTTTTTTAAATGTCGGAGTGTTGGAAGTGTAGAGGAATATCAAGAACTTGGCTTTCATAATATTATATCCTTGGTGCTTTAAGATGGTACATCTCAAGTTGTTTTCCATCGTGGAGCTGATGAGCTGCATGCTTCAGATGAAAGGTCTCCTGCTCTTTCTTGTCTTGGAACTTTACACTTCTTAGGCACTAGAAAAACCAGAGGCTGCCACAAGACTGTGGTCTAGTGTGTTGACAGCCTGAACCACAAATTATTCCAACTTCTCACAAAAGTAAAATAAACTTGTGATTTCTGAGACATGTTGTGTAGCTCATTAGTGGTTTCAACTAAATGCTGTTTATTGATCTTAAAGTCTCTCTCTCTCTTTCCTCAATGCAAGTAGACTTTCACCTATGTCTCCATCTTTTCCAAACATTCCAGCATTATGAATTCACCAGTTAGACGCTAGTGATTGCTCAATTTAAGCCACTAGATCTGAGATAAGGACTCCATCTCATTCCAGTTATGTTACCATGTCAAACATTGGCTTCATCCATTTTTGTTTCTCTACAGGGGCATTTTCATGCACACCTTTCAAAATTAGACCAATAAAAAGATCCATTAAATTATTTCTGCTTCAGAATTGCTCACCAAAGAAAAGTTTCAATTTCTTCTCAATTTTAAAAAGTTCTCAGAATGATCTAAAAAAAATCTAGCTATTTAGTAACTAGGTAGTACAAACACATGCCAGAAATACTTCACAAAAGGAAGAAAAAACAAAATAATTTAAGTTTTTTTGTCCATTTGGAATATTGATGCCAAAGTAATTATCAGATTGCTAAATGAACATTCACAAGCTTGACCTTTATAGCATTGACCCAATGTTGCCAGGTACTGTAAAGCTTTGAAAAAATTGGCTGTTTGGTACTGCCAAGACCAAAAGCAAAATTGGTCCACCTTGCCTAATTCACATCTGGGTTCAGTTTGTTCTCAGTCAGAAGAGCTTAACCTATCTTGCTGACTTGGTCTCAGTTCATATGGGAAAGCAACAATGTTGTATGAAAGGAGCAGAAATAGGTGAATATCCATTTAAGTCTTCCCTTGAGGGGAAAAGGTAGTTTATTATGTTTGGATCGTCCTTACATAATTGCCTGGTATTAGGGAATCAGACGGTTTGTTGTTAAATGGCGCCCACTGAGCTTAGATAGCCCATTTTTGAAGTATGCAGGTTATTGGTCAGGATTCTTCAAAAATAACGTACATTATTACAAAGCCTTTCAACTGAGTAGTATTAAGCTGAAGAGAATTAACTCTCTTTCCAATACATGAGATAAGATACAGAAAGAATTCCATAATTCAGGTTTAATATGAGACAGTAGATATAAAAGTTATTTCATATGGGTATAGAGAAAGGAAATAGTAACAAGATTAAGATAAATGTAAAAGGGCCATGATTTACACTGAATTGTTGTATTTTATTTTTTTTTCTTTGCTAGTTCTTCTAATGAATGTGGCAGGTTGCAATTACTTTGAGAGCATGAATTTTTGTGGGTACATCAACTTCAAGTTTAGAAAGATTTACTGAAGACAAAGAGTTATCACAAGACACACTGTAACTTCACTGAATGTGTAAAAAAAAAAAAAAGAATCTGAGCAGGCATCTATTTACTAAATAATAGTAATGATAGTAAGAAAATAGTACCACATCCATATCCATTGCCTTTTTTTTTAATCTTCCCAGTGACCTAGTTAGCATCTACTCCTTCTGTCAGATGTCAGTCCAATTATGAATTCCTTGGGGAGACCTTCAAACACTCTGATTCGATCAAATACCCTCCTCTCCTGCCCCCCCTCCAGTTCCATGATAAACTTTCAAAGTACCATGCCTCTCTCCTTACAAGAGTTGGCAAATTGCAACTTTATATTTTTTTGTGTATTTCTTTGACAAATGTTTATTTTTTGCTCCTCAAAATGTAATCTCCTCAAAAACAGACAGTGGCTAGTTTTGCTCTCCACTGAGTCACCAACATCGAATACAGTGCCTGGTATGCAGGAGGTCCTCAATGCCTTCTTGTTTATCTCTTGAATTATGAATGAATGACCAGGTAAGTCAACTATGAGATTGATGCCATATTACAAAGTAGTTAGTAGACTCAGAAAATCCAGTTAGCAAACTCAAGATAACATGGCCATTTAGTAACAGCTGGGTGGGATATAATTTTTCATCCTACTTTCTTTTTCCAATGTGTCTTATCAGAAAAAAATAAAAACCAAAGCATAAATGGCTCAAATAAATTCAACAAAATGTGTAAACTAACTAACCAAATTTGTTTTCCAACCAGGGTAGTAAAATAAATCAAGTGTTCTCTGCTACTTGCACAACCATCAGAGATATTCTGGGTGAGTGATTATTTGCAAAACAGGGTTAAACATCATTTAATCAAATAAAAATATCACCTCAGATAATAGATACTTATTTTTTAAACAAGAGGAGAAAAGAATTGTATTTTATAAAGTCTGCATCTGCTTAAACTAGGTATAAAAGCAGACACTTCCTAAAAATAGGCAGATCAGTTAAACAAGAACCAGGGTTTTTATTGTCTTTGCTGTTCTTTAACAATAACATACACATTTAGTTTTCATCACTGATAGAACATATAACAGAGAAGAAAACCATGGCCTAGAAAGAAGAATTAAATTGCATGAAGCCTGTGTCAAGGCTTATATTAGTTTGCTAGTTTGCTTGGGCTGTTATAACAAATAATACAGACTGGGTGGCTTAAATGGAAATTTATTTTCTCACAGTTCTGAAGGAAAAAAGTCCAAGATTAAGGTATCAGCAGGATTTGTTTCCTCTTAACCTTTCTGCTTGGCTTGCAGATGCCCATCTTCTCCCTGTGTCTTGTTTTTTAGCTCTGAGTGTATGGGTGTCAAAGACAGACAACCTTGAATATAGCATAAGTGACTCATCATATGTCAGGGAATCTCAATGAGATTAACAGATGACTCCTCATCAAAGTTATGAAGGCCAGTAGGCAGTGGGATGACATATTCATCCCCTCCCCCCCAAATTAAAAGAATTACAAGGAAAGGCTATGAGCAACTGTATGCCAAGAAAATTAGACAACCTAGAAGAAATGGACAAATCCCTAGAAAGACACAAGCTACCAAAAATCCTCCCCATAACCTTTAAGCCCTTTATGTTCTTATCCTAAACTAACAGCCTCTCTATCAGCATGCTTCCTTTAATTTACTGTATCTCAATTACTCTGGCTCTCATTCAGTTCCTAGCCTAGGGGAGTTTACAATGTTCTACAATTTTGACTTGTTGATTGTTCCCTTTTATCTTTGAGGACCCATTTAAATGCTATTTCCACAAAGACTCTTGAGCTCCTTATAATTAATAAGTAACTACTCACTAAAATAATACTAACTGCTTTAGCAAAGAAAATTTCTTTCACAATATCTTTTCCTCAAATACTTGGTAGGCTTCTAATCTAGTTCCAATCAGTTCCATGTTCCAGTAACCATATCCAAAGTTTTTACTTGGTAAAAATCTCAAGGTTGATTTAGGTTTTTGCTTCCAAGTTCCCAGGACAATCTGTCTCAAATTAATAGCAGATATCTTGAGGCTAGCTGAAATCAAAGACTTGGGTGGGAAGGTCACATACTTTTAATCTGATCTTTACTCCAAAGCTCTGTGTAAATTAGCCACTGTCATCCAAAACCTCTTCAGATCTCATCTGTTATGGTTTGGGGTCTCTCTCTCTAAAAGCAAGATCTTTAGAAGATCCAATATTTGAGATTTTCAATATTTCCTTACTTTCTGAAAACTGTCCAGTTTTTTTCTGTATTTATCTTTATTTTTCTAGTAACATCTTGGTGAAAGATGGAAGTGAAAGCCAATTTACATGATCATTCTGAATCTTTCCAACTACATACCCTAGAACAGTTTCTCAGCTTCAGCATCATTGACATTTTACAACAGATAATTTTTTTATTGCACTGATCTATCCTACACATTATTAGATATTTAGCAGCATCCCTTGGCCTTACCCATTACAAGCCAGTAGCACCACCCTCCTCTACAGTTGTGACGAACGAAAATGTCTCTAGACACTGCCAAATGTCCAGTGCGATGCAAAATCACCCTTGATTAAGAATAGAAACTACAGACTCAATAGGTCCATCTTCTGCCTTCAAATTATCAGAAGCAATACCTTTGCCAAATTTTTCCTCAAATTTATAGCATGGGTCTCCATTTTTCCAACCTCTCAGAGTTTTCTGACTTCCTAACACATTACTGAGAGGTCAATGTCACCTATTTTAAATATTTGTCATAGGCAGCACTGCATTTCAAGTTTCAGAATTAGTTTCCATATTATTTACTGTAATTCTAGCTTCAGAATAAACAAATACCAGCATTACTGTGGCTAAGTCCAATATAAATTCATTTCTTACATGTAGTAGTCCAATTCTGGCATTTGGTGGGTGGCCTTCTATGTGGGGTTTCAGAAACCCAAGCTGCTTTCAACGTGTGGTTCTGCCGTTTTCAACACATAGCTTCAAGGGCCACCATACTCATGTGTTTCAAGTCATAAGGAAAAAGATTATGGAGCATTATATAAATGGGATTTTATGGACTAGTTTGGGATATAAAGAAATAGGTCTTATTATCAGCTTTCAGTGTCTGCTACTTTTACTCATCCCTGTGTTATCCTGTCATTGTACCCTGTACTTCTTCTTCATGCTATTTATTACATCTATAATAAAGTAATTATTTGAGCAACTATTGGTTTATTATCCATCTTACCTCAAGGGCAGTATGCTCCATAAAGACCAGAACTACATGCATCTTGTTTGAAGCTTGTTCAGTTCCCAAATCTAGAAGAATTTTGGGCATTTAGTACTTTCTTAACAAAGATTTATTAAATAGATGACTGAAAGAATTAATAAATTGATGAATGAATAGATGATATAAGTGATTCTTGATTTGGGTAGGACCTAGTTAATCTTCACAATAGCATATTATTCTTTGCCAGACACAGATCCAGGTATTGGTCAACAAGAAATAATGACTGGCTGACCTAGCAGAACAAAGGAATATCCTAATGATGGAGGGTAAGGATGGGGATGCAAGCAAGCAAAAATTAGAATTCAATGCAGTAGCCTAGAGCTTTCTCTACTGAATTCATTATCCCATGCTTACCCTACTTAATTACAGTACTTCAGCTGGTTCTGCTGTCCTCCCTATGGTGAGGAGAAAAGGAGTTATGCAGTCTTCAGAGCCTAGCTCTTACTAATTGTATTGGTTTCTGAGGCACCTTCTGCCTAATTGTGATAGTTAACTTTATGGGTCAACTTGGCTTGGCCACAGTTCCTAGATACGTGATCACACATGATTCTGGATGGTTCCATGATGGCGCTTTTTGTTTGTTTGATTTTTATGTTCCATTAGCCAGCATACAGTACATCATTAGTTTCTGATGGAGTGTTCAGTGATTCATTAGTTACATATAACACCCAGTGCTCATCACAATACATGCCCTCCTTAATACCCATCACCCAGTTACCTTGTCTCTCCACCCCCCCTCCCTTTTGTAACCCTCAGTTCTGTTCCTTGAGTCCAGAGTCTCTCATGGTTTGTCTCCCTGTCTGATTTCTTCCTGTTCAGTTTTCCCTCCCACCATTTGCACTGACATGGATGGAACTGGAGGGGATTATGCTAAGTGAAATAAGTCAATCAGAGAAAGACAATCATATGGTTTCACTCATATGTGGAACATGTTGGTGTTTTTGGATGAAATTAACATTTAAACTGATGGACTTTATGGTGGTCAGAATGCTCTCCATAATGTGGGTGGGCTTTATCCAATCAGGCAAAAACCTGAATAAAACCAAAGACTGACTACTCCTGAGCAAGAGGGAATTCTGCAGCAGACAGCCTTCAGACTTGAACCCCTTGGCTCTTCTTTGGGTCTTCAGCCTGCCAGCCCAGCCTGCATATTTTGAACTGACCAGGATCCATAATCATGTGAGCCAATTACTTAAGAGAAATCTTCCTCTAGATATAGACTTAGATATAGATATATAGAATAGATATACAGATATAGAGTAGATACAGATGTATGGTTTGTCTTTCTGAAGCGCCCTAATATACTGTTCATGTACATATATTGATTCCAGACTTCACTCTAGGTAACAGGATCACCCCTATACTTTACATGAATACCTACTTTCAAAGAGTTTGCATGGAGTTGTGTTCATGTCTGAAGTAAAAAGAGGTCTTTAAATCTGTAGGAATTAGATTCCATTTATATATTCCCATATTTATTTATTTCACTTGGTTTTAAGCCCCTTGAGGGCAAATACTGTATCATTTCCATCTTTTTATCCTCTGTATTGATCTCATAATAAAAGGTTTTTTTAAGTATGTTAAAGAAATGAATGAATACACGAATGGCTCAAAACTTATCTGCTAAAATACAGAGTTTCATCACAAACCATTCCTCTCATCTGGCTTAAAGCAAGGGAAATCCTGATGTGACCCCCCCCCAATGTCACCTTTATCTACTTTTCCACATTTCTGATTACTTTCAATAAACTGTGGATGTAGAGAAGTCTTTGAATGTGTCTCTGTAGAGAAAAATTTAGCCAGTCAAAAATACGGGCTTGCACTTCTTTTTTTCCTCCTGTTGTAACACTGTGGAGAGTCAAATGGTAAATACCACATAAAGCTTACCAGCATGGGCTGACCTGAGTTTAACTTCTAGCTCTGCCACTTATGAGTCATATGACCATTCAAGTCTTAGCTTCCTCATCTGTAAAATGGGGGTAATAATAATACCTACATTATGATGTTGTAGTGTGAATTAAATGAGATCAAGCATATAGAGCATTTATTGAAATACTTGGCCATAGCAAGAGTTCAACAAACATGAACTATTAATAGCTGTTATTGTGTCCTGGAAAGGTGCCATGGTCAAAGCCAAGACATCAGTACAGTCTTTTTTTTTTAATAATAATTTTTTTATTATGTTATGTTAGTCACCATACAGCATATCCTTAGTTTTTGATATAGTGTTCTGTGATTCATTATTTGCATATAACACCCAGTGCTCCATGCAATATGTGCCCTCCTTAATACCCATCACCAGCCTATCCCAAACACCCACCCCCCACCCCTCTGAAGCCCTCAGTTTGTTTCCCAGAGTCCATAACAAACAGTCTTTAACCAAAAAATAAACTAGTAATAAAAATGGCACTGAAATGGCAAATCAGAAGAAATTGAGGAAGCTGAGGAATCAAGAATTGGGATCTGAGTGAAGTAGGCGAGTGGAAGATGGTATAAATGAGTTCTGAAAACAGTCCTTTTGTCTGAGGGACCTGACATTTATCTCTAGGGTGACTTTATTTGAGCAAACTGGTTTATCTAAAAAGACCAGAGCTAGATAGACAGTGACAGTACCCCAAATACTTACAAGAGGTAACTGGGATGGCTGAGTTCAGAGAAATTATGTGTTAATGTTAATTCCAAACTCTACACATCCCCAGATATCCCTGTGTATATTAAGACCCAGATCTTCCTTGCCTTGCATGCTCTCAGTATCTTATCAACTATTAATGACACAAGTTCATTTTACTGACTCATTATTACATACCTGTCAGTTGGGGTCCCATCAGGAAACAGATGATACAATCAAACTGGAAAAATTAAAGCACATTTAATAAAAGGATCCTTGCTGGCTCCATGCTCAGTGTAGAGTCTGCTTGAGATTCTCTCTCCCTCTCTCTCCGCCCCTCCCACTCATGTTCTTTCTCTCTTTCTAATGTAAATAAATAAATCTTGGGGGGGGGGGAAGGATTATTGCCCAAGTTCCCAAGTTGTAGAGAGTATAGAGCATACAGAAAAAACACATGGGATGGTGCACTATCCCAAAGTAACTGACAGAGGATCACCATCACCACCCCCAGGCCTGAAGGGACGAGACAAGACAGCCAATTACAGAACCTGTGGAGACAGAGAGGAGGGTGGAGGACAATGGACAGAGCTATGACCTTCACTTGAGAAAAACACCCAGCCTAAGGATGTTAAGGAAACTGGAGTGATAATACCAGAGTAATGACCTTACTGTACTCTTTGTTTCCTGCTAATGCTCTAACCAAACCCAACCAGAAGCCAGAGGACAAGAGAGCCCAAGATCATCTCTGGGGTTCAGAGAAGGATGGAAAAGGGTAGAGAGCCAATCTGGAGGGTCCACAAACACCAGATACCCAGCACATTGCCCTATCTTCCTAAACCTCTGCCACTGCTCCAGAAGGGACTGCATCCATATGGCTGCCCCAAGATAAAGCCAACAGTCTTCTTTAATAGCCTTACCGACCTCACAAACCTACACCCCCAACTCTCTCCCTTCAGGGTGAAATTCTTTTGCATCTGGTACAGTGCTATTTGGGCCTTCCTTTTCCCAACTGGAGCACCAGTGGGTCCATGCCCCCAGGCTTTGGGACAGGCATTGACATGTCAGAATTGGCTGGACATGTCCATGCTAAGGCCTCCATGCTGAGACCTCCATGATACAATAAAATATGGTAAGATGTACTTGGCACTGAACGGTGACTGATTACAGTGGAATCTTCCTTTGATGAGTTAGGCACATCAAGAATCTGCAAGGCCTCAGGTCAGGATTCTGAATGTCAGTAGTCATTGCACAAAATTGTATAAAATATAACTCTTATTTTATGGGGTTGATTATTTGCATCCTGGATAAATAGCACTTCACTACATGTTCCATGTTAACAGCATCTGACATATATATATATAAAAAAAAGTTTTTTGATAGTTTTGTAAACCAGCCTTGAAATTCCTAGTTCTCAATACTGGCCAGAACCCAAAATGGAAACTGAGAACAAAGAAAAGAAACTGTTTTTATAAGTCAGAAGGCGGCAGCATCAGAAATCAGAGAGAGGTTGGAAAACATTTTCAGACTGGTTTTACAACTCCTGTTAGCCTGGTTAATTGATATTACCACCCAAATTTACCTTGACTAAGCTTTGAAAACTTTTGAAGTCCACCTTTCTAAATGAATACAATTCTAAACTCCATGAAGAAAGCTAAGTGTTACTCCTCCCCAATAATAAACTGAATTGAAATTTTATACCATGTTGGAAATCCTAAAGTCAAGTTTGAAGAATCACCTTGAAGCCATTAATTACCAGATAATGTTCAAACCAAAGAAAAGACTCATCTATATAGATGAATAAAAGAACTCACTGGGTGGCCAGGCAAATTATTTTCTAGGGACCATTGCGGAGGCAATGTCTCTTGGGTGGCAAGTCTGGCAGTAGACAAAATGAAGCTATTTTCAGTCACGTGTGCTCCAGGTGCCTTTATAACTACTATAGCTCTCCCAGGGCCTTCACTCAGGCCTCCTGATCACCCAATTGTCTCCTAATTTAAACATTCCAAGGCTGGAAGGCTTCCTCATCTGGCTGGATAAGAAAACTTAAATACTTCTTATTTTCCTTTCCAGATAATATGCTAAAAACTGTTTGGTGTTTTAACTTCAATTTGTGACTTTTAAGAGAATCAGCCATGATGGAAAGGCTGGACCAGGAATTGGGGCGGGGGGGGGGGTTAGGTTCTGGTTTTAATCCTGCCACTAACAACTATTGTGACCTTGGCATTACCACTTTATCTCTCCGAGTCTGTTTCCTCTTCTGCAATATGAAGGTGTTGCATTATGTCAGTGACTTCCATGCTATTTTCCAGTCCTTGTTCAAATGAAATCTTACATGGGAAGCTCAATATGAAAAGCAGAAAAAGAGCTGCTTTGGCTTGAAGGGAAAGTGATTTTCTGCCAATCCTGTGCACCTGATCATTCCACTTCCCTATGTCTCTTAAATTCACTTGGCATTCAGAATATAATCTTTGGCCCATGAATTCAGCTCATGATCCCTGAAGTTCTTTTTAAAAAACAGAACTCTACAGAGGGGAGGTGGGTGGGGGGATGGGTGAAATAGGTGAAGAGGATGAAGCCTACAACACCTTGATGAACACTGAGTAATATATGGAAGTGTTGAATCACTATATTGTACACCTGAAACGAAAATAACACTGTATATTCACCACGCTGGAATTAATTAAAAAAAATAACTCTACAATGGTATTGTAATAGTGTTGTATGATGATAGATGCTAGCTACACTTGTGGTGAACATAGCATAATGGATAAACTTGTAGAATCACTATGTTGTACACCTGAAACTAATGTAACATTGTGTGTCAACTATTCTGCAATTAAGGAATAAATTAAAAACAAACAAAAAAGCCTCCAATGAATATTGAATAGGAAAAAAAAAAGCAGAACTCTGGGCCCCACCCCTACAATCTACCACATTAGACTGTCTAGGTAGAGGTGGGGCTCAGCAATCTTTAAACCAGCATCTCAGGTGAATTTCATGAACATGAAAATTTGAGCACAGCAAAGCACGTTGAAAAGCCCAGGGCCAGGTATTTCTGAAGTCTTTTTCTACTTCAACACTCTAACATTCGTTGTTAATATTTAAGTCTGACTTGGGGCGCCTGGGTGGCACAGCGGTTAAGCGTCTGCCTTCGGCTCAGGGCGTGATCCCGGCCCCACGTCAGGCTCCTCTGCTATGAGCCTGCTTCTTCCTCTCCCACTCCCCCTGCTTCTGTTCCCTCTCTCTCTGGCTGTCTCTCTCTCTATCAAATAAAAAAAAAAAATTTAAGTCTGACAAATCCCTTTGAAATCTGATGAAAGCAATAAATCTTCTGAGAAAAGTGCAAACATACACGTGCACACACATACACATAAAGGCACATACGTGAAATTTGCCTAGAAATTTAGCAAGTTTAAATATCCAGTTATGGGGGCACCTGGGTGGCTTAGTTGGTTAAGTGACCAGCTCTTGATTTCGGCTCAGGTTGTGGTCTCAGGGTCATGAGATTGAGCCCCACCACAGGCTCCATGCTGGGCATGGAGCCTACTTAAGATTTTCTCTCTCTGTCTCCCTGTGCCTCTCCCCTCCATTCCCCCACCCCACATGCTCACTCTCTCTCTCTTTCTCTAAAAAAAGAAAATACCCAGTTATGTACCTCCTTGATGTCCATCCATGGGCACTATGGGCCCATAGTTAAAAACCTTCTGATATCTATGACATAAGAGTGATATTTCAGGGTGAATGTGGTGATTTATTAGAGAAGGAGCCCTTTTGGGATTAAATCAAACTCTCTTGACTGCTGGATATTGATTGCACTGAATCACAGTCTTCTCCAATTTATGACCTCTCAACCAATTTTCAACTTGTTCAAAATATTTGATTTTTTTTTCTTTTGGCTTTTCTTATTCACCAGGATAGGGTCATCCTGAATTTTCCTCAAATGCTTCACTGCAGGTGTGAGGATGAAATTGCTAAACTTCAGCAAACCAGCTAACACTTCCCAAGATTCTTGCTGTAAGGACTGTTCAGTTTCTAATTAGTTTGCTTTTCAAATTGTATGCATAGACATTCTTGCCATGGAACAAGAGGGTCATGTCTTCCAATAGGAATGATGTGGCCACCTCATTGCTGGAAGCCCAGACATTCTTTTCAGAGGACCAAGGGTGAGTTTGGAACTAGTTTTCAATCTGCCAAATAATAAAACTGTGTGGTGGCGCCAAGCACCCCTATAAAGAGCCATTCCATAAATATTCATTGACCATGACAAGGAACAGGATGGTCCCCAAAAGTTTGCCTCCATTTTTCACAGTGCTACCTAGATATGCCATGTGAGTGGGAACTCCAATATACAACATAGGCAAGGCTCTGTGTTGTATGATTTCTTTGTGCTTTTTTCCCCCTAAACTTTCTCTTGCAATTTGAGTGATTTTGGCTTTCATTCTGCTGTTGGCCTGACAGCAAAAGCCCCTCTCCAAATCCACTCCCGCACCTATGTATTCCCAGTCACTAGGGAACCACTTAACTACATGAACATTAACTAATTTGAAATTTGCTTTTCATCCCAGCACTAATAGGAGAGGAGGAATGTGTTTGTGTTTGAAAGTTTTCCATATGGGTTAAGTAAAGATTGTTTGCTCAAGTTTGAAGCTTGGAAGAGAAAGAAAAAACAAGGCCCATGTCTCATCTTGTCCTTTGGAGGTAGGCAGAAGAGCCATTGTTCCCAGTGCAGCTGAAACCTGTGGGCTGAGAAACCATTGGAGTCTCTTCTCTGAGGTTTCTGAAAAAGCTCCCCACAGACTTACCATTGTCAGCAACCGTGGCGGGCTGTTTTGTTTTGCCTTTCATTCCTTATTTATTGCTAAAACAAATGGCAATGACAGCTGAGAATGGAAAGAGTGGCAAGAAGGAGTGAAATATACGAATGAGGCATTGATATAAACAAGAGAAGCTGCTAAAAAGGGAAAGAAGTCTCTTGTCCTCTAAAAGCTCAAAGTGCTTTTCATCATCTGGCAAGACTGGACCAAAAGCAAAATTATTTTTAAAGGTAAAGAGATAAGAAAAATTACTAATCCAGAATGCCAGGGTGTACCCCTACCCCATAAAGAAAATGTTGCCTTCTAATTCTTTGGAGTTATAACAAGGCCCAGAACAAGGCAGAAAACTATGTTTGAGGGCAAAAATAGGATATATAATATTGAAGCAGGAGCTAGAAGGATTCTGAAAATATAATCCCACCTTTCATAATCCCAAGGGGGAAAAAAAACACCTTTGGAACTAAGAGTTTCCCTCACTCCTTAGTTGAGCCATGGCCAGACTAAGGATGCTGCTATTGATCAGGGGCTTATTAGGGATTCTGGATTTTTGATCTTGGCTTATGTCTTTAGTGAGATATACAGCATCTTCCATGTTTCTCCTTACACCATAGTTTTCATAACAAGTCAGCAGCCTCTATTCTGAATGCAGTTTTGTCCCATTAGTAAAAAGAAATGGCAATGTAGAGATGAAAAGCTTCAGTGTCTCCCCATCATTGAAACAACAGAATCCTAGGTCTTTAACATGGTCTACATGGACCACTACAATCTGCCCCTTGCTACTGTTCCAGATCCAAGTCCTAATGTCTTGCTTCTTAAACTTTATGTTACAATAATTTCAGAAACTTTAATTTCCTCCAAATGGCTGTGCTACTTTAGGCTTCTATGGGTTTTTCTGATATTCTAACTCCCTGGGTGGCTGTCTCCCCTTACTCATTCCCTTGCTTGTACCTAATCCTATCTCTTAATACAGAACTCAGGTGTCATCACACCTAGGAAGTCATTCTTAGCACCCCAAACTACTCCCTCATGTGGAGTTAGGCACCTGGGCACAGTATCCTCAAGAAAATTACCATATTTTACTGAAACCACTTATTTTCCTCTATTAAATCATGTGTTCCTCAAGGAAAAGGTGATATCTTATTTAGTGTCCTCACTGCCAGGCAAAAAGTAAACACCTAATTGAATTTAATCAAAGAAAGGGAACATAGAATGGAATACAGGGAAAAACATTGAACTTAAATTATAAGGACATGATAGGAAAGCCTGTCTTGCCTCTTCAACTCCCAGCTGAAGCTGACATTATTGTTGACATCTTCTATGTTCCGCAGTCGCCAGCAAGATTCCTCGGTAAGATTTTGGCCTGGCCTGTGTAGCCTAGTTCTACATGCCCAATGCCCTCTTTTTTTTTTTTTTTAATTTTATTTATTTATTTGACAGAGAGAGACAGCTGAGAGAGGGAACACAAGCAGGGAGAGTGGGAGAAAGAGAAGCAGGCTTCCTGCAGAGCAAGGGAGCCCGATGCAGAGCTCAATCCCAGAACGCTGGGATCATGACCTGAGCCAAAGGCAGATGCTTAATGACTAAGCCACCCAGGTGCCCCTGCGCAATGCCCTGTGAGCCCCAATTCTGAGTCTCTGCTCAAATCTTTCAGTGTGAACAAATTCATTTTCCAATCACCTCATCCACCCAGGAATAGCCAGCAGGTGACATCTAGGGAAACACTGACCCAGGACCAGACAGTAACCGTACTCCCCTTTCCTATCAGCCCATTATTCCCACTGTGATTATTCAGATGACTGTCTTAAATTTGAATTTCCTATAATAAGAATGAAAGTGATCTGTGTGTGGTAGTTTCACTTATTTGACTGAGTCTTATTCATTTCTCTTTTTTAAGACCCCCAAATTTTGCCTGAAACATAGGATACAGGGGATGAATAGGAATTAATTAATTAAGCATAACTTTCAAGGCTATGATTAGGTGTTTGTAGCAAGAGACTGATAATTGTTTCCCAAAATGTGTGCTCCACCCTTCACAATGTCAAGTCATTGCTGGGAAGAGGCTTCTTAGCCAGCGACTACATTTCCCAGAACTGTTTACATCTATTGTGGCCATGTGACCAATTTTTACCAATGAAATGGAAGTAGAAGAAATGAGTGTCTTCTCTGATCCAAGGCTTTAAAGAAGCATTTGTAAGTTCTCCATGCTCTTTTATTTCTGCTGGTTCAATGCAGAGGACAAATGGGCCCAGGAGCAAAGGCTGGCAAACTTCTCTGAAAAGGAATAGATAGTAAATATTTTACACTTTGTTGTCATATGATCTCTGTTAGAACTACTCCACTTTGCCTTCATAGCACAAAAGAAGCCATGAGCAACACATAAACATTTGACTCTGTGTTCCAATAAAACTTTATTTACAAAATAAGTGGAAAGTCAACCAGACATAATTTTCCAAACCCTGCCTTAGATGACAGCAGAACATGAAATAGAAAAAGGTTGAATCCTCAAATTCAACATGGAGAAAAATCAGCAACACAGACCAGGTTCACCAGTCTTCATTCATTACATGAGTATAATAACTAATTCTATTTTATTAGGCCACTGAGATTTTAGAGCTTATTTATTAATTAAGTTAGGATGGCCTTTACTAACATGATTCTAGTACAAAATAAAAGAACTGAGAATTAAATATGTAAAATTCAAGAACCACCAAGATGAGCTTAAGGCAGAGCCACAAGATTTTACTTGGCTGCTCACCAGTTTCCTGAATGCTGGTTCCTAGAATCAGTTATTCATTCTTATGCTTTTCTTCCAACTCTCCCGTCCTCTATGTCATACTTTAGCAGATGGCCATATAAAAAAGAAGTAAAACATGATTTTTTTACTCCATAAGCCTGCTTCAGTACTGTACTGGCTACACGTAACTCTGTACATACATATTATTTCTTTAAACTTTGTAGCAAGCTGTCGTAGATAACCTGGTTAAGGAAAATAGCCATCATGTGCCACTCACAAATGTATTGCTGTCTTCTGTGGCCAAAGCTGTAAAAAGTAAAAGGCCTGGTGCCTTCTTTTGTGTTAATGTCCATTAGAGGGCCCTAAAGCAATACAGCTTGAACCTAATGTGCCCCAGAGTGTAGTAAAAATTCTTGTTTAACTTCTAATTACAGAACCATCTCAGCCTACGCATCAAACATGTATCCAAAGTTTGGGGGCATGGGTGGTTAGGAAGGATGAAGAGATGGTGGGGTGAGGGGAATGGAATGGTTGACACTTTTGCCAGGAACAAGTTCAAGACATAGGCTCACTCTAAACTCATAATCATTTCTGTCCTCTGGCAATTAAAATTGTAAGCATGTGTATTTTAGCATGCTTTCAGTTGTAAGTAATAACAAATTCAAAATCCGAATCAACCATATTTAAATGGCAAAAGGAATTTATTGTCTCATTTAAGTGAAAAAAGTAGATGGGGTTTAGGAATGGTTTGATCAGGGCTCTGGCTCTATTTCCTTAAAATTCATTTATCTCTTCCTTCCCACATTTGATAGCTATATCCAAACGTTTTCCCCTGTGGCTATAGTGGCCTCAACCTTTATAGCTGTACTTTATATCTTTCAAAATAAGAGAGGGATCCTATCCTTTATCTAATCATAGATAAAATAATTCTGTGTTCTGACTTGACTAACCTGGTCAGAAAATGGCATGTGTTCATTGGCTTAAACCTATAGCTATTGCTAACACCTGACATAATTGCTATGCCAAAGGGGATGAAAGAATGCTGATTGGCTTTTGCTAATCAGGGCCCAACCAATCTGCATAGTAACCATGTAATAGGAGAGGAGTGGAGCAGATCTTCAAGGGCAATCACAACATCCAGTACACTAAGTCTAGGTCAGCGTGTCTGGCCCCTATCCTGCAGTCTCTCCAAAGGCATGCTTCACGTCTTCATATAGGTAGATCCCAAGCTACCATACCCTACTAACAACTCACTAGACCTTGATTTGCTTCCTTGTGAGTAAAAAATTATCCCTATTTCACTGCTGAAGGAATTGAGAAGGTTTAAATCAAATCACCCCTTAAGATATTACAGCTAATAAGCAGTACAACCAGGGTGCAGACACAGCTCCACCTGATTCAGTTCCATGTTCTCATGCCTCGCCATGATGTCTCCCACTCTGATACAAAGACAAAGTTAGAAGATGCTATCACCCCAGCCTGTCCTACCCTGTTAGGAAAGTTCCCATTGGAACAGTGGGCTCTGCTGTGCTTTCTTATATATTTGTATGTATAATGATTTCTATAAGAACAGAATCCACAGTTTGATTCTGGAAAGAATACATTCTGGGTCCTTGTAATCATCTCAGTATCTAAGTATAATCGTGCATTGAATAGAAAGTGTTTATGCATGGATGGATGTGAGGGTGCACGTGGATATATGTTCTATTTCCTAGTTATCTTAAAATCCTAACAATAGATGGCCTGCATGGTTCTGTTTAATTGTGAAAAAACTCCACAAGTTTATGGCACATGGCTAGGCTCCCTCCAGAAATTCTCCAATATGTCCCATAAAATCATACTGGTGTTGTTACACAGCAATGACACCTGCCTGTCTAACTTGTCATTTCCAGGTTAGTACTTAAACATACACACACTTAACAGAGTCCTTGGAGAAGGTATCTTAAAACCTTCTTCACTTTTTAACTCCATCATCCTCAAAGGTCAGGGGAGTTACAAGGTATGTTCAGATTATGTAAGTATTGAATATAGC
Organism: Ailuropoda melanoleuca; assembly: GCF_002007445.2. Taxonomy (NCBI): domain Eukaryota; kingdom Metazoa; phylum Chordata; class Mammalia; order Carnivora; family Ursidae; genus Ailuropoda; species Ailuropoda melanoleuca. Next base: position 59,574,560 of record NC_048233.1, on the reverse strand, counting down.
TAAGAGCAAGAGGTGAGAGTGAGATCATCTTAAATTTGCCACTCAGCCTGCCTACTTAACAGCCATAACTTTGGGTAGGTTATTAACCTTTCTAAATCTCCATTTCTCTTATCTGTAAAACTGAGAAAATAATAATAATTAATAATAATAATAAATTCCATATGGTTGTCATGAACACAATGTCTGGCATATTGAAAACATTAAAAATGTACACTGCTACTATTATACTAAATATTAGTTTTTATTTGTATCACCCTTATGATAATTAATTAGAATTAGCATTTTACTCAAATGACCAAATTAATTCTATTTCCTTACTGTTGGACATCAGTTGCATATAATTTCCATCTACTTAATATACTGCATTTGGGAATCTAACCTTTAATTTAGATAAAGCTCTGTTTTCCTCTTTCATATAAAAGGAAAATAAACAAACAGATACAAAACATATTTTTTAATATCTTGGATATTTACATTCTGATTTATGCTATCCAGCATTACACTTAAAATTTTTCTTCCATTTCTTTTTTGTTAGCTAAAGTAGCTGATCTTCTTACAATTTCCTTTAGTAATTACTTTTGGTACTTACCAGGTCTAAGCAACTAAGACACAGGCCCTATAAGAAAATGTCATCTCTACACAGTCAATAGACCCAGGTTTCAATGGGCTTAACCTGAAGCTCTGGTCTGCCCAGCACTTCAGTGTTACATCCCAAGGGCCCTGGAGCTAATGAAACATGTTGCACTCCTAATATCTACTTAAGCAAATTGAATGTGGCCATCTAAGAAAATTACTCCGTTGTCATAGTAACTCTTTTACTACTTAGGTCAAGAAGAACAGGAAAAAAAAAAACCTGGCAGCAAACTTTACAACCTAAAATAAAGTTGTGGGAGGTATGAGGCAGAGGCAAAGACAAATGAGTGATTTAATACAATATGGAGGAAAACACCTGAAATACAATGAGCTCCCTATAATATGCTCTCACTCAGCGTGCTTAGACATAAGGTTGGGAGTGTCTCAGCAATAGATTCACAGAATGTGAAATATGGAAAAGCTCTTAGGAAATCTAATCTGAGCCCCTCATTTTACAAATAAAGAAACAAGGCCAGAGAGGTAGGACAATCACACGTTTGCATATTAAATCATTGGCCCATGCCGATGCAGAAACAAGGTCTCCTGGTTTCCTGCCCAGGGTTCTTTTATCATTCTATACCTGGGATTTAAGGGCATAAAAGAACCACCCAAAAGACCTTTTGGAATCTTTGCTTTATCTTAATATATTTTTAAAAAGTATAAAGGATTGACTCAGTGCAGAAGAGGAAGACAGTTTAGTTTTAAACTGGTTTCAGGACTGGACAGTTATTGAAAAGTTGGGAAGATCATTCATCACACATCACATTGGCACTGTTTTAGGTGCGGTGATGGCTTCCAGAGATCACAGATGATATAGTCACATCAGTTAGGCCAATCACAGTTCTTGTAAAAGTAGAACACTTTTATGTTTATGCTGAGACTCAAGAGTCTGAAAATCTCCACTTTCAAGGGATTTATTCTCCATTTCACAAACCTTAGAACATATGGCAAAGTTATGGTACTAACAAGCAACAGACATGCCCTGATTTTAATTCTATGATGCTATCAATACCAAGAAAAAGTAGAAATTGCAAAACAAGTATAAGAGAGGCATTTTAATGTTATCACCAATGAAAAGTTAATACTAGCTGGTTAAAAAAAGAGGACCTAGGAAATTAAGACAGTACCTAGCATGAAACCAGTAACATGGAAAACGACCGCTATATGTACAACATTTCTAAGATGGGTATGTAGGTTAACATCACTGCATCATGTCTGTCTTGACCTAAGGCCCGTCCATTTGATTGGCCAGACCAACAACAGGTGCTTTGGTCTTATCCCTTAATGGTGTTCCTTGCCTTTCTGATTGAACATCGCCTCAGCTAGGAGGACTCCCTGGATTCCAACTGATGACACAGGAAAGAAGTCTTGGTACCCCATTCTCAGGCCAGCATTTCCTAAGACCAACAGCAATCTGATAATTATTCAGACTTAATCCCAGAAAGACTTGCAAGAGTTGAAAGGGAGCCTATTTGTTAAAGGAAGTGATTAAGGGATAAGAATACCCCGTAAAGATGTGGGAACATCAGTCTACACCAAGTGAAAGTATGACCCTGCCATGGTACTCTGTAGTGGATTCCATTTCTGTAATCAGACTATCACCTGGGCAAAAATAAATGTTCCTTGAGTGGATGGAGAGGTAGGTAGCTAGAAAAGAACAAAGCCATGGTTACAAGTGATAGTGTTAATAAATTCTAAAACAAGGATAACTTATGGGTACATTCAAGTAGTCCGTCACTCATAGAACCAATATTTATTGTGGAGCTATTATGTACCAGATTCTGTTCTAGGTGTTAAGATTTACAACACACTTTTCTTCCCAGTGACTCTTCAAAGTAACCCTAAGAGCACACAAATACCTAATCCACTGTCATTATTCAGTCACATTTTTGTAAGCCAAGGACCTACAATATTTTACTGACCACACCAACTGACTTATGGATCCAACCAGACAGCAAAATTCAATTCAAGTTGGTAAATACTAAGATGAGCATGCAACACATATTTACAACCACCTGTGATTTCCAGGTGATTAAGACACCCTTGCTATCCTATGGGCTTTACTATTCTGTAAAGAAATAATATAATAGGAACATGCACATGCACACACACATACACTCACATACAAGTATAAGAGGTAGAATAATAATGTCATCAGACAGCTACAAAGAAAATGTTCTCAGAACTGAGGAGTTGAGAACATCCTGTGAAGGAATTGGAAAATGCTTTATAAATTAGTTTTTGTTTTTGTTTTAGCTTTTAAAGAGAGGAATTGGCAAGACAGAGATGGCCAGAAAGAGCATTCCAGATAGAGAAAAGCATCAGGAAACTATGGCTTATGTTTAAAGATCAGTAAACCTTTCTGCCTTCAATGCTTTTTAAGGAAGGATACCCTGGGATGAGGCATTTTCATACTCTTCTTAATGATTTTCCAGCTCGAAAGTTATGATGTTGAGTATTTTAGAGGTGGCAAGACCTATTTGAGAATTTGGTAAAATAATAGTTCTGCCCCCGAAAGAAATATACATGAATCCCCATGTAAGAAGTCCCAAGTTAGACTCTTTCCCAATTCTTTCAAAAAATCCAGCTGTCAGTTTTCCAGGAAAAGCCACTTTCAGCTAACTTTCCACGAGACCCCAGTCCTATTTCCACTAGAAGCTGATGTGACTAGCCTTAACTGAAACTGGGAATGGCCCTTCCATTTGTTCTGTTGTAATTAACGCATGTCAGACTGCTTAGTTTGGTGGTGCAGCACAAACTGAACTGGAGGGCACTGAACCATCCCCCTCCTTAGGAAGACTCCTCAGTGAATGATGACAGTGCTACACAGGCCGGAGAAAGAAAGAATTAGTACATGCTCCGTAGCAGCAGCTTCCAAGTATAAAATTGCTTCATTGCTCTTTAAACATTTAAATTGGCTGAAAATCAAATGTGTATTCACAAACATGTCCCCAACATATACAAACATTTATACATCTTGATGACAATCATTTGATTGTCTTTGTAGAAACAGTTTGCTGGACACTGATAAGAACTTCCTTTTAAGTAAATTATCAGTCTCTTTGGGATAAAATTCTTAGTCTTTCAGATTTCTCTCTCTTCATTCAACTCCTCTCCAAGATAGTATATGGGTTTTAGAGTGTTTGTGGTGTCTGTGACTTCATGGTAAATGGAGGGGGTAGTGCATGTGGTATCCCTGGGATTTTTGCTCATATCTACTGTACAATAATTTGTATTGATTTCTCCCTGGATTAATGACCACTGACCCAAGACTAGCCTTACTCCTGAGTGTTCTGTTGACATTCAATGCCAAAGTTTGCAACTGGTAAAACTCATGGTCTGTTCTTTTCCCTGGTCAGGATGTGATAGCGTCCATGTTGACTTAACTACAGGTGATGTGGCAGACTCCATCAAGAGCCAGTGGTTACTCCCATGAAGTCAACTATAGGACCACTTTTTCCTGATGCCAGGAATTCCCTCTGACAAACTCCCCAGACAAAATCTCCAGTAACCTCCACATCCTATCTCAGGAACATGTGGGAAATTCTGGCTCTTACCCAAAATTCATGGGAAATAAGGATAGTTTGAGAGGGCTACACCCAGGTTTTCCCTCCACTTAAGCAAACTGTGATGCTTAGTTGCAAGAGAGATAGATGGCCTATAAGGAAATCACCTTCCAGCATCCTAAGTAAAAAGGGAGCAGAAATCTCTTAGCCTTCAGCATTCCCTCCTACCTATCTAACATTCTTCTCTTCTCTGATATTTCTTTCTAAAGGAGTAAGAGTGGGACATGTGGCTGACCATCTGCGACTTCCACTTCTGTCTCCCCTCATTCTCTTCAAATCCCTCTTGCTGATATGAGTATTTCCACCTTGATCTTCCTATATATTAAGGATATCTATAAAGCTCTATAATCAAGCCTACCAGGCTAGACTCAATATATTAATAGGCAAGATGGGGAGAATGTGAAGATACAAGATATTCAGTATATTAGTTTTTCTCAACAAACTCAGGCATGAAGAATATTGTATTGTTAAAGTTCTGAAAGACCCTAACTGGGATGTCAGAAGCTGAATCTTATCTTTCTTTTCATTTTTGCTGAAACATACAATAGATGTAGCTCTTGAACTTACTGGAGAGAAAGTCGTATACACCAAACAGCGAAGAGAAGAGCACATTAAAAGCATTAAACAAATATTGTTCACATTGCATATGCACAGGATCAAATCCATTTGAAGAGACCAGGCATCCATGAAAAATATATAAAAAATTAAATATGGGAACTCTACCACCAATGCAGTGATCACCTTCAAGCCTCCTTTTTAATCAGGGTCGGTGTATACACACCCCCACCCCAAGATATGGACTAAGTATTTTAAAAGGTGAGATTTTCATTCAAGTAAATGGGTATTTCTTAGCCCTTGTTTCCCTCTCTTTAAAATGAAATAGTTGGATCAGAAATTGATTGAGGTTATTCTTGCCTCTAGAATCAATTTCAGAAAGAGGCAATGTAGAATAGGACAGTGTTTGAGGTCTTACAGCCCTGGATTGGAATCCTGTCTCTGCCACTTAGTAGCTGTGTGTAACCATTCACAGCCACTATCATGGGCTTCTGTTCCTAAGGGATTAGGATCTCATCATGGTATTTGATTATTTCCTCCCATCCAGACCACATTGGCTTACATTATGGGCTTGCCACAGGCAAAAAATAGAAATCCCAACCACCTGCCTTTTAAACAAAAATATATTTATTACTTTTAACTAAAAGGATGATTGCTCTACCCGGAATACCACATGCATCAGCAAAGTTAAATTCCAATTTGGCAGACTGTCAGAATCTCATCGAACACCCCTCTCTTCTTTCCTTTCCCATATGATTGTTGAAGCCCCAGTTCCCAGACTTGAGCCACGTAAGGAACTTGCAGGCTGAAGTTTTCAAGGGTCCTCCATATTTACAGTTCCTGATGCCTGAAATCCCCCAAAATGTTTTTCTTTGTGATCATGTTATGATTTTTCCAGACTGTGAAGCCCCAACTCAAAATGGTATCTGATCACTCATTCAATGGTCACTCTAAAAATTATTTTGTCAAGTGCTGGAAAGTTGGGAAGAGACAGTGATATTAACCATTATAGACTTGAGGCAATGGGAAGAATCTGGGATTGCCTCTGTTAGATATTTAAGTATGAGTCTGGATGAAAATTTAATAAGAAATGTTTCTCCCTGCACTTAGAACACTTATAATCCAGTGAGATGCATATATCTATAGTGAAAACAAACAAATTTATTTTTTCTTTAAAAAGGGGACATGTGAGGGGAAGCCTGGGTGACTCAGTTGGTTAAGCGTCTGCCTTCTCAGGGTCCTGGCATCAAGCCCCACGTCCACTCCCTGCTCAGCAGGAAGTCTACTTGTCCCTCTCCCTCTGCCCCCCACCCTGCTCATGCTTTCTGTCTGTCTCACTCTGCTCTCTCTCTCAAATAAATTAATAAAACCTTTAAAATAAATAAATAAGAAGGGGACATGCGAAAAGATGTTTAAAGTATGTAGACTGTCATTCTCTCTCTTTTTGGGGCACTGATTGAAATTAAGTTCCTATCACCCCAACACAAACCCTTATATTACAGGTTCCATGGGGACTGAGAATTTATGTTGTGTGACAAAGTGCCATTATATTTAAGAATCTTAGTGCATGAAGCAAACACTAATATTTGCATCCACTGGAGCCACCAGGAGAGGTGGCTAGGGGTAAAAACTAAAGATAATTGAGTAAAATTCACTCCACTTTGTTAAGATCTGTCCTTTCTCTAAACTCTAAAACACAATTTAGCTTTTTATCATAGTGCCTGCTAACTATTCCCCAGCTGTTAACTTCACGTCCTATCCCCAAACTAGGTTACAAAATTCTGAAGAGCAGAGACTGAGTCTTCAGCTTCCCCTGTATTACCCTCAATGCCCAACTCAAGGTCAAATACAGAGGCAGTGTTTGGTACTGACTCCCTTGAAATGAATGGAAAAATACTCAGTCAAGAGACAGAACAAGAAGGTTCAGAGGTATTTCGTAAGGAAAGATTAGGATAGGTCTTGCAGTTTTCAGCCTCATATTTTGGAAAGATCTGAATTTTCAGGGAAAGGTATGCAGATAGCACAAATCAGAGACAAAGTCAAAGGCAGCCTAGAGAGTCAGAGGACTGGATGAGCCTCAATTCCATGCTTATATCATTATTTATTTATATTTATTTACAAAAATATATTTGTTTTCCCTTAGTGCTGTTTCACTGTAGAAACTATTAACCCAGAAGGGACACAAATCAAGAAATTGAAGAGTTTACTAAATATTCACTGAGCCCTGTGGTGTGTCCAGTAGGGCACTGATTATGTAAACATAAAGCTCTCTGGTGGCCACAAAGGGCAGCAAAAGCCACGACCCCTGTTCTTTCGATGCCTGTAGATTTAGTGGTAGCTCAAATAGCCCTCAGGATATTCACCTGTGTTTCCCTCTGTCTTTTGCTCGCTCATTCATCATTTATTTTTGTACTATATTTTTGAGACTTTGCAATGTGCCAACCACCAATAATTATTTCATGTGACTAAATAACATTAATGAAAAATGTGGAGCCCCTCACACATTCAGAAGCCAATGTCTGAGAAATTTGCTGAGCCATAAGCAAAGAAGGGCAGAGACCAAAGGAGAGAAAGTATTGCTATACTTGGGCTCAATTCTCAGCAAGGATCTTTTCATGCTTAAATGTATTTTCCTTTTTCACTGAACTTTCCCACATAATCTCTTCTTTTGGCCTGGATTGTGCCTGAGTTTTTCTTTATTTTATATTTTTATACTAATTTTTTATCATAATATGTTAGTCGCCATACAGTACCTCCCTAGTTTTTGATGCAAAGTTCCATGATTCATTACTTGCGTATAACACCCAGTGCACCATGCAATACGTGCCCTACTTAATACCCAGCACGGGCCTATCCCATTCTCCCACCCACCTCCACTCTGAAGCCCTCAGTTTATTTCCCAGAGTACATAGTCTCTCGTGGTTCATTGCCCCTTCGTTTACCCCCTTTTCTTCTTCCCTTTCTTCTCTTACCGATCTTCCTACTTCTTATGTTCGATAAATGAGTAAAACCATATAATTGTCTTTCTCTGCTTGACTTATTTGGCTTAGCATTATCTCCTCCAGTCCCTTCCATGTTGCAGCAAATATTGCGAATCATTCTTTTTGATGGCTGAGTAATATTCCATTGTATATATGGATCACATCTTCTTAATCCAGTCATCTATTGAAGGGCATCTCGGCTCCTTCCACAATTGAGCTATTGTGGACAATGCTGCTATGAACATTGGGGTGCATATGGCCCTTCTCTTCACTACGTCTGTATCTTTGGGGTAAATACCCAGTAGTGCAATTACTGCATCAGAGGGTAGCTCAATTTTTCACTTTTTAAGGGACTGCCACACTGTTTTCCAGAGTGACTGTACCAACTTGCATTCCCACCAACAGTGTAAGAGGGATCCCCTTTCTC
>NC_048233.1:59465174-59566298 GCF_002007445.2 Ailuropoda melanoleuca | reverse complement strand
TATTGTAAATGGAATGGATTCCCTAATTTCTCTTTCTTCAGTCTCATTGTTCGTGTATAGAAATGCAACTGCTTTCTGAGCATTGGTTTTGTATCCCGCCACATTACTGAATTGCTCTATAACTTCTAGTATTTTGGGGGTGGAGTATTTTGGGCTTTCCATATAGAGTATCATGTCATCTGTGAAGAGAGACAGTTTGACTTCTTCTTTGCTGACTTGGATACATTTTATCCCTTTTTGTCCCTAATTTCTCTTTCTTCAGTCTCATTGTTCGTGTATAGAAATGCAACTGCTTTCTGAGCATTGGTTTTGTATCCCGCCACATTACTGAATTGCTCTATAACTTCTAGTATTTTGGGGGTGGAGTATTTTGGGCTTTTCATAGATGGTTTTTATGCAATTGAGGAATGTACCCTCTATCCCTACACTCTGAAGGGTTTTAATCAGGAAAGATGTTGTATTTTCTCAAATGCTTTTTCTGCATCAATTGAAAGGATCATATGGTTCTTGAATCTTTTCTTGTTGATATGATCTATCACTGATCAACTGGCGAATGTTGAACCATGCTTGCATCCCAGGTATGAATCCCACTTGGTCATGACAGATAATTTTAATGTACTGTTGGATCCTATTAGCTAGGATCTTCTTGAGAATTTTGGCAAACATATTCATCTGGGATATCAGTCTGTAATTCTCCTATTTGATGGGGTCTTTGCCTGGTGTGGGATCAAGGTAATACTGGCTTCATAGAATGAGTTTGGTAGTTTTCCTTCTGTTTCTATTTTTTGAAACAGCTTCAGGAGAATAGGTATTATTTCTTCTTTGAATGTTTGGTAGAATTCCCCGGGGAATCCATCAGGCCCTGGACTCTTGTTTTGGGGAAGGTTTTTGATCACTGCTTCAATCTCTTCATAATTAATCAGTCTGTTTAAATAATCAATTTCTTCCTGTTTTAGTCTTGGTAGTTTATAGGTTTCCAGGAAGGCATCCATTTCTTCCAGGCTGTTTAATTTATTGGCATAAAGATGTTGATAAAAGTTTCTAATGATCTTTCCTATTTCATTGGTGTTGATTGTGACCTCACCTCTTTCATTCATAATTTTATTTATTTTTTTTAAAGATTTTTATTTATTTATGTGACAGAGACAGCCAGCGAGAGAGGGATCACAAGCAGGGGGAGTGGGAGAGGAAGCAGCAGGCTCCCAGTGTTGGAGCCCGATGTGGGACTCGATCCACGAATGCCGGGATCACTCCCTGAGCCGAAGGCAGACGCTTAACAACTGCGCAACCAGGCGCCCCTCATTCATAATTTTATTAATTTGGGTCCTTTCTCTATTCTTTTGAATAAGTCTGGCTAGTGGCTTATCAATCTTATTTATTCTTTCAAAGAACCACCTTCTAGTTCTATTGATCTGCTCTACTGTGCTCCTGGTTTCTAATTCATTGATCTCTGCTCTAATCTTGATCAACTGCTTTCTCATGCGTGGGTTAGGCCTGTTCTTCTTTTCCAGCTCCAGCTTCTTGAGGTGAGAATATAAAAACTGCATTTTAGATTTTTCTATTCTTTTGAGTGAGGCTTGCATGGCTATGTATTTTCCCCTTAGGACTGCCTTTAGAGTATCCCATAGGTTTTGGACCATTGTGTTTTTATTCTCATTGGTCTCCATAAATTGTTTAAATTGATTTTTAATTTCCTGGTTTACCCAATCATTCTTGAGCAGGATGGTTCTTAGTTTCCAAGTGTTTGATTTTCTTCCAAATTTTTCCTTGCGATTGAGTTCTAATTTCAAAGCATTGTGGTCTGAGAATATGCAGGAATAATTTCAGTCTTTTGGTATCAGTTGAGACCTGTTTTGTGACCCAGAACATGGTCTATTCTGAGGAAAGTTCCATTTTCCTTGCGATTGAGTTCTAATTTCAAAGCATTGTGGTCTGAGAATATGCAGGAATAATTTCAGTCTTTTGGTATCAGTTGAGACCTGTTTTGTGACCCAGAACATGGTCTATTCTGAGGAAAGTTCCATGCGCTTCAAAAAGAATGAGTATTCTGTTGTTCTGGGGTGTAGTGTTCTATATATATCTATGAGGTCCATCTGGTCTAGTATGTCATTCAAAGCTCTTGTTTCTTTGTTGATTTTCTGCGATATTTATAATTGTCATATCCACTTGTTGGATACATCCTTTAAGAATAATATAGTGTCCTTCTGTATCTCTAACTACAGACTTTAGTTTAAAATCTAATCTGTCTGTTATGAGAATTCCTACCCCAGCTTTCTTTTCAGGTCCATTGGCATGAAGAATGGTTTTCCATCCCTTCACTTTCAGTCTGGATGTATCTTTAGGTTCATGATGAGTCTCTTGTAGACAGCAAATGGGTGGGTCATGCCTTTTTATCCAATCTGCAACCCTGTGGCATTTTAGGGGAGCATTTAGGTCATTCACATTGAGAGTGAATATTGAGAGATATGGTTTTAATGATGTCGTGTTGCCTATGAAGTCTTTGTTTCTATAGATTGTAACTTTCTGTTCTGTATCACTCTTGGGGCCTTTTTACTTTTATAGAACCCCCCTTAATATCTCCTGTAGGGCTGGTTTTGTGGTTACGAATTCAGTCAGTTTCTGCTGATCCTGGAAGGTCCTTATCTCTCCATCAATTCTGAATGACAGCCTTGCTGGATAAAGGATCCTTGGCTCCATGTTTTTCTCAGATAGATCTTTAAAAATATCCTGCCAACTCTTCCTCTCTTTCCAGGTCTCTGTAGACAGGTCTGATGTTATTCTGATATTTTTGCCTCTGAACATGAGAAATCTTTTTGCTCTGGCCACTTTCAATACAGAATCCTTGGATCTAATATTTGCAAATTTCACTATGATGTGGCATGGCATAGGTTTGCCGTGGTTGACCTTGGGAGGGGTCCTCTCTGCCTCTTGGACACAAATGCTTGTTTCCTTTGTTAGATTAGGGAAGTTTTCAGCTACAATTATTTCAAATATCTCTTCTAGACCTCTGTCTTTCTCCACCCTCTTGGGGATGCCAATGATTCTCACATTGGAATGTTTCATTGAGTCAGTATCTCCCGTAACCTAAATTCTTGAGGTTGGATTTTTTTGAGCCAAGTTTCTGTTTTAACATTCTCTTCTACCATCCTATCCACCAATTCACTAATTCGTTCTTCTGCCTCATTTACCCTGGCCGTCAGAACATCTAGTTTTGACTGCATTTGATTCATAGCATTTTTAATTTCTGCCAGACTCACTCTCATTTCTGCCCTTAGAGATTCTATATTCTCGTTAATATTTTCCTTAATATTTTTTTTTCAAGCCTACACACCATCTTGACCATTGTTACTCTGAACTCCATTTCTGACAATTTGGTTATATCCATATCCATCAGTTCTGTGGCAGAGGCCACAGACTCATTATCTTTTCTTTGCTGGGGGATTTCTCCTCCTCATCATTCTGATGAGGAGAGGTTATGGGGTTGCCCAGAGCCCAAATTATTGACCAGGACCCAGGCAGTGTGCACTTGTTTTATAGGGACCTTAGGGTTGTGGGCTTCTTGATTTTTCAGCCTGCCTTCTGGGGGAGGGGCCTGCCACGCTGATATTCAGGCAACCCTGTTTGGGTAGAGTCCCCCTGTCCCCTTCGAGGGGGGATGGGGATGGGCACAATGTGAGCTGGTATTTCCAGGCTTTTGTTCTCTTGAGGCTTTCCCTGGCAGTTTTCTGTGACTCTTCTGAGAGTCAGAGCAGCAGTGGCCATATCCTAGCCTCTGTCTCAGAACAGAGAGATCACAGTCTGTGCTCCACTGAGCTCTCTTGGCCTCTTTAACTCTGTTTCTGTCGGTGCTGCCAAAAACCCTGCAGCATCCCGAGTTGTGCGCCCCACAGCCAGTGTTCCAGCCCTCACTTCAAGGGCTCTCACGAGTTTTTCTTTAACTAAAGACAGCAGAGATTCTGGTTTGAGGGCCATACTTAGCTTTCAGAAAGATGGCCTGTTTGGCTTTAAATATTATTAGACAAGAGTATGGGATTTTTAGCTTTTTTCCCACCCTCTCTTTTCCAAGGGATATGTTTAGAAGTTATCCGAAATCCTTGACTTTTCAATGAGTAACTAAAACATATAAGCAAGCATAAACTTTCAGACTCTGACTTGGCGAGAGGCTGTACATTATAATCCTCACAATTGGATGGGACAAGCTAGAGACAATGTGGAGGAGGGGTGAGATGGTAGTGAATATATACATTACTAACATGCTCAGCACCTCAGCATCTACATCAGGGGAGAACCCACAAATTAGAGGGATCAGCCAGACTTTAGTTACTGAAAATCCAAACCCACTCTGTCCTTTTCCTCCTTTATCCTTTGCCATCTTCCTACAGCTCATGCTCCACCCCTTCTAAACTACGGAAAGTGTCTCAAAGACCTTTCATAAGCTGTTGCCTCCTTTGCATCAGTTCTTCCTTCTGTCTGTACAAACACATCCCTCAGAGCCTCAGCACATGTCATCACACTGCTTTACAAGAGTCTTTACTTGGCTGTCCCTATGGTTTCTCTCTCCCACTAGCCTAGGATGCTCATGAGGGTGTGACCATGTGGTATTCATTCTGAACCTCTAGAATTTAGCACAATGACTGACACATAATAGATGCACAATGGATATTTGAAATAAATGAACTAATGGGATACTGGGGTGGCACAGTCAATTAGGCTTCCAACTCTTAGTTTCAGCTCAGGTCGTGATCTCAGGGTTGTGAGATAGAGCCCCATGTCGGGCTCCAAGCTTAGTGTGTAGTCTGCTTCAGACTCTCTCTCACTTTCCCTCTGCCCCTCTCTGCTGCATGGCCTCTCTCTATCTCTCCCAAATAAATAAATACATCTCAAAAAATAAAATAAATGAACTTATAGTAATAATTGATATTTTTTCTACACATACTATGTGTCAGTTATTGTGATAAGTATTTTATATACATTAATTCATTTAATCATTACAAAAACCTATGAGGTAGAAACTGTTAATCTTCCGCATCTCAAAACCTCTCTGTGCCTCAGTTTTCTCTTTGTAGAGGGGGAAGACAATAGGACCTATAGAGACAACAAAGGCACAGAGAGGCAGAAAATGAATTGCTCAAGGTAACTGCAAGAGCCTGTAGCAGAATTTGAACTCATGCCATTTGAACACAGAGCCTAAGCTCCTACTCACCACACAGTACTGAATGAACAAGAGTACTAAGGCCCCTCTGAGATCCAAGTGCCTTTTCACAAAATAAACTCAGAATGATGTAGTCAAAAATTGTCAGTGTTTTGATGATGTATTTCCAATACTAATTTGACATCTAGAATAATAGAATTTATAACCAAAAGAAAGATGGGAATTCAGATTGTCCAGTGCTTTTCAAACTTTCTTAGCAGTGGGACTTCTCGCAGGCAAAATCTTTAGCAGAACCTCAAGAGGTAAAACAAATGGCAGTGTTTAGTTGAAGTGGGCTAGGGATGGAGAGATTGATATCCCTATTTGAAGACCTCTTCCCCTCCTTCATGGGTGACCTTAAGCATCTCCGTATAGAAGTAGATATAGATGTAGGACAGTTTAGATGTTACAGCTCTAGCCCAGATCCCTTCAATTAGAAGATGAGAAGTATAAGATCCTGAGACACTATATCATTTGTCCAAGGACACAGCTAGTAAGTAGCAGAAATCAGGTCTTTTGGCTCCAAGATCAGTGTTCTTTCCACTACATCATGCCGGTAGAATTGATTCCCAACCCTAGTTTCATGCTACCAGAGGCTGTCCTAGTTATCTCATACTGCAAAGGATGTAGCAAAATTCTCAAAGCAAAAGTGGTAATTTACTTTAAAATTTTGTAAATGCCATATTTTTGGTGTTGACAAGAGAATGGGACAAACTTCATAGAATCAAATGATAATAACATAATGTCAATGCTAAGATATTGCACATCTAAAAAGGTTGAAGACCACAGTAATATTCAACCATGCAAACTACACCCACACATTCAGACTCTGACCTTGAACAACTAATCCTAAGCAAATCCACAATCCATTAGTTTTACACAGTTGTATTTGGTGGGAGCAACGAGTGAGTCGATGTTTTTCAAAACAAGGTGATGAAAGCCCAGTGTTTACTGTACTAACGTGGGTTCCTCTCGCTCAGAATTTTCAGAATTTTAATAATAACCAACGTCAATGTTTAATTTAAAGCTAGAGCACACTGGTTAAGAAACTGCTAAAAATAATCTGCTTCATATTGATGGCTTTGGCTTTGTTGACTCATAAAATGTCAGGGTTGAAGAAAAATAACTAACGGAAGCTTCAGCTGTGATTGTACCTTTAATTATTGATGCTCCATTCTTAGTCTTCAGGCCCAACAGCTAAAATCCGACGTGATGGAAGAGAGGCCACACGAAGAACTAAGCATTGGGTGGCTCACTCTTGATTCTGCCAAGACTCCCAAACTTCAGAGCTTACAGTAAAAACAGTGCAGTCCAAATATCAACTGGTTTCATAGCATCCTTCACACTGGATGGTAAAAGGAGAGGGAGAGCATGAGCTGCCAGATCTGGGAAACAGAGAAAAAGTAAGAGACGCCTATGTCCTTAACACAAGCATCTGTGCTTGTGAATCTACACGATTGGTTTCCAGATTCTTCTCATTTACAGCCAAGACTTCAGAATCACCCAGAAGATTCAGGAGCCATCACTGTTGAGATGGAACTGTTTATTCAGGTTGAGGACCAGCCAAACTGAGTTCTAGTGCTGGTTTTGCTTTATGTCAACTATATATATGTGAGCTACTCAATCTCATAGGGTGCCACCCTCATCATATACCTACTGTACCTAAAAATCCTTACTGACCTTAAACTAACATTTACTGAGGTCAGACATTGTGTTAGGTGTTTTACATACATTAAATTATTCCATTCTATAATCACATAAGGGACTAATGTTTTTATCTTCGTCCCCAGCTAATGCTAGTCAATTCTGTGAACCCTGTACTCGTACTTATAAAGTGAAAAGCCAGAATTGATTTCTAAAAATCACAAATGGAGACATGACATAGGCTTTCCAGGAGGTATCAACATGCAGGTGAATCACGAATTGCTCATGACAATGGGAATAAGTCAGCATTCAAAGTACTTTTTTGTCCCCAGTTCCTTTTTCTAAAATTTATCAATTTCTGACATTTTCACGCAGCAAGAATATAAAGTCAAAGGAAACCTATGCACTCACCACCCCCCACGGGATCTGATTCAATGGTTTACAGCTTTGAGGTACAGCAGGCAGACAGAGCCTTTGGACATTTCAAGAGCAGTTAGAGAAGCGCCTGCCACAAGATGTGCCTCTCAACTCTGCTGGCCTAACAACCCAAACCCAGACCCACCATGGGGTGGGAAGGCATCACAAGCTGCTTCATTGTGCTTCTAGAAAGCCAAAATAGAGAGGGTGGTTCTGAATAACAAAACTCAGACCAGCCTCAGAAATATTTTCATGTGACACCAGTGTCAGCTGCACATGGAATTGCTTCTCCCAAAGCAGAAAGAGTTTGCTCTGAACCAGCCACACTGAACCAGCCACACTCTCAGACACATTTGTTCCATTCATCATCCATCCAATCAACTTTTTCTGAGAGCAAACTTGTACCAGCTGACTGGAGGCCTATACTCTATACAATAAAATGGGGAAATGGGGGAAATATTAATAACTAAGGTGGTGGTAACAGGTGCTAAATCCTATAGGAACACAGAAGAAAGGAAATGATTATGGGAAAAAAGAGGTCCAGAGGAGTTTCCCAGATCAGATTGCCAGATTTGGAAAATAAAAATAGAAGGCTCCAGTTAAATTTGAATTTCAGACATACAACAAATACTTTTTAAAATATAAGTATTTGGGGACAATATAAGACACATTTATACTTTAAAACAATATTTGTATATATCTTAAATTCAAATGTAGCTGGTCTCCTGTATTATATTTGGCAATGTTCTTCCAAGAGGAAGTTGCCTGGCTTCATCTAACTTTGGGAAAAGGTTGGAGATATTTTACCCATACATTTGATTTATTAAGGATGAGGTAGGGGTGCTTCCTGACTGTACATAGAAGTGACCTAGCAGACTCTGTCCCTCCATCCTTGCATGTGCTGATGCCATTTAACCTTGACCTTCAGGTTCAAACCCACCTAGGTTCTGATCTTATTCCTCTTAATTGGAAGAGTCAGTAGGGCAGGTAACTTAACATCAGCGACCTTGCTACTGGTCCTGCTCAGTACCTGGCATGACCAAAATAAGATTTGTAAGATATATGAATTAGTGAGGGTCTGACTTACTATCTGGGTTTTTTTCCGTAATTTTTGTGCCCAAGCTCAGAAAAAGGACTCCTGCTAGAATTGGGCACATGATAGATACTCGATAAACACTGATGTTTAATTCAGCATCATGAAGAAATGGACCAGAAGGTAAAAGCTTTGGTCCCAACTTTGCATTCTTACACAACTTCTCCCACTCCCTAACCTTTGGTTTACTCATCTGTAAAATTACTGGGCCAAAATATATAGATGATCTGTCTCCCTAGCCCCTTTTAAGTCATCTGAACTGTTTTGCCTATGTGTATATCCACTGCCAGCCTTAGGTATTAAAAAAATTCATAAAGCTGTTCAATTTCCCTTTTAGGGAGGCCAAGATTTAATGTGTTAAGATAATATTGAGCAATAACTCATTGGGAAATTATTTTTTTCTAAACTTAGACCATGTTTTACTTTCATAATTCAACACAAATCCTTCCAAATTTCTAATCCTGGGACCAGTTTCAAATCCTTGGAATTTCTCTATCTTTATAATGCCCCAAATAATAAGCCAAGCCTTTTGACAAAAAATGTCTATTTATGCATAGTCTTGGTATAATGCTGCCTCTTCAGCCTAGCTATTTTAAAAGGCAAACATTTTTCTCTAAATAAACACTATTTTTTCTCCGTTAATTTTCTACAGTTTCTTTTTTTATATATTAGAATTAACAGGCAAATTATGGCTGAGGTTTTCCTCTCAAAATGTGTTCAATTAAATTAGTGATACTTGACCTTAACTGCACTTTAAGAAACACCTGGGGAGCTTTTAAAATAACTGAGGCCAGGGTCTCACCTTAAATAAATTAAATCAAAATCCTGGGGGGAGGAAACCCTGACTTGCCAGTGATTCTAATGTGCAGCCAGGATTGAGATCTACTGAATTAAGACAGCAAAGTTGTTTCCAAGGCATTAGGACTTTAAATTATCCTTGCAAGATACATGAGGTGAATAGCAGGTCATTCGGTCTGGGAGTATTATGGAGAGATGGGTTGGGGGGGGAATTAACCTAGAGGTGACTCTAAGGGTCTAAGGTCACAGAGGACATTTAACCATCATGATCACTAAGTGGAGATTAATATTCACTGAGAGGCCTCTGGGGTTTAGGAAGAGTAGAATTCTAAAACCACTACACTTGCAATGCCACATGAGCATGTAAGAGAACTTGACATCTCCCATGGACCAGATTACAGACGCCCTTTTAAAAACTTCTTTCTGGGGTGTCTAGGTGACTCAGTTGGTTAAGTGTCTGCCTTCAGCTCAGGTCAGGATCTAGGGGTCCTGGGATCCTGGGATCAAGCCCCCCACCTTGGGCTCCTTGCTCAGTGGGAAGTCTGCTTCTCCCTCTCTGCCACTCCCACCTGCTCATGCTTTCTCTCAAAAAAAAATAATAAAATCTTAAAAAAATAAACAAACAAACAAAACAACTTTTTTCTTAGCCATCACATCTCAACCACAGAAAAGGTAAGTTCAGTCCTTCAAAAAAACCTGATTCCTCCATCTTTATCCATTGCAAGCTTCCTTTGACTTCCTCTTTTTTTTTTATTCTCCTTCTCTTCCCCTCCCCAGCACCACTGCTAGTGTTTCTGAAAGGGGAAGGAGGAAAAAGCAGGAGCAGGATCATCTGCACAGAGTGACCAGTAAATAAAAGTACTTTTTTTCTTCTCCTGGTCTCATTCTGGGGGAATTCAGAGAGTTAACAGCTGTTGAGCACTTACAGTGTTCCAGTTTGAGTTTCTCTTCATTTTCTCATCTTCGTCTAATCCTTGCTGCAATTCTCTGCAGAGTGACCAATATCATCTTCACTTGGCATTTGAGGAACCTGAGGCTTAGAGAGGTAAAAAGCATGTACAACGTCTCACACCTCATAATTAGCAGAATCTATGTGCACTTCGATTGCTACTTTCTCTACAATCAACATCCCCAACCTTTGCTGGAAAGTGACACCTCTCTCTGAGCTTCCATAGGACTCAGTTTCCCTTTTAAACACATGTCTTGTTCTGCTTCCTGTGGTAATTTGTGAACCTCTGTACATGTTTACTCTGTGAAGTTACTGACTATGTCCTGTTTATTTATGTCTGCCAGCACAATATTTGGTATGGGACATGGGCAATCAATAACAGGTGAGAGCTAAATGGATTTGGGAGTGAAAGAGTGTATGCTTAAATATCTGACAGTTTCATTTAACAATTTATGGTCCAAAGTGTCAAGGAAGCTTCTGAATAAAAGTTTGATGTCTGGAAACTCTTGTTTTAAAATTACAAGTTCAATTAATCAAAGATATCCACTGCAGAGGAAGAGGCTGGGGCCCAACCAAGTAGCCTGTGCTGGAACGAGGTTTTAAAGACTAAATTTGGGGAAGATACAACACTAACAGCTGTCCAAAGCAAGAAGAGCTAGCAGGATCAGTCCAGAAATGGCAAGTTGATTTTGTCTTATATATCTCACCTACTGCATTGGTAATGATTGCTGGAGGAGCTCCACTAGGAATGATCTGAGACTGCATCCAGGCTCAGCAGGACCAGAGTACCATGTTTGATTAGCAATGCCTACCCTGGGTAAAGGAAGGGGAGGGAGGGTCGCAGTCCTTCCACACAGGTATTACGTCTGAGCTTATTCACACTGACATTTCTTAATGAAGGACTTCTTGGCATTTGATTCACTGCAAAACACAAATGCTGAATCCTAAGATCCAGTGGATTAGAGTTGGGATAGAGAAGCAAGAGGTAGAATAGGGAGTGCAGGCCTAGGAATATCCACAAATATCATCTTGTGGGGTCAGAGCTATTGAGAATCAGATGAGGTATCCAGGTGTGTACGACTGACTTAATGTGTCAGGAGTCAGGGTGGGAAGAAATCACGTGGTTAGAAGGACTACAGGTCTACTATAATACAAAACCCAGGCAAGCAGTGCGGAACACAATCACAGCCTCTGCCACTGAGACTTACATATCCCAGAGCTCAACTCAGAACTGTGAATTCAACGCCTCACATGGAGAAGCATGGTAGCGTCAACGAGGACATAATGAAATTAGTCCAGTTAGCTTTAGTGGGCGTAAATAGATTAGATCCTGTGGAAAGCCAGGCTGATATTCATTTAAATCAATTCCAGATGAGAAAGTAGAAGTGACAGAAAACAACACAATGCTTTTATTGCAAAACTCAGTCTTGTGTTATCCTTTAGAGAAACATAAATGTTTTTAAATAAATGTAAGAATAGAAAGTCTGTGCCAGAATTCAAGTAATTTGTTATCACTTGGTTTGAGATCACAATAATAAATATTTTGAATACATACAAGTTAGCTCATGAAATGTGCTTCATTTGAAACCTCTATTCTCAAAACTAACATTTTTAAGGAGAGTAATTTTGCTTTAACTGGCGTAGTTACCTTAAAACATTTTAAGACTTGTTCTTGAAGTACAATTCATTGCAAAGATATTGGTGAAATTAGCATATTTTCATTGCTAGGTTGGAAACCCTTATTTAAATAAGCATATAAGTGTAAGGCTACCAGTCAAAGTAGAAATTGCTTGTTGCCTGTCCTCTGTGTAGACACTAACCAGAGTTTAGATGTTATGATTCTCCATTGTAACAAAAGGAGTTAAAAATTCTGGCTTTTTTGCAACACATGTAAAGATAAGTTGTTTCTTTCTTGTGGTTCCAATCATCCTAGTAAATGTGTCTTCCTTCTAAACTGTAGGCAATTAATCAAAAAGCTTCCACAATTTCACACAACTCGATTGTGTGGAGTCACAGACAGTTGTGGAAAGGTGCTGGATTATGAGAGAAGGGAGAGGGGAAGATAAGACAGAGGGAAGAAAAGTGGGTGGGTGGTGATGGGTTTTCAGTAGGACTAGATTCTGTATCTGTGCCTGTGGTGCTATGTACCTTCTAAGCGATTGTTTCTTTCTGTAACTTTAAAATAAAGTTTTTCTATTAGAAAAATGAGACCTGTTTATTGTATTAAAATGTTTAATAAAAATATAGAAAGGTAAAAAAAAACTGCAATCATGTACCCACATATGGCTGTTGAATAACTAGACATTTAACTTTCAAGTCTTTATATATAATACATACTGTATGTATAATAAATCATAACTTTAAACCTACTTTTAATTTGAAATGCTTCGTGTGTTTCTTTCTATGTCTACAAATATTTAATACACCAGGTTGTCAATGTCTGTATATTACTCCATTGAGTTAATGTACCACAAATTACTTAATTATGCAATTACTAGGATTTGGTTATACCAATTTTCACTACTATAATTGCTATAATAAATGTCTCATAGTGAAATCTTTGTGCAGGTGAGTGATTATTTTATTAGAATACGCTTTTTAAAGTTGATCACCTGTTCCAAAGGGTAGGTGCTTTTTTTCTTTTTTTACCATTTTATTTATTTATTTCAAGATTTTATTTAAATTCAAGTTAGTTAACATATAGTGTCTTATTAGTTTCAGGGGTTGAATTTAGTGGTTCATTCACTTGTATATAATACTCAGTGCTCATCCCAACAAGTTCCTTCCTTAATGCCCATCACCCATTTACTCCATCCCCCAGCAACCCTCAGTTTGTTCCCAATAGTTAAGAGTCTCTCTTGGTTTGCCTCCTTCTCAGTTTTTATCTTATTTTATTTTTCTTTCTCTTCTAGGTTCATCTGTTTTGTTCTTAATTTCCACATATGAGTGAAATCCTATGGTATTTGTCATTCTCTGACTTATTTCACTTAGCATAATACCCTCTAGTTCCATCCACATCATTGCAAATGGCAAGATTTCATTCTTTTGATGGCTAAGTAATACTTCATTGTGTGTGTATGTGTGTGTGTGTGTGTGTGTGTGTATATATCACATCAGTTGATGGACATTTGGGCTCTTTCCATATTTTTGGCTATTGTGGACATTGCTGCTATAAACATTGGGGTTCATGTGCCCCTTCAAATCATTATTTCTGTATCCTTTGGATAAATGGCTAGTAGTGCAATTACTGGATCACAGGGTAGTTCTATTTTTAACTTTTTGAGGAACCTCCATACTGTTTTCCAGAGTAGCTGCATCAGTTTGCATTCTCACCAACGGTGTAAGAGGGTTCTCCTTTCCCCACATCTTCACCAACATCTGTTGTTTCCTGAGTTGTTAATTTTAGCCATTCTGACTGGTGTGAGGTGGTATCTCATTGTGGTTTTGATTTGTATTTCCCAAAGGGTAGGCGCTTTATAAAGACTTTTGAAACATGATACCATATTGGCCACCAAAAAAAAGCTGTGAGAATTTATAAATTGAGCATTACCTTGCAATCTCACCAAAACTGAATATTTTGCTGTTTACATAACTTTTTTTGCCAGTCTGATAAAAGGAAATGGCACTATATTTCTTTTCTTAATTTTCATTTTCTATGTACCTTTTTAAAGGTCTATTTGCAGATCTATTCTTAGTTTCCCATGCCTGCCTGTCTAGAGCTAACACTGAAGAATGTGGTCACGGCTGACCTAGCTTGGAGCTTTCTCACACTCGTTTTCTCATGGAAAAGCTGATTCTTCCTGACAAGGTGAACAATGCCCATGTGCACACTTCCAAGCTGAATGGATAAAGAGAGATTAGTTATCACCTACAAATTCCTGGCATGGCGAAAAGATACTCTGAAGATACATTATGGAGAAGGTGGCTGAGATTGTAAAAGTTCTTTCTGTTTGAGAGGCTCCCAGCTTGGATTTATTGCCACAGACAATGAGAGGTTATTTACGGCCAACCAGATAGATGGCCTAGAGGGCAGATGGCCACCACTGCCATCAGAGAGGTGCAGGCTTCATTAACAATCCTGGCAGCATTGGGTGAAAGAGAAACAGCAAAAGGTTCATTCTTGTTGGCACAGACAGGAGAAAATCACAGAAGTCCACTCAGTATCTCCAGGGCCTGCTAACTTCTCTACAAAGTGGCAGAACATCTGCTTGAACCAGTAATCAAAGAAAGTCAGAGAAAAGAAAAGAGAGGAAAAACACATTCCCAATCTCCTCACCTGAGAAACCACACCTCACTGGGAAAAATTAACATGGGAGCAGGTCCATGAGGCCTAGCTCAGCCCCCAGTACCACAGAGGGCTCCCATGGACTTGCCCACACTATCCCCCCAAGTGGCTGGGGATGAAGGAAAGCTCAGGAGTCAGAGCTCCTGGGTTTGAACCTTCCTTTACCATATCCTATATGTGAGGCCATGGACAAGTTATCTCTTCCTCTAAGCATTAGTTTTCTCAACTACAAACTAAAATTGATAATACTTTTCTCATAGTGTTTGCTGTGGATTGGGTGGTGTCCCTCCCAAATTCATTATGTTGAAGCTGTAACTCCAATGTAACTGTTTTTGGATATAGGACTTTTTGGAGGTAGTTAAGGTTAAATGAGGCATAAGGGTGAGATCCTAAACTGATAGGATCGGTAAACTTATCAGAAGAGGAAGAGAGAGAGTTCTCTCTGTCCCTCTCTTTCTCCATGCACATGCACCAAGGAAAGGCCATGTGAGGACAGGGTGAGAAGATGGCCATCTATAAAACAGGAAGGGTGCCCTTACCAGAACCCAACCATTCTGGCACCCTCGTCTTGAACTTCCACCCTCCAGAGCTGTGAGATATAAATGTCTTTTAAGCCACCCAGTCTATGGTATTTTGTTGTGTCAGCCCAAGCTGTTAGGGGAGCTATTAGGGGAGAGCTAAATCACATTTTGTGTATGATATACATATCATGTATTAAGTATTCAATAAAGTTTACATTTCTTATTTTCTACCCTTTATCCTCCCCATAAGGCAGTCACCAAGATATCTGCCCAGCATGTATCAAAGTTTCCAACATTATAATTTATTCTGTCCCTAGCACTTCTCACTCCTCCTCTGACCTTAATGTTTCCATCCTCATATTAATAACTAGTCTGAATTTCTGAATGTTCCCTCTTCTTGGCCATTTGGTTTTTATGTTCTTAATGCCGAATCGCACTTGATCTTGACTAATGAATTTGTCATTGTTAAGAAGAGGCGTCTGGTACCTTAGAACAGTCCCTGGCACATAGAGAACCCTGTAAATGTAGTTATTGTCATTATTATTATCCAGCATCGTGACATTATAATTAAACTATTTTTCTTTGCTCTGCTAGCTTTCAATAAGAGTAGGCATAGTTAGTCATACTTTCCTCCAAATGAACAGCTGAAACAAGAATGCCCATGCTAGCTGTGGCCCTTTGGTGTATGTATGGGGTGGTGGGGAGGGGGAATTCCTTTTTGGATTATAAGATGTCACAGACCAGGAAAAACTTGGCACCAGAATCCAGCACCAGAGCAAGGGAGAATCTGAAAAGAATCCAAGAATAGTCCCCCTCCAATCCTCAACTTTGCCCTCCATTTGCCTGGAAGAGAAAGATAAACCATCAGAGATACCTAAGCCTCATAAACAGGTAGAGAACTGACATGGGACACAGGACAAACAGCTGTAGAAATGGTAAGAAAATGCTGAGGCAGAATACCAGACTCTTTAGCCACTCCTTGCCACATATCTTGGGGAAATCCTAGTTGATGTCTTGAGGTCTCGTTTTCTGTGTCTCTATATCTAAACTCAGAACGACTGAGTACCCAATAAAAGAGAAGGGGTTCTGGTGAAAAAGAAATGAGTGTGTTTATGGGAGCTAGCAGAGACATTGTCAGTATCATTATGAAGTGTCTGTGATGTTTGGGGTTTTTTGTTTTTTGGTTTGTTCTTTTTTTATTATGCTCAGTTAGCCAGCATATAGTACATCATTAGTTTTGAAGCAGTGTTCAATGATTCATTAGTTACATATAACACCCAGTGCTCATCACAACACATTGTGATGCTTTGAAGTAAGGCAGATAGAGCCAGGATGCAGAGCCAAGAGCAAATTCCCAAAAGGAGCATCAGACTGGATGGCCTAAGCAGAGACTAAATAGAGAATGGTGGGGGTAGACAGCAAAGGAGCTGGAAACCCCACACAAGAGCATACCTCAAATAGCTCAGGGTTGAAAGCCATTCAGGCTAGGCATCCACTGGGGCATTTCTTCTCTTTAGTACTCAGTGTGTCTCATCAGGGAGTTGCATTAGGGAGGTAGTATTACCTAACAGGTAGGAGAGTTAGCTCTGAGACCAGACTAAGTTCATATCTCAGTCCTGCAACTTACTGGCTGTGTTATCTTGAACAAATTACTCAATGTGTGCTTTGATTTCTTTGTATATAAGAGGGGGCTAAAGATAGTACAGACCTAATAAGGTTGTTTTGTGAGAATTAAAGTACAGGTAAAGTACTGAGAGTAATTTCAGATTAGAGCAGTATTTAATATGTGTTCTTCTTCCTGTTCTCCTCCTTCTCCTCTTCTTATCATCATCATCATCATCATCATCATATGTATCCCTAGGTCCTAACAGGGAGGAATAGCTAATTAAAAACAAGGTTTATAATCTTGTCCTTATTCAGAATGTCAGTTTTGTCATCTAGCTCTCACATTTCAAATATGTACCAATGTGCTATTTTGATAACGCCTACAAATATAATAAATACTAATTGCTGTATACCTACTTTATACCAGGCAATAGTTATATACATATATTACCACATTTAGTCTTCAAAATAAATGTAAAAAGAAACACCATTATCTCCTCTAGAGTAGGGGTCAGGAAACTACGAATTGCTATCCAAATCCAGCCCACTGTCTATTTTTAAAATAAAGTTTCATTACAACACAGCCACACCAGTCATTTACATGTTAGCTATGGTTATGTTCATGCAACAGTGGCAGGGTTGTATAGTTGAGACAGAAGTTTTCAGAAAAAGTTTGCTGATCCCTCCTGCAAAGAGATGAAGACATTAAGACTCAGAAATAAACAGGGTCCAGGATCATGTAGCTAGCTTCAGAGAAAGGATTCAAACTCAGGTCTGCCTTACTTCAAGCTCAGGCTCTCAATCACTATTACACAGTCTCCAAAGTTACTGGTTTTAATGGAAAGGCCAAGAGGAAGTCTCTGAGGCTTGATGAAATAAGCAGATGGAGCTTTGAACATCAATCAGTCATCTAAATATCCGACATCAGGCCCATGAGTCAACAGCATTTCCCGCCATTGCCACCCACTAGATAGCCTGGCTGTCTTCAATCATCTTGCCAAATGCCAGACAACATGGAGTGAGCTCAAAGCACATATTTCCCCTTATGCCCACTGTATTCCTCCAGCAGCATGGTTCTTTCTTTTTGGTGTCACATCAAAGAGATTCCTATTAGTGCTCCTTCCGCTACAACTAATACAGTTTCTGGTTTGGGGCTGGTCAGCAGCATTTTTACTTTCACATGAGCATGCCTATGTGTGGACAGAAAGGAGAGAGGGAAAAAGAGAGAGGCTGATTCCAGTTGGGTCCCAACATGGTCAGTCATATCTGTTTAGCTTAAATTGTCCAGGATGACAGCAACAGTTTGCAGATGAAGCTAGAAAGTCAGCAAGCTATACTAGAATGAGATCTGGGTCATGAGTTCAAACAGTACCTCTTAAACTTAAGAATTATCAAGAAAGCATTTTTTTTAAAGATTTATTTATTTATCTTACAGAGAGAGTGAACTGCGTGCATGCACACAAGTGGGGGGTGGGGGTAGAGGGAGAGAATCCTCACGCTGACTTCCCACTGACCATAGAGCCAACATGGAGCTAGATCTCATGACCCATGAGATCATGACCTAACCCAAAACCAAGAGTCAGATGCTCAATCAACTGAGCCACCCAGACCTCCCAGGAGAGCATGTTAAACATCAGTTTTGGGGTTCTGTCCCCAGAGATGCTGACTTTATAGATAGGGCCTAAGATTTAGCATTTCTATAAGGCTCCCAAGTGATGCTGAGCCACACTTTGCAAAGCACTGAGCAAAAGAACTGGCTCTGGCCAGTGGCATGCTATCTAAAACTTGAGCAAATTGCTAAAACTTCCTGGGCTTTATCTTCCTTATCTGAAAAAATGAAGCCAATAAGCTATCAATGGAAGAGGAGACTAATACAGAAGATGTTTTAATATTTACTAATGATGAGAATTAGGATTTCCTGGGTAATTCCTCAGTTCTATGCCAAGCACTGTACTAGGCATTTTACACCACATATTATCTCTGATCTTCGTAAGAACCTGCCAAAAGGGAGGTATTATCATCATTCAACACGCAAGGACCCTGAAGTTCCAGAGAGGTATTTTGTCTCAGATCCATTGCTAGGAAGTAGAAAACCTGCAATTCGAACCCAAATTTGAATGTCACCAAAGCATGCTTTTAAATCCCCCAAATAGGCATAATAATCTCCTAGCTTTACCTGAAATTTCTTAGGTGGTAACTCCTACCTGGTGTACAGGAGAAAGTTGGGGCTCCTAGCTATAGGTAGCAGCCACAGCCTCCAGTCATCAGGCAAGTAAACACAGCTTCTCCACTCGCCCTCTGCTGATGATGCTATTTGATGGAGTGTTGAGACCAGTGATTACCCACTCTTGAAAGCAATCATTTCATCCTCATCCTTCAATGACCAGCAGCAGGGGTGCCTAGGGCTGAGAGAGCTTGCAGCCAAGGGTGGAAAAAAAAAAAACTTTCAAAATCCAGGGAGCTCAAATGAACATCTCTTGAGAAAATATATTTCAGAATTAAACGTTTAATGCTGGGTTTTCATTTTGTAACAGCAATGGGCTGTGGAAACAAGTGCCAAAGAGCAGGAGGAGACTTGCAGCGACCCTCGCCAATAACAGAAAATTATTTGTTGCTTCCTAAAGTGGTATTTGAGCCCAGCGGGCTGCACTTAAGATGTGACTGGATAATGGCTGTGTGACACACCCCTCTAATGGAGCTGTCACACACATACTGCCGAGCAGCCTGAGCTGTGGCTTCGAAGAAGCTCTTCCACTGCCAGGCTTTTGCTTGTGCTATTTAGGATGAAGCTGATTCTCCTGGCTAATGTAGCAACTTTAGGTAATATTATGGTGAGGGGCCAGGAATAGCGACCCCTCTCATTTGATGCGTGAGAAATCAGAGAGTAAAATCCAACTACATCACCAAAGCCACAGATAGAGACTGGGTCCCTTTGTGGGGATATTGAATGTGTTCCCCAACATTGGAGCAACTGAAAAGTAGACCCATCAGCAATTTTGTGCTGTCTTTTATGTTCATGGGAAAAACTCTATGTGAAATCCCTGCAGGTGGAAAAGAGGGTGTATTAGTTTCCTCTTGGGTTACAACAAATTACCACAAATTTGGTGGCTTAAAACAATGTGTATTGTCTTATAGTTCTGGAGGTTGGAAGTCCAAAATGGGTTTCCAAAATCAAGGTGTCAGCAAGGCTATATTTCTTCTAGTGGCATTTTCCACATGGATATGAGTTATAGAGTCTAAATCAATTGTTCTAAAGTTTCAAGGGGTACATAACCTTAGCTGACATCTGGATTACCATTTTATCAATAATGTGACATTATGTCCCCCCAGAACTACTTATTCATTAGTGCATTCCTTGATCACTCATTTTCAAGAAGATTGGAATTTCAAAACATTCTAACACTAGCAAAAAAGACCTAGTCCTCCTCCCTCTTCCTCCTGCCTAAATCTTGCCTCCTCAACCAGGTAAGCCCTGACCCCATTTGCCACAACTCCTGATTGGAGCCTCTGCTCCCATTAAAGGGACAAAGCTTCAAGGACCTCTTCAGGGACCAATATCTATGCAGCAGGGAGTTACTGTGCAAATTGGACACAGTGTCTCTTCTTTCTAGAAATTCTGAAACTGTTGGAAGGTGAAAAGCTTACTATCAAGAAAGCACAACCAAATCCCTGCATAGGCTTCAAATAAGAATTGCACACAGCTTGTAAATTGGAGTTCTAAAATCTTAAAAATCTCAAAATAGGGAGGAAACAATAATATATAATCGCAAAGCCATACCACTGATTGCATTACTCTTCCTCAGTTTGCTCTGGGAATTAAGACTGAGGAGCACTCTGCTAAAACCAAAGGGTTACTAGATTGAGTGGTGTGTTGGATTAGAGCCAGCTTGTTGTTAATTTTCCAGGAATGTAGCAAGCTGATTGTTACACAGAGCCGTTATTAAAAGTTTTATTATATAAATTTATAATTAAATAATATTAAAAACAAAGTCAATAAATCCTCATAACCCACCACTCTTAGTGATTTTACTATGTTTGAAATAATATGTGCTTTTGAGATTATTTACATCTATGATAACTGTAAAGTGGAAATACTCTGTAATGCTATCCTACTACACATCTCTTCCCAAGTCTGCATTCAGTGATATCATGTTGGTAGCTTAAAATCAGCCACGGTGGGCATATCCACAGCATTGAAATACAAGTCAGGGCCTGATTTATTGTTTTGCTGACTATCTAGACTTAAGAATGTGCTGGAGAAAAAGTTAATAATACAGATTACACTTTAAAAGCATGTTATGTCTATAACTGAGAAAATAATCTTTCTGTACTCTAAAACTTTTATCAAATTCAGCAAATAAGCTTTAGTCATCACTGACAAATGAATAAAATTCCAACATACTTCTTTATTTTTTTTCACTTCTGTATTATTAGTTAATGGAAATGAAAATATCAGGGAGCACTCATGTTGGAACTACAGTCATTCACCAACTGAAACCACAGTGCAGGTAAGGATGAAAGAGTTTAACAAAAACAAACAAACAAAACACCCTGTGAGAATCAGTTCCTGACATAGAATTTATGACAAAAGTATTCTATTTTTTGTAATACACATACTTGACATCAGTAAAACTTTTAATAAACTTATAAACATGTATATATGTACATATCTATACGTACACATGTTCTTCTTCATAAGGCTGGGGACTAAACATTTATTGCCACATCGTTGGTTACATTTTTTTAGAAAGAGTCACTTGTCCACTAACACAAGTTACAAAGATGAATGAGAACACTCTAAGGCCAGCCATATTATTCATTATTAAAAGAGACATGAAGATGGACCTACATATGAGCAGAGACTAGAGGCAAACTGGATAGAACCTATATTAGAATTACTAAGAAACCTTCTGTATACAAAGCAGGCAGGGTTCGAGACTGTAAGAGAATCACTTTGAATAAAATCTTCTCAAGACTAGGTAAGAGTGCTCTTGAGAAAGCCAACTGTTATAGAAAAGTAAGCCAGTGGGAACTGTACAAAGATTTTTCAGCTTTTAGTCTCTAAGATGTCTCTTCTCTCTTTGGATTCTGCCACTTTTACATGCTTTGTCCCTTTGGGTTTTCTGGCTTTTCCTCCTCTCCTTGTCCTACAGAATATTTACAGGCTTTATATCCTGTGAGGGCAGGGGTTGTAGATGTCTTTTGCATCCTGTTAACCCTAGCACCGGACATAGTCATGACATGTAGTAGGCATTAACAATATTTATTTAAATAACAAATATTTAAAAACAAAATGGAATCATGACCCTTTCTTTTATTCTTATTTCAACTGATCATGGCTGGAATTTTGTAAAGACATTATGAAAGCAAACACACACACTCACACACATGCACACACAAAGAGAAATAAGCAAAATTCAAAAAGGTAGAGCTTACAAAGTACAAGTTTACATTCTTATGGGTGGTAATAAGAATGCCTGCCAAGCACAAGGCCACTGTTCTGTTTTCATACCTTGTCTCAACCTTATCCATGTGGCGTCCCTTGGCAGAGCCATATTGTTTTCTGACTCCTTAGAGCTAATCTGATTTAAACCTTTACAAGTCAAAGGTAAATCAAAACCTGAGTTCTTTTTTTATTCTAAGCCATCCATGGCCTCTCGGGGCTTCCCAGGAATCCACAGCTCATTTGTAAGGTAGCAACAATAGCACAGTGAACTTTCTTCAAGTTACCACTTTCACTTAACTCTTCATGGTTTTTATGTTCCTAGGGAAGGGGGAAGTGAATGAATGCCAGGTAGTTATGTGAGTATTCAGGAGCAGAACAAGCCAGAGTGCAAAAAATGTTCCCAGGCATCCCAAGCATCAAAAACAGGGAAACCAAATACGTTGGCAAGTTTGGGACATGAAAACATTGAAGACAGATATAAGAGGCTCTTGAGCTAGGTAGAAACTGAACAGTAATAAACACAAACAATAGAGACAGAAGCAAAGCAAGAGAGGCAAGATAATTTCCATGTTTGAACACATAGGCCCACTTAATATTCATGTTTTATTAGCTCTGTTTGAATGATATGGTGAAAGGTTGTTTAATTTAAAGGCATGAAGTCATAGTAGACACAGACTCCTCCATTGCCATCTCTGTGAGTAGTGTTTAGATTTATAACTTTATGATATAAATTGAATTGAAATATATGTGGTCAACATTTTTACCAAGGCAAGAGAAAGGTAATTTCTTCATAGGATATCTCCTTAGGCTCTACAGAGGTTCTGCTTTCTTCCAAAAGTTCTATTCTTTGTCTAGTTAAAAGTTTAAGATCAGAGATCAAGGCTTAAAGTACTAAAATTGTAAGTTTAAAGCTGCGATATAGATAGTTCAGTCATGGAAATAAATGCGTAAAAGATAAAACAACTTTGAAAAGAGAATTTAGAATCAGGAGGTGGTATGCATACATTAGTGACCACCAACATATAAGAACCGAGTCTTCATGGAGTCAATTACCACGGGATGCATTCTAAAATGGAAAATAAAATTGAAGGATGACAACAGCTTAAGGTTGAGCTTCAACAAATTCTGTAAAGTTGAAAATTAAAAACAAAAACAAAAGCAAAATGAAAGAAAACAAACAATCACTTTCTAACAGAGTTCAAGGATAATGGGTGGGTCAAGATGAACATGGAAAACTATGGAGGGACTGGATTTGTAGAAAATGGACTGATTCTCCAAGGTGATTAAAAATGGGGTGGGTCTTTTGGTACAGCCACTTTCGAAAACGGTGTGGAGGTCCCTTAAAAAGTTAAAAATAGAGCTACCCTATGATCAGCAATTGTACTACTGGGTAATTACCCCAAAGATACAGACGTAGTGAAGAGAAGGGCCATATGCACCCCAATGTTCATAGCAGCATTGTCCACAATAGCTAAATTGTGGAAGGAGCCAAGATGCCCTTCAACAGATGAATGGATAAAGAAGATGTGGTCCATATATACAATGGATTATTACTCAGCCATCAGAAAGAATGATTACCGAACATTTGCAGCAACATGGACGGGACTAGAGGAGATTATGCTAAGTGAAATAAGTAAAGCAGAGAAAGACAATTATCATATGGTTTCACT
Organism: Ailuropoda melanoleuca; assembly: GCF_002007445.2. NCBI lineage: Eukaryota > Metazoa > Chordata > Mammalia > Carnivora > Ursidae > Ailuropoda > Ailuropoda melanoleuca. The sequence goes on along the minus strand of NC_048233.1, from coordinate 59,542,679 downwards.
CATTTATGGAACATAAGAAATAGCAGGGAGATGAGTAGAAGAAGGAAGGGAAGAATGAAGGGGGGGTAAACAGAGGGGGAATGAACCATGAGAGACTATGGACACTGGGAAACAAACTGAGGGCTTCAGAGGGGAGGGAGGTGGGGGATTGGGATAGGCCAGTGATGGGTATTAAGGAGGGCACATATTGCATGGAGCACTGGGTGTTATACTCAAATAATGAATCATGGAACACTACATCAAAAACTAAGGATGTACTGTATGGTGACTAACATAACATAATAAAAAAATTATTATTAAAAAATAGGGTGGGTCTTCTAGTGATGTAGAGCACCTCAATCTTATAGGTCTTTAAGCAGAAAATATATAGATATTTGCCAGGTATGCTGTAGAGAACATTCTTATATTAGATGAGGTAGGAAATGAAGGATGTTATATTATTTTAGTGGCAAAACACAGAGTTCCATTCAGGCTAACTCATGTTATAAGGATAATTGTGGCAATAAAGTAAAGAAACATTTGCCAGATATTCACTAATAGAAATTACAATATGGCCATACCTAAGGAAACTGGAACAAAAGTTAATTCTGTACTTGTTGAGGCTCTAGGGACCTCAACAGCACAAGTCTGGGGATTTAAGTCTCAGGTAGGCTGTCAGTAATGTGGCTAAACTCTCAGCTACCATCTCTACCTGTTTCTTTCTCTTGCTTCTCTTCTTACCTGACTCCCTTTTCAATCCCATTCTCTGCTTACCCATAGTTTCTGCTTCTTCATTACTTTAATTTACTCATAACTGCTCACTCATATCTATTATGGTCCTTCTCTATGTTCCCACTGCTTATAATGTGATTTGTTCCATAGCACAGAGAAGTATACAACAGAAAGGAAATTGATTATCTCATAAAAATTATTGTTTAGTTGAGCTTTTAACACTCAGCTATATGATAGACCACCAGTTAGCTTAAAGTTTGTCTACATTTGGGTCAGATCCTTACATCTGATCCCAGCAGTTTTGTTCAGAGTAGAATGAAGTCATATGGTAAAGAACAGAGCAGCCCAGAGTTGGCCACTCAACATACTCTGTAGACAATCTATTTTCTCTTATGAAAGAATGGTGCATATCCTGGTTAACTCATTTAGAACAATGGATAGGGAAAAATGGGGGAAAAAAGTCCCTAAGGTTTATGTCAACTCTCAGTCTATAATTCTGACAGCTGGGAGTAGCTATGCAAGGAAGATATCAAATAATAATTCTGGTGGTCTTGTTAGAAGCACCACTATTGCCTTACCTGCCATCTGGGTCATTTTGACAGCAGCTAAACACTAAGAAAATGAGGTTTTGCCCATGAATGATAGAAAGCATTCCCTTTGCACAGGGACCAAAATACAAAGATGATAATCAGCAGCCTGGTATTTCTGTCTGGGTAATATCTCAGACAGTGTGAAGAGAGGGACAATGGGCTGGGCCTGGCACATACTCTCATGCTGAGACTGCAAGCCAGGAATATTTTTCCTAGAAAGCAACCCAGTGGGGAGCCTCTGTGAAAGAGTGAAATATAAATTATTCATTTTCTGTTCTTTGTCTACTACCCCCAGCAAGCCTGGTTTTGCAGAGGCAAACAGAGCACAGAGGAAGGTACCAGGACAAGTCTCTTGCACTATGCCCAGCTGAAGATCACTGCTTTTTATTGAGTGTGCATGCACAACAGACTGCAAGCAGCCTGGATAGTAGCAAGAAGGGAAGACTGTCACTGGTCTGACTGAGAGGCAGACCCACAAATTTGTCATGGCTCAGCATTTAATGAATGGATAAATCACTTCAATTCTGAGAAGTTCAGTTTTATTAGCTATAAAAAGAGAGAAATCTAAGAGTATCTTTGAAGAGTTGGTTCTGGAAAAGCACGTTACCAAGATCGGAATTCTCTCCTGTCCAGCCAGCCTCCCTGGCTTCTGGGTCTCTCTTTAAGTAAGAGAAAATGTGATTTAGAGAACTGCACCCTTGGGAGCCTCCCTGAAAGAGCACTTTTTGCAGAGAATAACACTAGTGGAAGTGAAGAAATTAACTTTTGAAGAATGGCTTCTGCCTGCAGAAGGATCTGGACCAGCAATGGCATCACTGCAATAGGGTACAAGACGGTGTCAAACCATGAAGATCATTTTCAACAACAACACCATTAGTTATGACAGATGAAACCAATGTAAAACCTAGGTCCTACTACCAGACTGATCTTTTTCCAATTTTCTATTCTCTTGCAGTTTAGAAGTAGGACTAGAATACTTGGACTGAATAAGAAAAATTCTTGGACAAGTTGGTGAAGAGGATCACACAAGTTTCATTTGACAATTCAGCTTCATTCAAGGCAGACTGTGGTCTCTGACAGGGGCTCTGGCCTTTCATAGTTTCTTTCTAGCAGGTTTGGTCTCCCTCTACACCTTCCAAGGCCCCTGTTCAAATAAAGTCTTATCCAGGTAAGTACAACTGCTAACATACCTACAGACTTCTTGCTAAACCAGCTCCAGTTGAAACAATCACCTCTGGCTATCAACACAACCTGGTTAAATAAGACAGAGAGAGGGCATGGAAGGCATCTGTCTCTTAGTCATCTGTATTACCAACTAATTATGTTGCCTTTATGACCTCCATGTGAAGCACTCAATCAGAGACCCAGGAGCATCAATGATCAAATACTACCAACAATGTGTGTAGGAGTCTGACATTGTATTGACACAACAAACCATCCTTCCTCATTTGACATGTTCATGTAGAACTCATTCTTCATTGCCTAGCCAAAATCCACATACCAGAAATTTCTGGATCAATAGCATTTTCAAGCAATATATGAATTTTTTCTCATAAAAAAATGTGGTCCTTGTCTGAACTTCGCATCATCTGCTCTTCTCTTGGTCCAAGACTTACCAGACTACACCATTTTTGAATGCCTACAGACTAGACCATAAATCTTGTCATAGTTTGATCTCTTAGTAACCCACCATCTACCTTAAACCTGTTAGGCTGTTTGTGATTTTTTTTCTTGCAGAAAAGCTGGATTTTGTGACTTGGGTCACCTTCAGCAATCTTTAGGAGCTTACTTTCTCACATACATGCATATACCCAGATTTATGAATATCTATTTCTACAATATTTTGAAGGGGGGTTTACTGATATTTTTCAATTGTGGTATTAGTGGTTTGTTTTATGGAGGCCTTTGCAACATCTAGTTCTCTTATTATTGTCCTTAGAAGTACTTCTAACATGGAATTTTAGGGAAAAATTCACAAACTTTTTTTTAAAGTAACATAAAATCATTCATTAAAATTAACCAAAAAATAGTTAAGTCATACTTGTCCTACTACCTAACAGAAACATAAATATGCATTTTATACTGTGAAATGTAATCAAATTTATTCTTTTGTTATTTCTTGAATTACAGAAGAATAATGGAATGACTATAGAATTTCCAGTGACTGAGGAAACAAATTAGTGAGTATTTATCACAAGAGGAATAATATAGGATGAGAAAAATGGAAATAAATATTTACAAATCAATCCCTAATAATTAGAAAAGCATAAAGAAGTTATGTTAGTTTATTCATTCAATAAAAACTAAGTACATACATATATACCCACATATGTGTATGTGTGAATATACATATGTACATGTGTGCATCTCCATGTGTGACAGTATCTACCCTGGAGCTCGCTGCCATTGGAGAAGACAGGGAAACAAGCAACATACTAGAAGGTTCCAAGAGTCTTCCACAGAAATAGGGTGGAGGCTCTGAAGAGAAGATGTCAATTTTGCCTTGGGGTGTGGGAATGGGGAAAAGAAAAGGAGGTGGTATTAAAACTCCAGAGAAAGTGGCGCAGAGGAGTCTTAAACAAGACATTAGTTTTCATGAAGCAGATGAAGATGGAAGGCAAATACTCTACCAGGTTATAGTCTGTAGGTGGTTCATTAGCAATAGATGAATGGGAAGGTCAAAGAACAAGATAAGCTTGACAAGGCAAAGGTGAAATTGCAGAGAATCATTAATGCCAATCTTTGTCTTTTATGAAGAACCTTGTATTTCATTCTTGAGTAAATCCTGAGTCTTAACTCTGAACGGTCCATTGTTGCTGCTCCAAATTCCATGGTGAGACAGATCCTGGGACTTTCTCTGATTTTCAAGAGGAAAAGAGCCATGATTACTCATACCATGAACATGTCCAAGTCTACCATGAATGCAGGAGCAGAGCAGGGCAGCACGTCTGCCAACTATTGGTCATTACAAATGAGACAGGTTAAAGATGTAATAAATATTCCTTGACTGATGGATAGGAAGACACCATCATAAGATTTGCTTACCCTAAAAACAGGAAGCCCTAATTACCCAGGATTGGTTTAATATGTAGGACTTATGACACTGCAATTTCAAAATGCATTTCCACAGGGAATTAGTTTCAGGACTCTTCTTGGTGGCACATTACCATTTTCCAGGCACTCCTGGGAATAATTAAAATTCAAGACCAATAAACTCTCCAGAAAAGTCTATTAAAGTGTTAAACGGAAAGCAATTCCTAGGTGACCTACGCATTGAAAACTAGTCTATAGTAATGTGTAGACAGGGTATGGCAGAGCCATCTCAGGGCCATCTTATCTCATCTCTTTGAATGCCAATCACATCACCCTCATCCACTAGCACTACATGCTTTTCCTGGAGGAATTTCAGTCTATGGGCTCTTTCCTAATTTAGATCTCAGAGCATCTTTGTTAGTTTGTCTGCCTCCTTCATTCATTTATTTCCCCATATTTGCTGAAAACTTATGATGTGCCAGGCTCTGTGACTACCAGGTAAACAGATCTAGAGCTGGCTCTCTTGGAACTCGAAGCCTAAAGGGAAAAATAGACATTTAAGTAAGAAATTACATTCCCTGCTGAACGCTTAATCTCCAGACTTTTCTACAGCCATTTCTTGTTCATTCTTTCTCTTTCAACCACAAGGAGAACCTATTTCATTTTGTTGGTGCTTGCAATGTTTTCTCTCCTCTTTAATATTTCTGTAATACTTTCTTTGCTTCTTTAGCCCTCAGAATTATATCCAATCTCTCCTTGAGATTTTCTCTTTAGCTAGTCTTCTAAGAGCCTTTTTCTATGTTATTTTTAAATTATCATTATCGGCCTGATATAGACAGATGTCAAGAACTTAACCTAAGAAAGACCTGGGAGGTCAAGGGACAGGAGTGGGCAGGATGCGGGATACTTTTAATACTTGGATCAGCCTGCAACATTATAATCCCAGGCTTTATTGGAGATGTTAGAGGTTAAACAAAAATCTCTAAAGAGAAGGAGGCGATGCTATAATAACCACATTTTCTAGTTACTATAATTGATTCTTTAACATCTTGAGGCTTTGCTGACTGTGGAGGGATTGCCCCTCCCAGGATTAGCTAATTCGTAGAGACAGTAAAGGACTTGCCTTCCAGCATGCCTTTCATATATAAACCAACCAATCCAGCACCCACACCCCCAACACCTCCTTTATCAAGCTAACACTCAGCCACCATCCTCTTGCTCTACTCTCCCCAAAGCCATTTCACAGTCACCTAGGCCCAGCTCTTATAATCCAGAGCCCATGAAAATTATTCAAACTAGACAATCCTAAACTTGTTTACCTTGCCTTGCCCATTCCTTCCCACAGAAACCACAATAAAGGCTCTTCCCCACATTTTCCCCCACTCCCTCTGCCTCCTGCCCTGCCCTGGTGCTTTCTCATAGGAACCTCATGGCTTGGCATGAACCCTCCTCTTGGATCTGAGAGTATAACAAGTTATCTTTTCAGGGGAACTGATCTCCTGTTTTTGGCCTTGCCATAATTGCATTATAATAACATTTACATTTAAAAAAAATTCTTGAACTGAGGTGATTTCCTTAGAATTTTTCAATTGGGAATGACCCAGAGGTTGTCACAGCCCTTGGCTTCCTCTAAAAGAAAATAAGTCTTTGGTTTGCCCTGTAAGAATGGGTTTTGTGGTGGCTATGTGTCTCTCAGATCTCTGACTGTAAGAAGTATGATGGACTGCTGGTCCAGATATGCATCCCATTCCATCACTGTATTTGCATTGAGGCCATACTTCCTATGTGCTATCCCCAGCCAGTGACTGAAGACTGATCAAAACAAGGACATTAAGGCAGGCATGTTCCTACGAGATAAAGGACTCCTGTAATGGGCAGCTTTGGCTTGAGGACTCCCTGATTACATTGCCTACATTTCATTCGGACTACAGTGCAGTCTAAGATGCTTCCCCCACTTTCCTACCTCCCCTCTCTCCTTCACCCAGGGTCAGACCTGCATCATGTTCTGCCAATTTAACCAGCCTTCCTGTCTCTCTTCCCATTTTCTCTCAGTTGTTTCTCTTAGTCAAATTCTTGCTCATTTAATTCGGTATTTATGTCTGTTTCTCAGAGGAACTAAAATAACACAAGTATCAGACCAGTAAGAATTGGAATGATTCCAAAACAGCCCATCTTTGTTTGCCTACATGGAGAGATGAACTACACAAAACAAAAGATCAGGGCTAAAAACTGGGGATTCATTCAGCTCCATTAGAGAGTCAATCAATTATTAGCTTGGAGTTAATTAAGTTCTAGTCAGGAAGGCATTCAGAATAACCCACATGTATGACTTTTTCTTTCTTGGGAACAAACTGAGACTCCTGTGTCACAGTCTGTTCTTAACACTGCAGTCTTTTAGGAGAATGAAAAGAGAGATAAAAATAAAGAAAAGAAAAAAATAAAGAAATATTAACTCTAACAAGGTAAAAAAAAAAAGGCATAATGCTGTCCAGGTGGTTGAAGGATTTAATTTCCACTGTCAACATTGAGTGATGGACTCAGAATCCAATGACCCAGTGATTAGGCTCTGACCCATACATTTTTAATAATGGCAGGTGTCCCAGACATAACTTTTATTTCCACAGGCCAAATTCCTGCTGCCACCATCAGGTAGGAGGCTGCCTGTTTGAGATTATATCAGCATGGAATTTATTTCCTGAGCAAGAATAGTGTACACCAGATAAATCAAGCCTCAGCATACCAGCAAAGGCTTCAGCTTCCTTCTAGGCTTCCCACCCACTATTCCTTCTATTGATATCACCATTTTAATTAATTAATTGTATTGTATTATTGTTTATAAGTAGGTGGTAATGCATTCTTATTTCCCCCTTCTACCTTGGTCACAGGTGACTGAAGCAGGGGAAGACAGCTTTTCCAAGGTTAGGCAATAAGGAGGCCAACTGGAAGGTTACAAGGTGGGTTTGTTCTAGAGTTCTGCCCATGAGGATGAGAGCAATAAACCACATCAATCAGGCCTAACTTGGAACTTTGAATCTGAGACAGAGAGAGAGAGAGTAGTTTAAATCTGGAGGAAAATTAAAAAAAAGAAGGAGATCATGCAAGAAAAGATGGGTCTTGAAATGGTGGAACATCAGCCTGGGGAACAAGCAGAAGTAAGTAACCCTGCTGTTAGAGCTGTACAAATAGTCAAAGACATCTTAGTTCTCAAACTACTTTCCATGCAGCCAGCTTGTGTGACAATTCCCATATTGCCTTGAGGCTCTGGCATAGTAATAACTTATTCTTACATGTAACACTCATTCCTACATTTATGGATTCAGAGTGAGACTTTGCTCCTTGAGGGGGGAAAAATGTCAAACAGACTACAATTACCTGGGGAGGAAAAACTGTTAAAAAAAATATAGATTACAGTACTCTATCCTGTAGATTAAGATTCAGGAGGTCTGGAGTGGAGGACCAAACGTATATACTTTTTACATTCTTCCAGGTCATAATGACAATAATCCAGATCTAAATACTATTGACCTAACACAATGACTAGTCAATTCAGACTCCACAAATAAAAGATTCATCGAAAAGTGTACACGATGGAGGAGTGGACATCTGCATGCTCCTGCCCCACTAAGTAAATGAACAGCAACATACTTGTTGTAAGTGTCTTCTTGAATAATTTGGTGGTTTGAGTTGTTACTCACAGAATGGGATTCCTAGAAAAAGGTGACACTATCAAACATATCAAAGGAAGGACTCATTTTCCAGCAAGTATAAGAATACTTATGGAGGGAGCTGTACAGATTATTCAAAGGGGGCAGTCACAGGAAAGGTAAGATCTATTTCATCACTCAAAGCCCATGTGGAAACGTAAGTAGATGTAATCTTCTGAGGCTCAGTGTACAAATCAGACAATTAAGAGCCTGGGCCCTGAGATTAGGCAGATGTAAGTTCAAATTTCAACTCTGCCCTCTACATTCAAGTTGTATGACTTTGGGCAATCTGCTTAAGCTCTCTTGCCTTCTGTTTCCTCACCTAAAAAATAAGAATAGTACTAGGACCTTTGTCATAGAGTTCTTTTGAAAATAAATGGGTTGATTTATGTAAAGCACTTAAAACCAGCAGCCAGCACATATTAAGTGCTTGTTAAATATTGCTTTACTGTTGCTGTTGTCATTATTGCTAACGCACCCCCTAGCACATAAAGTGAGATAGAAGCACTTCTTGCATCTGAAGTACTTGTCCTAAGGCTCCTCGCTCCTTCCTGTTCTGCTTCTCTCTCAGTTTAATCCACATATGCTTTCATCTTGTTCTTAGCCGTATTGGACTAAATGTTTCTCTCTGATACCTCTGGGATTCCGACTTCAGAATTCCTTCATGGAATCTGCTTTAGATGGACCTCAACTAATTTCCTTAGCCTCATGATACCTCAAGGAGAATACCTCAACCTGTATATCTCTGGAAACCTAACACCAATATGGCCTGCATGAGCCCCTGTAAAATTGAGATTCAGAAATTGGGTAAATTACAGCTTTTTTAGCTGATTGATAACTACTTTAGTATGTGCTCAGAAGCAGTTAAGCCCCCAAACTGGTATCTATCAATGGTGAGCTCCCAGGTATGCCATGGTTCTCAAGCTTCAAATATCTAATATAAATAAGGGACCAAAGGCTTATAACAAATCTATTATCAAGTTCTAGCCAACACCTCTATGTGTTAATTATGGGGACCATTTCTATTATTCATTGTCTAAAGTTAAATTGATTTACTTTCCCTGGAGAAATTGTATTTCAAAAAGGCCATATTTTCTCAAAGTTTCTATTGCAAGCCTATGACTAGCAGGAATCCCAGCTGGACATTCAGTCTCTTTCAACATTAGTCTCTTTTGCCGGATTTGATCTGCCTCTCCTGAGCTCAAACTTACGTCATTCAGAAAAATCATTCAAGTAGCTTTTGCCTCAAAATGTTTCATTGAGAGGTTCCCCCCTCCCCCTGCCCCCACAAGAGAATGAGATCTGCTCTGATTAGCATAGAATCTAGCCAGTTCTTTTCCTATGATCAAGGACAATTTTCTCCACCTGTACTGGGAGGTTTTTAATCTACCAGCTGGAAACATTTTCTCTGAAAACAATGTTAAAGTCTATAGAGGTGGGGGGTTATAAAGAAATATCTAGTACTTCCTCAGAGAAGCTTATATTGCCTCCAGACCTGATACAGAATGTATTGTGTTCTGTTCCAGCCATAACAAAAGCTTTAGCTGAAAAGCAACCCCTTATGATGGGGGAGCTGGAAAGCCATTACCCTAGGTGAGGAGAGGGCTACAGTTGGAAGCACACAAAGCACAGAAGTTCTTTCAACCACTTGGGCTTAAACCTTGCATCACAACTCAGGATAATGATTAATTTTTCTACTGAGTCAGAACACAAAGGGGAAATTTTCCTGATCATAAAAATGAATTTTTTTTGATAACAGCTAGTCTTTAAAGATGTCCCACATCTTCCAGTATTCATGGCCTGTGAGATTCCCTCCCCTTGAATATGGGTTGGGGATTAGATTTTCCTGAAACTAATAAGTAAGAATGCTACATGTCTTCTAAGGCTGGGTCAGAACAAGCCTTGCAGTTTCTGCCTTGGTCTCTGCTATGCTCACTCCGGAGAAGCAGCCCTCATGTAACAAGTCTGACTTGTGAGTGAAAAACCATCTGGGATGTCCAGCTCTGTTGAGTCTTCTGATGCCTCTAACCCTGGTGACATCTGACGGCAGTACATGAGAGGAACCAAGCTAGAACTACACAGTTGAGCTCATTTGATGGACAAAAACATGAGCAACAATAATAAATTGCCATTTGAAGCCACTAGGATTAGGGCAGGGGTAAGGAAATGTGGTTACGCTATAGTAAATAACAGGAAAAACATTCTAAAAAGTTAGGGGTAATAACTCCAAAGGTTCCATAAAATCAGCCCTGTATTATACAGGAATTTTTACTTGGAAATGTTAGAAACACATACTGACTTAAGCAACAAAAAGGGGATTTATTGATTCAGGTAACTGAAAGTCTTAGTTGTAGATAATTCTGGCCATAACTAGATCTAAGTCCTCAAATGATGTAGTAGGAAGCTGAGCTCTGCTCTTCAGTTGGCTCCATTCCCAAGCAGGCTCTTGCCTTAGCCACCAATGGCACTATGTTTGAAGCTTAAACTTTGGAAGCCCCAGTGGAAAGAGTTTTTCTTTCTCGACCATTCCAATAAATATGCAGTATTGCTATAGACTGGCCTTGTTTGGCCCATTGCTCCAGCCAGAGATGAAATCAAGACTTTTTTCATAAACAGGGACTAAGAGTAAAGGAGTGAGTCCCTGAACAGTGAGCGTGCTCATGTTAACTAGGCTATCACTTCAGGTTTAGTAGCAGAAATCCAAAATTTAAAACAGCTTTGAAAATCAGTTCATTTATTTCTCACATATAAGTTAGAGCAATGGAGCACCTTGCTTCCTTGAAGACATCAGGGGCCCGGGATTCTTTTATCCTAGTGCTTTGTCATTATCAATACATAGGTTCCATCTCTTAACTTAAAACGCTGCTGCAGCTCTGTCCACCATGGTCCCATTCCCCCAAGCAGAAAAGGGGAGAAAGGTAAGGGAAGTACACAACGGTCACACATTAAACTTCTGTTCATATCCAGTTCACTAGAACTGAGTCACATGGCCATGCCCAGCCACCAGAGTAGCAAATGTAGTCTTTATTGATGGCTTTGTGCCACTAAAATTCTTGTTACAACCTAAGAAGATTTCTGGGAGACAATTGGCCATCTCTAACATACACAGTTACCAGTAGAAAAGAAAATGAGCACTAGAAGGAAAACAGAATCATTCACTGCATGTACCTGGATGAAATTCTTATTATTCTAAGATATTTTCTAACAACATGGGATTGTTGTTTCCTTGAAAATTATGAGCAGTGGCATTACTAGTATTAATGGTCCTCCATTTCTCTAATAAGAAAGTCCGCATGTGCTTTTGGGTATTTTTAAATTTGTTTTATTTTGTTGCTTTTGTTATTTTTTGAAGTTTGTGCATGAAATTTTTTAATTAAAAAAAAGTACACCACTTTGCTTGGCAGACTATCTCCTCTTTAGAATAACATAATCTATTGTTGATTTTTTTTTTCATGAGAAGCTTCTCTTCGCAGTTGCACAGCTTGTCTTATTGCCATGAAAATATAAAGATGGTGGAAAATCAGAATCTGTCAATTTTGAATTTCTATGAAAGCAACAGCTAAACAATTTTTTTAGACAAATATTAAAGGTTACCTATTCACTTCTAGGGAGACAAAAAAATAAATAAAAATAAAGTATACTGGGTAAGTTAGAATATATTTATGAGTCTGACACTCAAAATTAACAAATGTGTTTTAATAGAGGCTAAAGACCTTTTCTCTTTTTTTTAGAAAATAAAATATTACAAACAAAACTGAAATTCCATTATATTCCCGTCACATTCCTCTCTCTTCCTCCCTAGATGCATCCCACTTCATAAATTTTGTGTGCATCAATGTACATTATAATAGTTTCTTTAATAATAACAATGATGATAACAAACATAGTGCTTACTCCGTGTAGACATTCTTATAAGAGTTCTATAAATATGCATGCATTTAATCATCATAATAACCAAAAGGTAAGTACGATTATTATCTTCATTTTACAGATGGAGAATTTAAATCACACAGAGATTAAATAACTTTCCCAAGGTCATACACCAATACTAGTGGAGCCAGTATTCAACTCCCTGCACGCTGACCCTGGACGGAGTATATGCTTTGAGAATCACTAATATAAAATGGCTACAATGCCTCAAGAACAATAAGTGGTATTGTTTTGTGCAAGCCTTTTTTTTCAACTTCAATAAATGTTACCATCTATAGCCCTTTGCAGCATGACATCTTCATGAAACATTTTTGATATTTATTCTTATTAACAGAACTGGTATATTCATTTTAACTGCTATGCAATATTCCTTGTATACTTACAACACAATTACATATTTCTCTATTTTTTAAATGTTTGCAAAAAGTTGCTATCTGACAAGGTACTAATAGGTTAAATGAACATTTTTTATTTTTTAAGAGAAGATTCAGTATATGTCATATACTGAAGGCACGTGTGTTGCTGAAGAAACTTATTTCAAAACAAATGAATTAAAGGAAAAATATTTTCCCCAGTTGTCCAAAAAAAAAAAAAAAAACCCAAACCAAAACAAAACAAAAACAACCCACACTGACTGGAAAATATCATGTCTAGGCAACGGACACTTTGACTCTCTGTCCTGGAAGTTGTGACCAATGCAAGGCAGTGAATTATTCTCAACCAAATCAGAAGCACTTTGCTATAGACCAGAAGAATATTTTAAGAAAACATAACTAACTGATAACTATGCTGTTATTTTTATTATAATACCAGTAAAATTTAGCAAATATTTATTAAGTGTACATAATATGTTAGACACTCTCCTAGCAGTATATAATAAACTCTGCCCCCAAATTTAGTGGTGGAATGCCAAGAACAAAGAAAAAAAATAATGCACAGAATAAAGGTGTCCCTTGGGAATGTGCTTAATTCAAAGCAAAATTTTTCAAGGTGCAACTGTACAGACAAAAGTTCCCCAAAGTATCTTTCATGAAGGTGAAGAAAAATTTAAAAAAAAAGAAGGGGATTCTTCTTGGTCAAAAAATGTTGGGGGATCCTGAAACAAGCAAAGTTTTAACACATTTTCTCTTTGCATAGATGCAACAGTTTTAAATATGGAAAATATTTTAAAGATTCAAAAACCAAAAGAAAAACAAAACAAAACAAAACAAAAAAACACTTTGCTTCCACCCAAGCAGGGGATCTAATAATTTTGAATTCAGGAATTTGGAAAGTCCAGGTTAATTCAATTGGGAGTGAGACAAATCAGGTATAAATACTGCATTAAAAGCTAGAGACTCCAAGGTAGAAGTCAGGTATCAGAAACTGACCCAACTAAATAATGCTTAAAATATTATTGCCAAAAAGATATGCCACATACCACTAGAAATGCAAGATCACTCACACACACACCCATCCATTCCTAAATAAATTACTAAACCCATAAGCTGGATAAATTTGGAAAATCATGTTTACTATATCATTCTTTAAAAATCTTTAAACAGATCCTGGAGGTTTCAGAAAGGTTGCATTATGTTTGTAAAGTGGCAGAAATTAAAACCAATTCTTAATCGGATTTTCTATCTCTTCCCCCAAACTATCCTTGCCTCGGACACATAAAACAGAGCTTTGGGGTGCCTGGGTGGCTCAGTCGGTTAGGCGTCGGACTCTTGGTCTCAACTCAGGTCAGGATCTCAGGGTTGTGAGATCGAGCCCTGTGTGGTGCTCCCTGCTCAGAGAGGAGTTCTGTTTGTCCCTCTCCCTCTGCTCCTCCCTAGCTCTCTCTCACTCTCTTTCTCTCTCAAAATAAATAAATTAATAAAATCTTTAAAAAAAATAGAGCTTCAACTGTGAGTACCAGTTGGGATTCAATCTTTCTTTAAGTAGAAACCACTAATCGATCAAAAGACATTAAGTTACCAAAAAGATACGTGAAGTAGAGCTCTGGAATGTTATGGAACGATATGCAAATCATGTGCTAAGCCTGTGGCCAACAGGAACTCCCTTATCACAAAGCTCCCTTTTGCTCACTGTGGAATTCAAGGAGTTATTTGCAAAGGTCCATAGTAATCCTCTCTCACCCTGCAGAAAACCTACAGTAAAGGCATTCGGAGAAATTTGAGTGTTTTGGCAATTATTCCTGTATGTATTATTAAATAATAATATTTTGCATATAAACAGAATTTCTTCACAGATTTATGAACAGTCTCTTGGTCTCTTAAGACGACACACACTAGTCCAAGACAACATTATATCAACATTTATTTGATAAACCAGCTAAACTAGGTGGCCTGACTTGCTTCACTATCTCAAATTTGGCATGTTTGTAGCTGTTCCAGGAAACAAGATTGTTTTTTCATGGATGCATGGCTATAGTTTTGATCCTGCCTCTTCATTTTTCCTCTCATTGTGTTTTTATCCTGATTCCCTGGAGTTCTTTCCCAGGAGTTACCCTCAACCCATGAAGAAATATCTCAATTACAGAATTTGTAATGGGAAAAAAAATCCTAATAAAATATGTTGTTTAACCTCCTTATTTTATATAGTAAGAAATTAAGATGAAGGAAAGGGCAAGGGCTTGTCCAAAATTTCCAGAGCCAATTAGAGCTGGGGATAAGACTGGAAAGCGAGTCATTTGGGTTGTATCAATGTTAAGATATTAGCAGCATGGGGGCACCTGGGTGGCACAGCGGTTAAGCGTCTGCCTTCGGCTCAGGGCGTGATCCCGGCCTTACGGGATCAAGCCCCACATCAGGCTCCTCCGCTATGAGCCTGCTTCTTCCTCTCCCACTCCCCCTGCTTGTGTTCCCTCTCTCACTGGCTGTCTCTATCTCTGTCGAATAAATAAATAAAATCTTTAAAAAAAAAAGATATTAGCAGCATGTGGTTGAAATGACTGGGATGTCATTTAAGTTTTACGTTGAGATTTTCAAGTTCAAGCATTTAAGGGGGAGGTTCATGTATAATCTGCAAGCCAGGCAGTCCTATAGTAAAATAACCATTTCCATTTATCTAGAAGGGTGAAGTGCAACAAATAAGTATATATATTTTGGAAGGAAAAATCACATCACTGGTTCCTCTTCTTTTAAGTCACAGCTAAAATGTCACCCCTTCAAAGAACCCTTCTTGGCCGTGCTACTAAGATACTCCCTATGGCTCTATACCATCTTGTACTCAGAACATTGATTTATTTCCTTGCTTATTTTTGCCTCCCCCTGCCACCACCCCCTGCACTGAAGCATGCAATTCTTCCGGTCTATCTTTTCACCATTGTGTACCTGGTGCCTAATTAGCATCTGGTTCAGAGACCACACTCAGTACCTGAGTGGGTGAAGCCAAATCCAGACAGCAAATGAGAGAAGGGACAAGATAGCTACAGATCCTCTGTGATTTCTTTGAGTGATACAAGATGATATGGAATGTGAACAGTTGAGGAGAGGTTACATGATGGAAGGCTCTCAAGGAGGATAAGACACATCCAGAGTGAAGTGCTGGTGGGGTGGGGGGCAGTTAGGAACCTCTTGTTGGAGGCCACTGAGCTGAGCTCTTCCTGAGGCATTTGAGCAACAGTTGCCTACAGCAGCGTTATGCAGATTGATCTTTGTATAGCATGAGAATAAAAGTGTTCCTGAAACACCAAAATCCCTTTTTCAAATCTTTATGTTGCCCCTAGGCAGGATCCTCATTCTCACCTTCCTACCCCCTACCATTACTGTATGAGCCCACCGTAACCAGAGGAAGAATTCTGGTGGTCAACATGAATCCAGCCATATTTTGACTTCCCCATTGTGCCTCCTCCATTAGCTGCCCGCTGCAGTAACTAGAAAAACCAACTGGTGCTGGTGATCATTTAGAAAAGTTATCTAGGGAGATCCTTAAAGGCAGCATGCCAGAGTCTGAGAGAGAGAAATTTCAGGCCAGGCCACTAGGGAAAAAAATTCATATACACGTTCCCCAAAAAAGGATTTGTGGTTTTAAAAGTATCCCCAGGGCAGAAAGTACATCAGCTGTGGTACTTTCTGCACCCCCTCCCCCCCAGCAGACTAAACTCCATGCGTCCCGCCTAGACATAAGCCTCAGCTTCGTCAGCATCTGAACCACTGAGCCCAGATAGTTCTGTTTTACCCACCTCCAACTGCATTTCTTCCCCAAACCAGCTCCTAAAAGGATAAACTAAACCTGTGGCAGAATAGAGGGGTAACAATTTGCAAATAGCTGAGGGTGAATGAGGCTCTGGAGTTGCTGCAAATATGTAGACAATTGGGTGTCGTACAAATGTATGGAGAGAGTCACAGCACCTTAGCTGGATGGAAAGAGTGAGGTTGGGGCTGAGACAGGCTTTGAAACACAAAATTACCTAGTTACTGGAGACAATCAACCTCCAAGGCTTTCTTGCCTTCTGGGAACTGCACTAATATATACCACACATCTTGAGGAACTGGGCTGAGCTGCAGTGTGACCAAGGTCTCTGTGCTTGTCATATTAATGATGCCTGATGGGTTAGGCCAATGTCCAAGTAAAGAGGAGTATTTTCTCCACTTGAGGGACCCATCCTGTTTCTAGACTCTTTATTAAACTGAATTTCTTTTCTCTGTGGGTTTATCTTAGAACATATTTTAGTGGAAACCTGTTGTATATATGCCAGATGCCTTCTTTTGGAAACCGTCTTCCAATCTTCCCATCCCCATCTGGTTTCTGCAGGAACTTACATACCTCAACCTGCCATCTGATACTGGCCATGGTTAACTAATCCAGGTGTAGATACCGGACCCAAACAGAGTCAGTGTTGTGGACCTAGCTGTTACCAAGGCCCAGCCAAATTCATATTCTTGGGTTCCTTAAGATACTACCTTTTCATCTAATCTAGCTAAAGTTGATTTTCTGTCCCTTACATAGAGCTCTAATTAACACAGGAAAGAAGGGAGAGATGGAATTAACATATGCCTTTCATTTAGTTATAATAATAAGTAAAGATGTTTGAAAACAGTGGTTCCCAAGTGGTCTAATTTTGCCCTCTTAGGGGACATTTGGCAATGTCTAGAGACATTGCATGTGTGTGTGCATGTGTGTGTGTGTGTGTGTGTCACAAGTATGGGGTGTGGGTGCTACTGGCTTGTGATGAGTAGAGGCATGGGTTGCTGCTAAACATCTTACAATGCATGAGACAGGCCCCGCAACAAAGAATTATCCAGACCAAAATGTTAATGGGACCACTACTGAGAAACCTTAGTCTAAAGAAACTCATTCATTCATTCATTCATTCATTCAGTTTTTCTTTTATTTATTCAACCAAAACACTGTAATGTTTTAAGCACTAAGTAGCTACTTAGGCATGGACAGATATGACTCAGTAACTGATCTTGAGTAGCTCACAGTCTGGAGGGAAAGATAGACAAACTGACCGACAATTATAGTACAGTGGGGCAAGTATGCAATATTGGAGGTATGCCTAGTGGACTGAGACAGCTCAGTAGTAGGGTATCTAACTCCCACAGGAGTCATCTCCCTGAAGAGATGATGACTGAGTTCTATAGGGTATGTAGTGTTGGATAAGACAGAGGAAAGGGGGAGGAGAGAGAAAAGTTTTCCATTTACAGAAACAAAGGTAGTTGCTCAAACACCAATTTATCCATTCATTTAGCCTTCATTCGTCCCATAAACATTCACTGAGAAGAAGTAGGATAGTGGTTAAGAATACAGACCCTGGATCTAGACCCGTCTGGCTTCAAATCTCAGCTCTGCTACTTCACAGATGTATAATCTTGAGCAAGTTGCTTAACCTCCCTATGACTCCGCTTCCTCATCTATAAAATACAGATAATTATAAGAATCTTCCTTCTGGGATTATTGTGTGCAATAAGGGAATGAATACATACCAAGTGCACTATAAAAGTGTTTGCTATTATTATCTTTGTTATTCAGTGCCAGACACTTCCTAGGTGCTGGAGATAGAAAGGTGAATAACATAGGCGTGATCCCTGTCCTCATCAAGCATATGGCCTGTTGGAAGATATGTAGGTGAGACAAAGGGAAAAGTATGGAGTACCAACAAATTATACAGAAAGGAGCACTATATTAATAAACAGAGACTAGATTAAGTCAAGGCACCAAACAACTCCCAAATCATAGTGGTTTATAACATCAGATTAGTACTTCATATTTCTTCTAGATGGCAAGTTTTCTCAATCAAGGATCCAAATGGACAGAACCTCTGACCACTGGAGTTTGGCAGTTGCCTTGAGAGATAAAAGGGGTATGGCTAATCACACACTGGCTCCTAAAGGTTCCTGCCAGGTTGTGACACATACTACTGCTGATTACATTTCATTGGGCAGAGTAAGAGCCACGATCACAACATTTTTCAAGATGGTGGGAATGTGCAACCCAACCATGTGCCTAAAGGAGAAGAATGAGAGCATTTGCAAATCGCCTTAATGGTGGTCACAGCCTAGCATTGCAGGGTTGGAGGAACTTCCTTTAGGAAGTGACATTCTAGCTGAAAGCTCTTAATAAAATAGGAATTAACCAGGTACAAGATGGGATGGAGCGATTCCAGGCATAGTGTTGAGAAAACTGGCTAGTCAGAGTTCAAAAGTGAGGTGGCAAGAGAGAAGGCTGAGAGGTTGCCAGGCCAGATTGTGCAGGATGTATTGCATATATGTCAAGAATATGTTTGAAAATTAGATTTGTATTTTAGAAGACAGTTCCAGTTGTGATATACAGAATGGATTAAAATGACTAGACAAAAGGTGGAGATACCAGTTAGGTAAATCTTGTTGTGATACAGGATGAGCCAGGGGAGATGCAGGTGAGGAGAGAGAAGTACAGAAATAAAAAAAAAAAGCATCTAAATGAGGGCAGGGGCAATAAGGATGCTTATCAGGTTTCTGATTTGGCAATAAGCAGGTGGTGGTCCCATTCACTAAAGAGAAGATATAGTATGAAAGGTAAGATGAAGGGTTTAGCCTTAGAGAGATTAAGATGAAAGGCTTCTAAATTATCCAAACAGAGATGTCTCATAAGCCAATTTATAGGTATGGAGCTCATAAGAGAGGCTTGAGTAAGAAAAATAGATTTGAGCGTCCTCAGTATATGGAATTTAATTGAAGATATGGGAGTTAATTGTTCAGTAAGAATGTGCAGAATAAAGAGAAGAAGGCACAGGACTTCTAAAGAACACCAACATTTAAAGGACAAGAAGGGGAAGAAGGCCTCAGGGAGGAGACTGAGAAAGATGGTTGGAATACAGGGAGAAGAAGAACCAGCAGGAGAGACAAGTACCAAGGAAATAAAAAGAAGAGAGTATTTCAGAGGGGGAGTAGTCATTAGTGTCCACGCTGCTGAAAGATTTGGATAAGAACATAGAAAATGGATGATTTCTGATTTTTAAAAAAATGCCAATTAGAAATTGGCAAGAAAGAGTTCCTTGTCCATGTTGTCAAAAGCAGTGCGAATGTAATGGTGAAGGTAGGAGGCAGATGACATTAAAAAGATGAGTAAGCAGATGAGAAGAAATAGAGCCAATGTGGCCAGATCTTCCAGAAAGCTTGGTAGTTGATTAGGAAGAAGGTTGAAAGGTATGTTTTATGTCGGGACATGAAATTAAATCAAGGACATTTTTCTTTCCTTTAAGGAACTCAAAATCCAGTAGGAAATGAGGATGATATATCCACAGAGGAAAACAATAAGGTAAAAGAGACACTGAGCCAGATAGTTTGGACTTCAGAGGAAATAGTTCTTACTGGTGATTGAGCCCGTAAGAGAAAGCCTTAAAGAGAAAGCCTTAAAGAGAAAGTAAAACTTGATCTGGTCCCAAGACAGAGGAGTTAAACTAAGAAGGAGAGGGCATTCCTAAGAGGGGGAAGAGTGTAATTAGAAGCACACGCATGAGATAGCATTTGAGGAACAGAAAGTAGTCCAATGTGGCTGGAGCAGAATGGTAGATTTAGAAAGGATCCACATTTCATAATTTTTAAATGGTACCATGGGGAGCCCCAGAGTTTCCACAGGGATGTCCACAAGTAAATCTTCATGATCAGATGATGATAAAACATGGCCCGTGGGTAAAATCCAGCCTGTCAGCTATTTTCATAAATCATGTATTATTGGAACGCACCCATATGTTTACATACTGTCTATGACTGCTTTCAAATTACAATGGCAGAGTTGAGTAGTTGAGACAGAGACCCATAAAACCAAAAATATTTAGTATTTGGCCCTGTCAGAAAAAGCTTGCCAATTCCTTTTTGTCTTCTGTCTTTTTGTTTATATGGTTAAATCCTTTTTTATTTATTTTCATCATTATTGGTAGAAATCTTTGTAAAATACTTTAGATGGTCTTACACAGACAAATGATGACAGTGTTAAATGAACTGAGGTTTCTGTGCCTTTCCATAAATAAAATGAAATAAATGCCTTATATTCTTTCTTTTCTTCTAAAGTCAAATATAATCAAATATGACTGAACTTTGGTGAGATGACTCTAGCATTTTTGTAAACTTAAATTATCACCTGAGATTGTAGTACTGGAAAGCTCTCTATGTTCACCCTTATCAAGTCTGACTCTCCATCTGGCCCAAGGAAAGATTACTTGCCTGCCTCTCCTTGCACTTTGAAATTATGTAGTTAGTTCTAGCCAGTGGTAGGGGTGTGTATGTGTGTGTGTGTCACTTTTGGAAAGAGCACTTACTTGCCAGGAGGGAGATCCTCTAAGCATAATTTTCCCCTGCCATGGCATTCAGTGATGAATGTGTTGAGAGTCAAGTGTCCAGTATGCAGTAGGCTAAATTTATGAGCCTCCACATGGATATTAGTAGCCCAAAAGAGCCACCCAGACACCCAGAAGTAGTCTTTGTGTAAGGAATTATCTTCTGTGGTGTTAAGTACCTAAGATTTTGGTAATGTTTGTTACTGCAGTATAAACCTATCCTGTATGGACTAATATAATGCCCTAAGAATTACTTATCAGCATAAGAACGCTTTCCTTCATGCTCTATTGTCCCAGACTCATAATTTAGAGCATTTCCATATTTGAAACTTCATATTTTCTTTTTCTTCAATATCAGGTATCATTTTAAGCAGCTATCAGTATGTCCCACATTCACATTCACTTATAATTTGCTGATCCTAATCTTCTATAGGCTAAGAAAGCAGATACTTATAATCATTTTAATCATTTCTAAAGGAAAATTGTCTCTGAGAGAAGTCCTTGAGGCAATTTCTTGTGATTAAGATGTTTTAGTAGTACAGGTCTTCTAACATCCATTCTGACTCTTCAGAGGTCTGGTTTTTGTTTGTTTTTTTAACTTGGTTTGGGTGGTGTTCTAAATCAGAGTAATCAACCAGTAGTTTTTGGATAAGATATGAATGGATTACCACATGTTTAAATAAACTTCATGGATTTGTTCCCAGAAATTTACAAATTTATCATAGGTAGGTGTGAAAAACATATTAAAAAATATTTTTACACATCTCTGGTACATCTTCACACTAGGTACCTGTCAGGCTTCTCAAAATATCCTCCTCCTATAACACCTATCCCAGTAGCAATTTTCAATATCCATGAATTCATCTGTGGCAAAACTCTTCTGTCTTCTTTGATTCCTCCCTTACCATTTCCCTGACAATGGACCATGAAGCCTCAGTGATTCTTCCCCTAAAATATGCTTTGATATTCTCAGCTGGCATGCAATATTCTTCACAAGTTGGTCTCATCTTACTTTCAATGGATATTTGTCACTTTTCTGGCCAGTACCTGTTCCCATCTATTTGGGTAATAGCAACCAAACAGATTAGAAAATCTAACTTTCTGCCATTACTACAACTTGATGGAACTCTCTATCAAGGGATTCTACTCTCTCCCAGCCAAGAGATGTCTAAGTTGTACCAATCAGATGCTGTCTCACTGAAGTCTGATGTTCAAGAGAAATCACTGAAAATGATTCACCTTATGAGACTGCCTAAAGAGACCACCTATTGGCGGTTAGAGTTGTGTGCATCTGTGCACTGCGGGAGTTGCTACGTGAGTGTGTATGTGTATATTTGGTCTGAGCTATTCCATTAGCTTCTGTTGCTTGTAACCAGAGAATTCTAACCAATACTCTTCCTCCCAACTTTCCCCCAGGCCTCCCCTTGCTACAAATCCTAGATTTCAAGACCACAAGAAGTTGAGCAGTTTCCACAGCTTGCTATATACTTCCTTCTTCAAGATTTTAATCATACTATTCTCTTTTTCCCATAGCACCCTTTCTTTATTCCTGGAAAATTCCAGTTCATCCTTCAAGTGTTAGTTTAAATACGGAACGGAGTATTTCTACTTCAAACCCTTCCCCAGCCTTAACAGGCAAAATGAAGTGTCCTTGTCTTTGTGTATCCATAGCAACTTATACATCTTTCTAACTTACAATATGGTATCATAGCTAGTGATTCACACATCCAGCCCTTCCAGGAGATGCTGAAATCCTCAAGGACAGACAGGCAAAGTTCAACAAATATCTGTTGAATTGAATGAACCGAATCACATCTAAAGAGATTTATTTTCTAAAAGATGGCTCTCTATTTATTTATTTATTTATTTATTTCCTTATTTGTTCATATGTTTTAAAATTTCTAATCCTGTACTCCTTTGAAAATTGTATCCCATTAATGCTTCATAGAGTTTGGAATTAATAACTGATAAGATATAGAAAGCAAAAATAGTTGTCCCACTTCTCTTCCTTCTGTGCTTCTCTCTTTTCCACTGACACATCACATTTTGATGCCATTTTTTGTTTCTTTCCAAGTTCCCTTGGCCTCTGTCTTAGCAGAAATAGTCAGTGACCCATTATACAATGAATTACATTGTATAACAAACAGGATTTCCCTCCTCTCTTGAGACTATGTGAAAAAAGAAAAAAAAACCTCATGAAATCCTTAATAAGGCTGGTAATGTGAATGAAGGCCAAGGATGCAATCCCTTAGGAAATTCTGGAGATGGATACAGTTGGGCTCCTCCTGTTAAATAGCTGGTAAATTATTCAATAAAAACAAAACATAAAGAAGAAAATGCGAGAGGTTCCTATCTTCCTTCCTGAAAAGATTGATCCAAAGCCCCACTTTGCAATTGTTCAATTGAGTTCACTTCAATCAGAGAAGCAAAATGCAAATCAAAATTAGGGGGAAATAGGGGCACCTGGGTGGCTCAGTCAGTAAGCATCTGCCTTTGGCCCAGGGTGTGATCCCAGGTGGGATCGAGCCCTGCATGGGGCTCCCTGCTCTGCTGGGAGCCTGCTTCTTCCTCTCCCACTGCCCCCTGCTTGTGTTCCCTCTCTCACTGGCTGTCTGTGTCAAGTAAAAAAAAATCTTTAAAAAAAATTAGGTGGAAATAAATGGAATTGGTTTTCTCTTTGTATTATTTAATGGTGCCTGTCCTATCTCATCTGCTGCCCTTTCTGATTGACCAGAGCTGGAAAATATTTCTTTGGCATTATATATCCCCATTCTTGAAGGGAAAAGGAAAATGGTCTTTCTCATTTGACCTCTTGAACTCCAAATTCTCAACTTTAGCATACAAGGCCCTTGATGATTTCCTCTAGCCCCAACTTATCTCCTTTCCCACAATCTCTACCATTCTACTCCAAAAGTTAGTTACTCTGAAATTTTCCAGTTTATCCAAATATTTTTTTGATACTCATACTTTCATGCCTGCTGCACCCTTTACCTGGTAAACCGAGTCCACTTTATTTAGCAGGAAAATCCTTTCCACACTGTTTACTCATTTTAAACACTTAGCCTCCTACTCCTCTAAGCACCCATAGTACTGTAAACACATCTTCATGTTCTGTGTAATTTATCTTTTGATCTATTTTTCTGTCCTAGACCCTCAGCTCCTTGAGAGCTAGGAAAGTATACCAATCACAGTTCCCATATAATAGATACTCCACTATTTGTTGGATGAATTAATGACTACTCACTTCCAAAACAATGCCATGTAAGGTTGTTGAAAAGGGAAAAGTAAATGCCCAGTTAATTGTACATGTACTAATAATGGGGCTAAAATGTTCTTATTTGAACTTTTCTTATTGTGGCAAAATAAATTTGCCATCTTCAAGGCCCACTGAAAAACACTCAATGACACATAAATAAATGGGCTTCATGGTATCAGAGAGAATTTCATTGGTCTTTGTTATGCCAGTCAGAAATTATGGTATCTGGAAATTAACACCAACAAAAACCAAAGGTAACTTCTCTATATACACATACGGGCATGAAACAGCTAATCTATAAAACTATTATGGACACCAAGAATAAATGACAAGGGATAAACATATACTTATCTCCAACTGGTTTTGTTTAGGGGAAGAAGAAAAATGAGGTCAATGACTTCACTCAAAAAGCTATTCTAGGTTAAACCTTTCTAACATGAGCATAGAGAGAAATTGGTTATTTCAGCCCAGATTCCAACAGCTTTAAAAAGCTTTTCTCTTTAGAGGGTAACATTCATTTATGGGATCTTTCAACCTATACAATTTCCCAATTTCTAAAATTGATCATAGGAACAACTTGATTCCAAAAAGAGATAGCACTTCAATAATAATGGTAAGATAAGAAATAAGAAATTACTACAAACTACTTTGCTGGCCCTGAAATTAAAAAGTGATATGACACATAAGCTTTAGAAAGACACAGGTTCTAATCCTGGCTCTATTTCTTCCTGGCTGTCACTTTCTGCCTATGACAGACTTGGGTAAGACTTTTAACCCCAGCAGACATTACCTTCCTCATCTGTGAGACTGAGATTTTAAAAAGTCCACTTTGTGAATACTAAAGATGATACTGTAATAGTTAACACAGTTATATATCAAGTAATATATACTCATTATACAAAAGTATACTCATTATTTAATTAAAATTAATTTAATTACTTTATTACCATTTGGGATAGGGAATACCAAACTACATAGGAGACTTTCCATTCCTCCTAGTGTTTTGTAAGCATGCAAAGAAAAAAAAAGTTAAGGAAGAAGAGCCAAGATAAAGAACAGGACAGAAAGCTTAGAGGTTGAGAATAAAGATAGGCACATTTCAGCACTGGATCATGGGAAGGGTATTTTTTAAAATTAATTAATTTATTTGACAGAGAGAGAGAGGGAGACAGTACAAGCAGGGGAGCAGCAGGCAGATGGAGAGGGAGAAGCAGGCACCCTGCTGAGCAGGAAGCCCAATGTGGGGCTTGATCCCAGGACCCTGAGATCATGACTTAAGCTGAAGGCAGTTGCTTAACTGACTAAGCCACCAGGCACCTGGGATGGGTGTTTATAAACATGTCAGTTTGCCAAAAAATCCAGAAAGAACATAAAAATCCTAGAAAGAACATAAATAGAGACTATAAAAATGAGTGAATTCCTGAATGTTCCACTTGACTTTTTACTCCACTAATGGACACCCTTCCTTCCTTCAACAATAATCCTCCAAAATGTCCTGCAGCTACAGTGGTGTAAAGAAAAGAGAAATATATTTTTCTAGCCACAGATGGTCATACAGATGGATGGGAAACACCTCTGGATAGACACAGGTTACATGTTGTTTTGAATAGCATCAAAGAAATCGCATAGACCATCAACTTGTGGACCCAAGTGAGAGAGTATTCCAGGACTTCTATGTGGTGACACTTTTTTTTTTCTGTTGCAAGGCCCTCAGCAGTTGAAGAACAAAAGTTCCAAGAACAGAACACTTCACACCATGCACTCTCCTATTATTTTGACTTGAAAGACATTAAGAATCTCCTCTCTGAGTAGTAGTATGAAGAATTCCAGGCTTTGTGGAGGTGAAAAAACTAGGTTCAAATCCTTCCTAAGCCAGTTGGGATGTATAAGGTATGGGACAATCTGTATCTAAATTACAGTTAAATGAATAGAATAATAACTACCTCATAGAGTTATGGTAGAGATTACTATATAATCTCTATGTAATAACTATGTAAATTATGTATCACAGCCCCCTACTACATAGTAAACCCTCAATAAATGGTAGCTATAGTTGTTATATGGAAGAAAGAAAGGAAAGAAACACGGTCATTTGTCCATTTAGGCATTTGATACCAAAGGAATCCCACAGAAGACTGAAGATGAAGCTTCACAAAAACGCATAATCTGATACCTAAACCCAGACCAGTTTCAGTGAACCCCAGTGACAACAAAGGACGCATTTCCCACAAAGGCTACCATAAAACATTGGACTGGTGGACTTTCACTGGACGCAGCTTTAAAACTCCCCCATTTCCTCAGCAGGGAGATGCACTCACATGTGCTGTTATTCTTGCCCATTCAGGGTGAGGTCTTGACAGTTGGGAGCCCTTAGTAGGGGTTTTTTAAAGCTTCTGTATTCCCAACAAAATCACTCTGTAACTCCAGCATAATTGACATATGTATTTATAAAAACTGTCACCTGAAACTAACATCCAGGTCTAGATACAAATTCATATCATGATGCCAGCCCATCTTGCTTCATTGTTGTCAGGTTATGTTTTGATGACAAACATCACACTTGCCAATCTCTTGGCAGTTGTGTAACAATCCTCAGTCTGTGGGTATACACAATCAACTGTCTTCTCCTTCCAAACCTAAGAAGGGGAGAGTGTGGCAGGCCTGCCTAGTGAAGGCTTAACCACCTCAGCTCTGTGGGCAGTGGAGGCACTTGGGTTCTACAGGACATCTAGGAGAAAGAAGCCCCAGATGTGGGGGATTAGAGCTCTTCACAACCATGTGAGCTTTGAGGTCAAGCAGCATCTATGAGCCTCAGTTTCCTTGTTTATCAAATAGGGATGAAAATATTTCCCCCATATCAACCTTTCAGACTGGTTGTATAGATCAAAATATAAACAGAAAATTTGTGCAGGTTCAGTATAAATTAAAAGTGCTAAGGATTATAATGATATAATTAGTATTAACATTACTTTTTCTTATAGGTGTTTAAAAACATCTTACATGTGTTTTAAAAAACACAATCTTGCATTAAAAGAGCAGAATCACACAAAAGTGAGGATGGGATCTGTTTATGTGGGTCTTCTTTAATTGCCTAGCAAACTCATTGCATGTTGGGCTTCCAACTTGGACATTTGTTTGTGAAGGGGTAATATTTTGTCCCCAGAGAGTCCCTATCAGAATGATAGGAATGATTTTGTCTCTCCATTCTTCCTACCTCAGAAAATTTGTGAGTGCCAATATCTTCTCGGTACATTTCTTTTTTGCTTAAGCCAACAAAATTGGCTATTACAGTTTGCAATTGAGAATTCTGATCCTCAACATGTTATACTGGAAAGACCCTTGGAATCAGGAAGAGCTGGAATGAAATGCAGGCCCATTATACTAAACTTGGACAAGTCATTTAACCCCTATAAGCCACAGTTTCTAGCATCCCCAACTCATAGGGATTGTGTAGATTAAATTAGCATGTGAAAAAATACTGGATAGGCTGGCTGGTACCTAGAAGGCTTTAATATATTACAGTTCCCTGTATTCTCCAAATCAGTGGTGTTTTCCTGGTCACGATCACTAACACCTTTGAAAATCTAACAAAAGCATTGGGTTTCTGAGCCAAAAGGTAATGTGCGTATACATATCCACACAATATCTTGCATATAATTTCAGAAGTTCTTTTGATCCACTGAAACCAAGAAGGGGACCAACAAAACTGGATTAATAATTCCTATGATAGGTGGTCACTTAAGACATATATTTATTTTCATTTTGAATGTTAAATACCTGCTTTATCTCTTTGTTCTTCTGCCATTGCTACTACCATCAAGACTCAATAAAAGCCTCTACTTTTATAAGGAATAACTACTTACAAAAGCTTTTCACATTCATCATATCATTTGATTTTCAGGGAGACCTGTTAGGTCTGTATTATTATCCTATTTTTCAGACTGGAAGAAAAGTTTTTGTTTTTTTGTTTTTTGTTTTTGTTTTTGTATTTCTCCATTGTAAACAAGCCTCATGAGCACATAGACTATATCATTTCAGTCACCATTGCTTCATTAACACTTTATAGAGTGCCTGGAACATGACAGGTGCTCAGTGTGTTTAAAATAAATAAAGGGAAAATGTAAAAACAGAACTCTCATTTCCTGAATAGTAAGACTCAATACTTTGAGGCTAAAACAGGGCAAAGCCAAAACTCTATTAGAATTTCCCTGTGGAAACAGTCAAAAAAACTAAGAGACAGCCCACGGAGTGGGAGAATATATTTGCAAAGGACACTACAGATAAAGGACTGGTATCCAAGATCTACAAAGAACTTCTCAAACTCAATACACGAGAAACAAATAAACAAATCATAAAATGGGCAGAAGATATGAACAGACACTTTTCCAATGAAGACATACAAATGGCTAACAGACACATGAAAAAATGTTCAAAATCATTAGCCATCAGGGAAATTCAAATCAAAACCACACTGAGATACCACCTTACGCCAGTTAGAATGGCAAAGATAGACAAGGCAAGAAACAACAATTGTTGGAGAGGATGTGGAGAAAGGGGATCCCTCCTACATTGTTGGTGGGAATGCAAGTTGGTACAGCCACTCTGGAAAACAGTGTGGAGGTCCCTTAAAAAGTTAAAAATTGAACTACCCTATGACCCAGCCATTGCACTACTGGGTGTTTACCCCAAAGATACAGACGTAGTAAAGAGAAGGGCCATATGCACCCCAATGTTCATAGCTGCATTGTCCACAATAGCCAAATCATGGAAGGAGCCGAGATGCCCTTCAACAGATGACTGGATTAAGAAGCTGTGGTCCATATATACAATGGAATATTACTCAGCTATCAGAAAGAACGAATTCTCAACATTTGCTGCAACATGGACGGCACTGGAGGAGATAATGCTAAGTGAAATAAGTCAAGCAGAGAAAGACAATTATCATATGGTTTCTCTCATCTGTGGAACATAAGAACTAGGATGATCGGTAGGGGAAGAAAGGGATAAAGGAAAAGGGGGGTAATCAGAAGGGGGAATGAAACATGAGAGACTATGGACTATGAGAAGCAAACTGAAGACTTCAGATGGGAGGGGGTGGGGGAATGGGATAGACTGGTGATGGGTAGTAAGGAGGGCACATATTACATGGTGCACTGGGTGTTATACGCAACATGAAGCATCGAACTTTGCATCGGAATCCGGGGATGTACTGTATGGTGACTAACATAATATAATAATAATAATAAAAAAAAAAAGAATTTCCCTGTGGACTTAGCCCAGTGCCATCAGAGACATAATGAACTCTTGATAAATGTTGTTGGGTAAATAGATGAATGAATAAAACCTCATTTCTATAAAGTGAAACCCTGAATTTCAACAAAAAGCTTTTGTTTCTTTTATCTATTACTGCCCAAAACTTTGTGGCTTGAAACAGCCATTTCATTTTTGGGGATCAGGAATTTGGGAAGGGCTCAGCTGGCTGGTTTATCTCTACGCCACATGGCATCAGCTGGTGTGAATAGGGCTGGAGGATTGATTTCCAAACTAACTTCTTCACTCACTTGCGTGGGCTTTCACAGGAACTGTTGAAGGTGGTCTCAGCTGGGCTCCTCTCCCTCGCCATGCAGTGTCAGAGCCTCTCCACTTTGTCTTTCTAGTGGGGTAGTCAAACTTCTTACACAGCAGCACAGGCCTCCACAATCAAGAAGCAAAAACTACAGGCAACTTAAGTGTAACGGCCTTAGCTGGAGAATCGTCTGCTTCATGTATTCTATGGGTCAAAGTAGTCACATGCTGGCCTGTGGCTCAGAGTGGGGAAATTGATCTCATGTCCTGATGGGAAGATTAACGAAAAATGTAAAGTCACTGCTGATCTGCTACAGTTTTCTTTCTTTCTTTTTTTCTTTTTTTTTTTTAAGATTTTATTTATTTATTCAACAGAGATAGAGACAGCCAGTGAGAGAGGGAACACAAGCAGGGGGAGTGGGAGAGGAAGAAGCAGGCTCATAGCGGAGGAGCCTGACATGGGGCTTGATCCCATAACGCCGGGATCATGCTCTGAGCCGAAGGCAGAAGCTTTAACCGCTGTGCCACCCAGGCGCCCCATGCTATAGTTTTCTTAACCAAGACAAGAAGCTCAGAAACATTAAACTATGCAGTTGTTCTTGTTGCTACCTTCAATAAGACTTTCCTCATGGCATAACTTTCATTTCCCAAATATCAGTAAATAATTTTATAAACCCTTACATTAAAATTCAATGGAACTTGGATGCATATCTGAATTAATTTCCATGCTTCAGTGAACATGTCTCAGGGGTAACATAGGAGTGTCTGTGTTCTAGTTATTTAAGGTAATTCAAACTTCTCTAAATCTGGTGGGATCAAGCAGCCCAAAATATCATTACAGCTAAAAATTTACTCTACAGTAAAGTGTCATTACAAATCAACCCTGTGCTATCCACCTCCTGGGCATGAAAAAATTCAGCACCGCCACTTTCAGGATATTTTAGCATCTCAACAGGGAGTATGGCTAAGTAAGAGCTAAAATAGCACAATGATCCCAGAAACCACACAGAAGAAAGGAAATACAAATAGCACAAACAAGCACAGGGCATCTCGGACGATTCCAAAGAGAACTAAAGTTTATTCTCCACACTAGTTTCTAGAGGCTTCTTATTTTAAAGAATTTTACTTCTGATGGCTTTAGCCACCCCTGCTCCCACAAATTCACATTAATTCCACAGGCAGGAGGAATATTTTCTCATTGTGCCATGATCTTAATCTCTGCCTGTCACAAACAGTTGTATTACACATGTATTTTCAATGACCCAAGGCTTTTCTATTAAGTGATTAAAAGGAGGAGCTGGTTGGCTTTGTCAAATGCAAATGTACACGTGGATTATTGGGCCATAGGAACTTTCAGTATACGGACTGAGTATATAGGAGAAGAAAACATTTTATAAACATAAGACCTGCCATAACTAAGGTAGATTTAGACAGAAAGTTGGAAACCTTAGAATATAAGGGCAAGGGAGAGAATAAACAAGGTGGGATGGATGGAAGTTACAGATGTTAACCCTAAAGAGGAAAGTTGGCAGAACTGCTGTTTGCTGATGGGGCACAATGCTCCCAACCCCAGCATCACAATCTCTCACTCGAAGCATCCACTGGAATGCAAGATCCATGGGGAGCAAGAGTGTGGCGTTTTTGCTCAGTAATGTATCCTAGACACCTAGAACAATACCTGGCATGTAATGAGCAGTCAACAAATATTTGTTCATTTTTTAACAAATGAAGCTCTTGAGGATTGTCTTAAAGGAATCCAAGAGGCTAATTGAATGTGGGTACAGTTACTGGGGATCTGTTCACACAGCAGTAACTCTGCTTGTGGCTAAAGAGAATGGAGCCAAGATACCAGCCCACACTGAGGCAGCTCTCAGGGTCCTTGCCCAATGGACAATGTATAATAAGGGATTCCAGTTTTAAAAAGAGCAATCCTCCAGAGCAATCCCCAGAGGGGACCCAGGAAGAAACCCTGTTCTGTCAGGAAAGTGAGAAAACTGAGGAAACAGCACAGTTACAAGGCTGCTGCAACCCTATCATCACTTGGACATTCAGATCCCAAGCCTGTTTAGCAGAAAGGGGGATGGAGACAAAATGGAGGGGATAAGGGGACACCACATAGTCTATGGTGTGATATGTGACATAATTCCAAGATTTACTCTATTCAAAAGGTAGGAGTAATGTGAAGAACATCACTATTCACCTTTCTCTTTTGGTTGGTTCAGGAACTGGGGGCTGTGCCTAAGTCAACTCGAAGGGGTGGACATGTG
Organism: Ailuropoda melanoleuca; assembly: GCF_002007445.2. Classification (NCBI taxonomy): domain Eukaryota; kingdom Metazoa; phylum Chordata; class Mammalia; order Carnivora; family Ursidae; genus Ailuropoda; species Ailuropoda melanoleuca. The sequence continues at coordinate 59,510,877 of NC_048233.1, read as the reverse complement.
TACATATGAGAAAAAAGCAAAGACGGACATAATCCATCTTAACCCCTAAAACAATATTCCATAGTGTCTCTCCTTCTGAGATATTCTGAATCTAAAGAATTTTCAACAAGAAAATACACCATATCCAGTCTTCAAATTTTTTAATGCATCAAGAACTGATTTGAAAAGTTATCCATGGTAAGTTTTGCATCAGAAGATTCACAGTATAAAACTAGAGAACAAAAAACTCTCAAAGTCCCAGCAGACCACAAGCTAAAGATATCTAGTCATTGCTTTCTGTGGTACCAAAAATAAATAAGTAAATGAATAAAGTGGGCGGGGGGAGGCCAAGGCCCATGCTTGTCTTATTCAATGTTTTATTACCAGCATGGCCAATAGTGATGAATTCATAATGAATGGAGTCTAGCCTTGCACATGCAAGACACTGTCTTAATGCTGTCGGAAGTCTTGTTCACCAAGTGGTTTGTGGGTAACAGATGCTGTGTTCCTTTTTAGGAGCTCTGTTGCCCCCTGGAAATTTTTCTGCATGCCTAATCACCTGACTCTTTGTCAGCCTGCTGTCCTCTGAGCCTTCTTCCACTGCCTTTTGTAAACCTCATGAGAGAACTACATGCAGTAGGGCCCCAAATTAAGAGTAACATTAAGCAGCCTGAGGTGCTCAGAATCAATCAGAAAAAGAACAACTTTAGAAAGCAGAATATACAGTAACACACATGCATAGAAAAAATTCTGAGAAAATATCCAAGCAATAACAGAGGTGAGCAGAGCAATTATAAGTGATTTTAAAATATTCCTCCTTTATGTTCTTTTTATATTTTCCACAAGGAACACATTATTTTTATATGGAGAAAATGTCAAATTGAAAAATATATGATCCCATTTTTACTTTTTAAAAAGAGTGTGTGCGTGTATGTGTATGCTTATATATGTGTAGAAAAAAATCTGAAACTCCAGATATCAAAAGTATAAATATAAGTTTTAGGAACATTATTGAGGCTGAGGAGGAAAAAAAGAGAGGAACTTTAACTCTTTTCTTTCATTCTTCTGTAATGTTTGAATTCGTATCTTATAATAAATGTATTATTTTATAATAAAAAAGAAAAAAATAAGTGAAAAGAAAAGATACCCTAAAGTGTCCTTTTGGTAGTCAGATCCATGGAAAATAAGTCCAATGATAAAATGAAATGTGTTATTGTTGTGATAATGTGTATTTATTGACATGATAATTTAACGTTATCATACCATAATTGCTATTACAACAACATTTTACATTGGATAGGTTAAGTTCTTTTTTTGACTTTTTAGGTTGGACTAAAGAAACAAACCTGAGAGGCAAGTGATAAAATACAGTTTTCTAAACATGTTGAAGGGCTTATGACTTACTGAGAGTCCTTCCTGAAAACAGAATGAGAAAAAAAAATAGTATGAGACTTGCTCCTGAAAAAAGTTAGTTGAGTTACACGGAAGACTTCACATAGTGAGGGCAAGAGGCACCATGTGGGTTAACAAGAAGCACACACACAGAATTACTTTCCCTGGAGGACTTTAAAATTAGGCTGGTGCGTGTGGGTGAGTGGAAATGTGTTTCTGCTGAAGGCTAAGCAGATGGACTTGGTGATCCCTCAAGATCCCTTCTGGTCCTGTCTCTCAGGATTACAACCCTGGCACAGGCACAAGAGCTCTGCCCCACCCAAATGGCCTAACCTGTGTTCAATGGCTGCTGCTTCTCTATGGGCACAAATGCTCCCTATGTCCTGCTATACCTAGGATCCTCTATCCTAGCTCCCATCTGGATAGCAAGCCCAATATCAATATCTAGCAAGAAGTTGGTGGTTCAGAAGCAAATTCAAAATATGAGGTCTACAAAACCCACTGAAAGACATACTATAAAATAACTGGCCTGTAATTTTCAAAAATGTCAATGTCATGTGAAAATAAAGGAAGTCTGAGACACATTCCAGATTAAAGGAGACTAAAGGGACGTGAGAACTACATGCAGCACATTATCCTATACTGGATCATATATTGTGGGAAAATGCTGTAAAAGACATTATTGAGCCAAGAAATGAAGTTGGAATGTATTGTATTAATATTTAATTTCCTGAAATTGGTAACTATACTATGACTATGTAAGAAAATATCCTTGTTCTGGGTGTTATACACAACTAATGATTCATCGAACTTTACGTCAGAAACCAGGGATGTACTGTATGGTGATTAACATGATATCATAAAAAAAACATTAAAAAATATCCTTGTTCTTAGGAAATAGGCACTAAATAATTAAGAAGTAAAGAGATAGATCATAGATGATAGATAGATAGATAGATGATAGATGATAGATAGATAGATGATAAAGCAAATATGATAAAATTGTTCAAAGTTGTTGAGTATGAAAAAGGGTCTACAGAAGTACTTTTTATTAATTATACAAGTTTTCTATAAATTAAAAATTACTTTAAAGGAAAAGTTTTTAAAAGTGAGCTCTAATGTTGGTACTATGACTTAGGAGTTTCACTACCAGGATTCCTGCCTCCTCATCTGTTCGTATCCACTAGGAGCCACATCCATTTGGCCCACCTCAGACACCTACTTCCCACTTGGTCCTGATCTCTGGGAACATCACAGTTCTACTCCTAAGCTTGTTTTTCCTGGCCATCCCATCACATCTCTAATCCCATCCCTTCAAGGTCAGGACTCAGGCCAGTTCCTCAGTCCTAGTCCCTATATGGCAATCCCACCTGATGCTGCTCACATCCTGACATGACAGCTGTCTACCTTGCTCCGAGCTAAGCTCCAACTCTCCCTGGCTTGTCCGTTCTTGTTAAAAAAAAAAAAAGCAGATATAATTTTCCTTATATTCTTAGGAGTTCAGCAAGTTCAGTAAGCCATAGGAGAAATGTCTTGCTTGCAATTCACGTCTATGCATGCTAGTACTATGGTGTGAATTTTAACCTAGAAAAGGAGGTAAGTTTGGAAGGGAGGATAGGGACTAACATTTATGAGTGTCACCCTCATGCTAAGTGATTTATGTACATTATCTTATTTAAAAAGCTGCAAGGCAGATTTTATTATCCCTATTTTGTAGATGAGAACATTAAGGCTCAAAGATGTTAAGCAACTTGTCCACATTCATGGCTACTAAGTGATTAAGTCATTAATCAAACCCACATATTAAGGAGGGCACGTATTGCATGGTGCACTGGATGTTATACGCAAGTAATGAATCATGGAACTTTACATCAGAAACTAGAGTTGTACCGTATGGTGACTAACATAATATAATAAAAAATATTATTAAAAAAAAAACCCATGTCTTTATGTTTCCAAGTCTTGTGATCAAAACAGCTTCATTACATGGCATCCCAATTCTGTGGGCATACAGTAGAGTAGTACTATCTGCACTGACTTAAAATTAGTAATAGCAAATAAACCCTGAACTAATTTACATAAACTTTTGTTTAACATCAATAAATACAAGCCACTTTATATTAATCTTTCACTTCTATAAAGTTGTTAATAAAATTCAACTAATTTAGGGGGAAAAATCTCTTTTTTGTTAGTACTACCAGTGGAGGTACCGGTCTATTCATTTTGAAAAGCAACTTGACAATATGTAGCTATAGCCTCAAAATGTTTATAATCTTTAATCCAGCAATTCCTGGATATGTATCCAGTACTGTAACTATGGAGAATGAATGACTTTCTGAAACAAGATGTTCCCTGAAGTGTTATTAACAATATTTAAAATAACAGTCAAGGGGTGCCTGGATGGCTCAGTCATTTGAGTGCCCGACTCTTGATTTTGGCTCAGGTCATGATCCCAGGGTCCTGTGATCGAGCCCCACATCAGCCTCCACACCCAGCAGAGTCTGCTTATCGCTCTGCCTCTGCTCTTCCCCCTGCTTACGCTCTGTCACTCTCACTCTCTCTCAAATAAATAAATAATCTTTAAAAATAAAATAAAATAAAAGTCAAAATGTCCAATATTAAGGGGATGAATAGGTAAATAATGGTATATACCAGCATATAATTACAATGCAGTCATTGAAAAATATGTTTATAAAATGTAATAAAATGAAAAAAATCTGTATTATGACATTGAAAAAAAGCAAAATCTAAAATTAAATATAAAGAATGACTGCAGCTTGGGAGAAATGTTCTATATTTTAAAAGGCTGTGTCTACCTGCTGGTTGGAGAATAGATTACTGGCTGATAGGTCAACTACTTATAAAATTACTGCATTAGTCCAGAGGAAGTGTTGGAGGTGGATTGGATTCAGGTGTTAGTGTGGGAGGTGGTAAGAATCTGTCAGATTCTCTTACATACTCCGAAGTAGAGCTGACAGGATTTCCTAACAGATTTATTATATGGCATGAAAAAAAGAATGGAGTTAAGAATGCCCTCCAGGCTTTTGGCTCAAGCCCCTGGAGTTTCCATTTTCTGATACGGAAACACTGAGGAAGAGCAGGCTGGAAAGTGCAAATCAAGGCTTGGATTTGGGGCATGTTATCGTTGAGATACCAGTTAGACACTCATGTGAGAATGTTCTAGGCGGTTGGATATAGAACTCAAGTTCAAGGGACAGGTCAGATTTATGGATGTAAATTTGGGAACTGCCCTCTTAAGGGAAAAATGACACTGAAAGCTATGTGACTTGATGGAATCACTAGGAAGAGGGGGAAGATAAGGAGTAGAAGAGAGCCAAGCACCCACCCAGTTCAAATAGAGATTAGGAAGATAAGAAGAAGGGAGCAGAGACAGAGTAGCAGCAGCTCGTCAGGTGAGAGAAATAATGACAGAGTACCACACCTCAGAAATCACACCAAGGTGTGGGGTATTACAAAGGAAATTGTCAGTGGTGTCAAAAGCTGCTGATGCATTCAGCAGTGATTGTCAGTACTGGTAGGACCTAAGTGTTACTTTATTTTGTTTTTAAATTTTCCCTTCTTGATAGATATCAAAACAGTGGTTGCCTGGGGTAGGGAAGGAGGTCATGGAGATAGATAGGAAAGGGATATCAGGGAGCTTGCTGGGTGATGAAAATGCTTTATATCTTGACTTGGGCATGGTTCACACAGGTGTGAACACTGTTCAAAACTAATCAAACTATACACTTAAGATCTGTGTATTTTACTATGTGCAAATTACACTTCAATAAAAAATAAAAATAAATTCTATTTTTCACATTTCTGCATTTTCTAATATTATTATAATGAACATTCATTACTTTTGTAATAAAAAATAAACATTTAGAAACGAAGGTTGGATTACTGCATATGTCAAAGTTCTTTGAATTGTAAAGGTAAGAATTAGCAGGATATTATTTTTTCCCTCAACCAAAAACCAAGGTAAATAATAATTGAATACTGTATATAATGAAAACTTTGCCATGGATTTCCCAGGGGAAACTCACCTCTGCAAGTAAAAACCTAATTCTTACAGATAAACCAGGAAAAAATCTACTTCTTTACAGGTCAAGACTGGACAGTTCAGGTGATAAGTGATTTTTGCATTTTACAAATGCAAAACAGTGGAAGTTAATATCAAAATATAGGTTTGTGTTCTTGAGTAAGTGAGCTAAATTCTGTATACAGGTTTTCTCCAAAATGGCAATAATGGTCTGCCATGTGTCAATCTCATGGTCTTGAGACAATTCCATGAACTAATGATCATGAATGCTATTTGGAAATCATAAAGAATTCTACAAGTTCAAGGCCTGGGAAGTATTAATATATCCGGGGCCATAGGAAGTTCTGTTCATCTTAATAAACTTACAGAGATGTGCACTTTGAAGGTAGACCTCCAAACCTCCTTCTTTCCTGGAAAAATAACCCAGGGTAATTGCCCATATAACTGCAAATCTGAAGCATCATCTTTCTACAATCAGCACATTTTTGTATTACAATCAGAAGCTCAGAGTCTGAGAAATTGTTGAATGACCCCCTATTTCCTTTTTCTATATCTCCCACCTACTCCAATTCTCATTAGAATGAGAGCCTCTTCTTATAAGTTAGTCAAGAAGGAAATGTTAATTTATCTAAGGCCTATCAACTTCCATATGCCCCCAATGAAATCTCTTCTTCCCCCAACCCCACTAACTTGCAAAACCTACTCCTTTTCCTGTGTACAATGCGCCTGACCACATTTCTATAATCCCCAGAAACTGTGTTTGAAGGCTAAAGAATAACTAGTATTTTCTAGTTTCTAATTTCTGGACCAACAAATTAGAAAGAAGACCAGAATAATACCAAACCACATGGTAAGGGTCTTATCATACAGGCAAATGCATTATCACTGAAGGTTTTTTAAAGGAGGGGTATAATTTTTTTTAAGTGATGTTTTAGCAAGATGAATCTAGATTTGGTAAGCAGAATGTATTGAAAGGAGTCAAGTAATAGAAATCTCCCAGATGAAAGTCTATTGACGTGGTTCAGGCAAGTGGAGGTGAGGTCATGAGAGCAGTAAGAATAGAACAGAAATAGGAAAGTCAGAAATAGGATACAGTTGTGAAGAAAATGAAAATATGGTTTAGGACATGGTGAGTTTAAGATGACAGTAGGATCCAAACAGAAATGTCAGGCATATACAACTGAAAGTGCAAGACTGGGAAGTAGAAGGATGGCTTGAAACATAATTATTTCGGGGAGAATATTCCCTCGATGTTGTCACAGGTTTGTATAATTGCCTTTGCCAAAGAGTGTAATGAGTTTATTTAATAACATACTTAACGATTTAATATATCAGAAATATCTTTTCAGCATGTAAACTATATTAAAAATTTCTGAGATGTTTACACTCTTTTCCCCATTCTCTTCAAAATGGTTTTTTTCCCACAATCTTCAAAATCCAGTGAGCATTTTGCACTTACAGAACATCCATCTCAGTTTGGGCTAGCCATATCACAAGTATTCAGTGGCTACGCACCTATGGGTAGTGACTACAGTATTGTACAGTGCAATTCTAGATGATACCTTCCCACTTCTCATAGCTTAGCATCCATAGCAGAAAGCTGTAGGGTAAGGAAAAACTGATTGCCAAGACAGAAAATGCGAGAAGGTGTATAAAAGTAGGTTTGCCTATGTACATATATGTGTGTTGGTATTTATGTGTACTTGTAATGACATTTATTGAATTTTTATTATATGCCAGGTAATGCATTAAGCATTTTACATATATTGGTATGTTAAAACAGCTGAAACTACTCTGTGGAGTAAGTACTATGATTATTATTCCCATTTTATGAATTAAAAAATAGTGTTCCTAAGATTAAGTAACATTTTCCAAAACTATGCAGCACATAAGTAACTTTGAAAAAGTTATCTCATCCCAGAATCTTTGTACTTAACGTATATTAAGATTTGTGGGATTTATTTTATTGACTTTCTTTTCTGGAAAAAAGCTAAAGGCCGGGGCTATTATTATCTAATAACCCATTGTGAGCAATTTTTCATATTAGAAAATAATATTCAAAATTATGACCGTAATGATTGTGCACAAAATATCATATGAGTAAATAATTTATTTAATCATTTCTCCTTCTCTGGATCTTGGTTTCTTTCTCAGAAGTGGGGCTTTTGCCTTTAGCAACACAAATAACTGGCTCACCGGTTTGATCGGGTATGCAAAAAGATACAATGAAATATGTGTTGAAAGCTAGATTCATCATCATTCAATTTCCCAGGCATGGATTTCCATGGGGAATAGCAATATAGCTATCGCACTCCATCCTACCCCATAATATTTGCCACAGTTAGACCCTAGGCTACGTATCTGAGACTTGGCAAAAGCCTTTGTCTCTGCCCAACATAAGCACAGTTGACAAACACAAAGCCCTAGGAACAGCGCTGAAGACAGATATGCTAACTAAACGCCAAAAATGATGCCAAGTCAGAATGTTCTGTTGTATCTGTCAACTCCACAGGTGGGCAATGAACCGACATGCTCTGCTAACATGTGGCATGTTTCCAAACCCAAGGCTTCTCTTCCAATTGAGAACCAATTAGGCTGAAAATACTTAGCGATTAAATCCCTCCTCTTGGTATGTTCACAGTCCTATAAAATTCCAACAGATAATTGCAGTAGGAGTAAAAGAGACCAAACTTAACAGTGCTTATAAAACACATCTCCAACTACCCAAGGCTATGTGATATTAGAATTATTGAGTACTCACCGAGCACCTTTTCTCCTCTGCCTCCCATTGGTCTCACTCACAGTGATAATGAGGGGAAGACAAATATAGAGATCTAAGTGAAACTTGCACCATCAAGTTCAAGATTAGACACCTAATCAGATATGATACCCTAATAGACAAAGTTCTGTTATTCTAAATTGCTTTAACTGCTTGGTTTGGGAATGAGTTCTCCTGAGATCTCATAGAGCAGATCTGTCCCATGTAACCCCGTTATCTCTGTTGTCCACCTTCGGGGTTCATGCCCAGCACAGTGAGCTTGTAGTAGTAGTAGTAGTAATTATTATTATTGCTAACAGCAAGGTTATTGGGAGGATTCTCAGAAAAATATAACACATGTCGAGGACCCTCCTGACATTTTCTAGGAAAGAAATAGCCTTGCCAACCTCCATGCATGCCTTCGTCCTTTGGGGACTTCAATTGTTCTCTCCATGTGTCCTAAAACAGTTACAAGTTACTGCAAAAGAGAAAATGTTCACCCAGCCAAGACTCCAAACAAGGGTCTAGAGAATTCTAGCAAAGTGTGACAATTCCTCTTTTCTATCCCCACTGGATCCTACACAGACATTTACCATAGCATCTATAGCACCTTACCACATTTTTTTTTACATTCTGCGCACACACACAGACACACACACATGTACATGTGTGTACACACAGACAATAAGTGTTTCTAAAAGTGTGGTCTGCACACCACCAATATCAGAATCATGAGTGTGAAGTGATTGACAAAACAGTTTCCTGGGACCTATCCCAGGCTAACCAAAGTAGAATGTTTGGAGAGTGGGAAGTGGAATTCAGTCAGCCCATAAAGTTCAACAATCATGGCTTTGAACCCTAAGTCTCCCAAGTGCAGGGAATATGCTTTAGCACGAGAAGAGCTATTCAGGGTCAAAGGAAAGACTTTAGAGATCTCCCGAGTTACCCCACTAAGGACACAGATTCTGGTCCTTTCTGCCCCATTTGGCCTGAAAAGACTCCAACATCCTATTTGTCCTGTAAGGAACTCTGAAATATTTCACTTTGAAAATGAAGCTCCTGGTGAGCATAGTGCACAATTTCTCGTTCTCACTGTCTGGAAAAAGGTCTTTGAGCAAGAATGAAAACTAGGATAATAATAGAATTGAGTTCCTGGGCTATTTTAAAAAATTACTATTAGAACTAATCACAAAAGAATTTCCTAATAGAATGTAGAATGGAGCTTCTTAAAATAGAAATAATGAATTCAGGTTTATTTTCAATTCATTCATTAATTCATTTACTCATTCACTTAATCATTTATAATTCAATAAATATTTATTAAGTACCTACCACAGACGGGGCACTGATATAATGGTTAAGGATAAACAAGATAGACGAAGTCATTGCCCTTGGATGGTATACATCTGGTTCATTTATTCACTCACTCATTTGTTAATTCACTTATTTAACAAATTTACTAAACATGATTGGAAGCAACTGGATACTGTGATGCATTTTGTCATGCATACATGGGAAGAACATTCATCTACTGAAATAACAGAAGACAAATATTTCTACCTACTATTTGAGGAAAAGTATAACAGAATGAGTGTTTTATAGGGTGGGCCTAAGAAATGGAGAGAAACAGGTCTAAACAGATTGAATAGTACCTAGCTAAAAATTTAGTCTATGTTGCATCCCTATAGGTGTATCTTCTTTCTCCATTTATTCATTCAGTTATTCATTCTAAATATTCATTAAGAACCTAATATGTATCAGCTGTCATACTGGGTGAATACATATAAATAAGATCCAATCTATACCATTGAAGACCCCAGGGATCAAGAGAGAAATCAGGAGTACATGGTACACGTGCCACTTCTATTCTCTTCACTCATGGCTAAAATCACTAATTACCACAGTACCCTTTTCTGCTGAGCTTATATACAGGCTTTGAATGTTCTAAAACATGGAATTCCATGTAGGCACTTTTAAAAAATGCAGTGTAGGAGATATTTGGAGGAGGGCTGAGATTTCCCAGTGAAAGCCACTCTGGATCATGCAGGTCCTAGCTGATTTTCCAACTGACCATAGATATAAGAGCACTGATGTATTGAGCTTAGTTCAGATCTGCAAAATCTTTGACCAATCCATTGACTTGTGAGAAATAATACACAGTTGTTATTTTAAGCTACTAAGTTTTGAGATGGTTTGTGATACACTATAGTAAGCTGACAAAGAATGTGATGTTGCATTTGGGTTCTGCCATCATTAAAACATAGCATATGTGACATTGGCTTTGGGTCAGAGAAGTCTAGAGAAGCTGGAATGGTGAGAAAACTTATAAGGAGACTAGGAAAATGGCAATGCATTTCATATAGTGGTGAGGCAATTGGTAAACCTGTCACCTATTGTAACTAAGAAAAGAGGAAATGTAGTAATGAGTTTCAGACTTGAGATGAGATTTCTAGGCCAAATATTGAAAGTGATGACCACTCTTAGTAACCGTATTTGGTAAACTGCTATAAGAAGGAGATGTTCTAAAGAAAAAACTACCTCGTTTATAAGCAAAAACATAGGAAATAGGGTTTGTGATTTTCTGGCAGGGAACATAAAACTATTCTTCATTTCTAGCCTCTCTGGGGAGCAGAAAACTTCTCAAAGTAAAATATAGCTTGGGGATAAAAGATGAAATCATAGGTGTTGCTATCAGGCCTTTGTAAATATCTCTGAAAGAATTAAGGCAGGACTTGATATAATGAGCATGGGGTGTTACATGCAACTGATGAATCACTAAACTCTACCTCTGAAACTTAAAAAAAAAAAAAAAAGAATTAAGTCAGGGCCTAGTAGAATTTCTCTGGTATACAAAAAGTCTTATAAGGGTATTAAAGATGTGGCTTTTAGTTCATGGAGTAGAATCACATCATATTCAAAGGAAATCTACAATAGTTTTAATTCAGTTGGATTGGCAATGTTCTGTCAGTATGGACTAAAAGGAATTGAGGCTGCAGAAAAGTGTCTCAAAATTGTAGAAGACCTTTTTGCCCACAAATTTTTATAGGCAAAAATGCAGGAATATCTTCCAATATTTTCCTCAGAAATACCCAAGGATGGTGTAAAAGAAACAATGTGCCAGGAAGCTGACTCAAGAGCCATGGAGAACAATGGACTGGGAGCCATTCTCAGGGAGCAAAACTAAAGTCTAATCAAAGAACATTCTCTATCTCCAGAGTAGGGAAAACAGACAGCATTTGCCCAGAAAAAAATTCAGAATTGCTATGGACCAGTGACTGCTATGTAGTTTCTCTTCCCCTTTCTAGATTGGAAAATTTATATGGGTCATTCTAGTCTCATTTCATTACTCTACAGTGGGTATGTATAGGGCAGATGACTTTTTTCTCCATATCCTATAACTTTCTGGATCAAGAGGAGCCTTATATGAACCTGAAGTAGGTCACAATACTCTAGCCTTCAAGCATAATGCCAGGACTTGAGATATGGGAGTATACATATTTCACATATGACAGCATATAAGTAATTGTGGCCAGAAAACAGACAATGGTAAATTGTTTGGATTAGTGGCCCTACATTTTCACACCCCTCTATATCCATGTTTTTGGTCATGTTTTCCCACTCTAACTCTGGTGTTGACCACATGAATTGTTTTAGCTAACAGGAAAAATCTGACACCAGCAGAGACTCAAGGTATACATTTCTGCCTTCTCTCTTTTGATTCTTGACACTGCCATTAGCTATACTTGGGTTAGTCTCCTGGAGGGAATGAGAGACACATAGAAAAGAGCCAAGTGTCTATCCAAACCTGTAGTAAATCAAGCCACCTCCAGCCAATTTGCCAGGGATTAGGAATCCCAGTGGGATTAGAGAAAAAAAAAAAAAAGACTGATCTGTGAAATATAATCAAGAGAAAAACCTACTAGTCTTATGGGGGGATCCTAAAACAACTGCTTGTTGTTTAGTTGTGGAGGAGTAAGAGTGAAAATGAGGCATCAAAGATGATCACAGCCCAGTCATTAACTTGCCTAAAAACTTTCAGTGGCTCTTTGATATCCCTACTGAATATCTGAGTTCCATAAAGGACTGGGTTATTAAAAATCATCATCATTGGGATGCCTGGATGACTCAGTCAGTTGAGTACCCAACTCTTGATTGTGGCTCAGGTCATGATCTTAGGGTCATGGAATAGAGCCAGCATTGGGCTCTGTGCTCAGTGGGGAGTCTGCTTCTCCCTCTCCCCCCACCTCTGCCTCTCCCCCTGCTCACTCTGTCTCTCCATCTCTCTAAAATAAATAAATAAATAAATCTTTTAAAATATCATCATCATCATCCTCAAAAACTAACACCTATTGAATATTTACACTTCTTATATGTCAGGCAGTGTACTAAAAAAATTAACCTTCATTACTTGTCTTGTTTGCTTTTTACAACAATTCTGGAAAATAGGAACTGATATTACCCCATTTTATAGATGAGGAACTGAAGTCTAGAGAACTTAAAGCGACTTGCCTAAGGTCAGCCAGCTAGGACAGAGTGCAGTCAGAGTTCAAACAAAAGTCTGTCTCTGACTTCAAAGCACTTACTCTTTTTTTTTTTAATGATTTTTTTATTATATTATGTTAGTCACCATACAGTACATCCCCGGTTTCCGATGTAAAGTTCGATGCTTCATTAGTTGCATATGACACCCAGTGCACCATGCAATACATGCCCTCCTTACTACCCATCACCAGTCTATCCCCTTCCCCCACCCCCTCCCCTCTGAGGCCCTCAGTTTGTTTCTCATAGTCCATAGTCTCTCATGTTTTATTCCCCCTTCTGATTACCCCCCCTTTCTTTATCCCTTTCTTCCCCTACCTATCATCCTAGTTCTTATGTTCCATAGATGAGAGAAAGCACTCTTAAACACTACATTTTCTGCTTCTCTTACTGGGATACTTATTAGCTCCCCAATGCCAACTCAGATTTGGCACATAGTAGATACAATACATATTTGCTGGATGAATGAATGAGAAAAAAATGAATGAATAAAAGAATAAATGAATGAACAAATGAGTAAGAGATAGTACCAATGACAAAGACAAAAAACACCAAGAGGAGGACCTTAAGGAATGGTAAAGATACTTTGGATGTTGTTACACTAATAAGAAAATGACAATCGTATGATATTTGTCTTTCTCTGGCTGACTTATTTTGCTTAGCATAATACCCTCTAGTTCCATCTGAGGGGAGGTGGGTGGAGGGATAGGGTAATTGGGTGATGGGTGTTAAGGAGGGCACTTGATGTAATGAGCACAAGTGTTATATGCAACTGATGAATCACTAAATTCTATCCCTGAAACTAATAATACATTATATGTTAACTAAATTGAATTTAAATAAAAAAATTTTTTAAAAAGAAAATGACAATTCTTCCATGTTTTCAGGAAGGAATTAAGAGAATGAAATTTGGGAAAAATTGAATAAACATTAGTTTTTGGCATGATCAGCTAGGTTACACAGATAAGAATGACCTTTGCATATCTGGAAGCAGAAGGCAAAAAATGAAGGAAAAGGAGGTCACCCAAATGAGCCAGTGAACAAGTTCTGGGAGTTTGGGGCTGAGAAACGATATTTCACCAAGTTGTAGTCAAAGATGGCCATGTTATAAAGCATTCTTCCTGAGGTAAACCTGCTTCCATGTGCACTGACCCTAATTAGCAAGAACAGCTGAGAATTCCTTGATTATGTCCCTAGATACACTTTCATTGTGCCAGACCCCTCATATACATTCCATAATTTAATCCTTATAGCAACACTCTAAGATTGATATCATTCCTTCCATTGTGTGGATGAGGTTCAGAAAGAGAAGCATGAGAGACTATGGACTATGAGAAACAAACTGAGGGCTTCAGAGGGTAGGGTGGTGGGGGAATGGGATAGACTGGTGATGGGTAGTAAGGAGGGCACATATTGCATGGTGCACTGGGTGTTATACGCAACTAATGAATCATGGAACTTTACATCAGAAACCAGGGATGTACTGTATGGTGACTAACAATATAATAAAAAAAATATTAAAATAAAAATAAAATAAAATAAAATATTTTGTCATATCCATCAGAAAAAAAAAAGAAAGAGAAAATTGTGGAGGGATTCAAACTTAGATCTGTCTAACATTAAAACCCTTTCTTATATTCTTATTTTCTGCAAATAGAACTTTCAGACCACTAACTGAAAGAGAAACTTTCCTCCACAACTGTATGTTCAATTAATCTTTTAGAAAGCATGAAAGAATATCCAATGGGAAAAAGACAGCCTTTTCAATGAATGGTGTTGGGAAAATTAGACAACAATATGCAAAAGAATAAAACTGGACCACTTTCTTACACCATACACAAAAATAAATTCAAAATGGCTTGAAGACCTAAATGTGAGACATGAAACCATTACAATCCCAGAGAAGAGCATAGGCAATAACTTCTTTGACATCGATCGTAACTACTTCTTATTGGTTATATCTCCCGAAGCAAGGGAAACAAAAGCAAAAATAAACTATTGGAACTTCATTAAAATAAAAAGCTTCTGTACAGCAAAGGAAACAATCAACAAAACTAAAAGGTAACCTACAGAATGGAAGAAGACGTTTGCAAATGGCATATCTGATAAAGCATTAGCATCCAAAATAATCAAAATATATAAGGAACTTATAAAGTTCAAAACCAAAAAAACAAATAATCCAATTAAAAGGTGAGCAGAAGACATGAGCAGACATTTTTCCAAAGAAGACATCCAGATGGCCAACAGACACATAAAAAGATGCTCAACATCACTCATCATCAGAGAAATACAAATCAAAACTGCAATGGGATATCACCTCACACCTGTGAAAATGGTTAATATCAATAACACAAAAAACAGCCAGTGTTGGTGAGGATGTGGTAAAAAGGGAACACTTATTCTTGGTGGGAATTGGTGGGAATGCAAACTGGTGCAGCAACTCTATAAAACAGTATGGAGTTTCCTCAAAAAGTTAAAAATAGGGGCGCCTGGATGGCACAGCGGTTAAGCATCTGCCTTCGGCTCAGTGCGTGATCCCAGCATTATGGGATCAACCCCCACATCAGGCTCCTCCGCTATGAGCCTGCTTCTTCCTCTCCCACTCCCCCTACTTGTGTTCCCTCTGTCGCTGGCTGTCTCTATCTCTGTTGAATAAATAAATAAAATCTTAAAAAAAAAGTTAAAAATAGAACCAACCTATATTCCAGCAATTGCACTACTAGGTATTTACCTAAGGAATATAAAAATACTAATTCAAAAGGATACATGGACACTGATATTTATAGCAGCATTATTTACAATAACCAAATTATAGAAACAGCCCAAGTGTCCATTGATAGGTGAATGGATAAAGAAGAGGTGGTATATATGTTTGTATACGCGCACACACACACACACACACACACACACACACACACTGGAATATTATTTAGCCTTCAAAAAGAATGAAATCTTGTCATTTGCAATGACATGGATGGAGCTAGAGAGTATAATGCTAAGCAAAATAAGTCAGTCAGAGAAAGATGAATACCATATGATCTCACTCATATGTGGAATTTAAGAAACGAAACAATCGATCATAGGGTAAAAAAAAGGAGGTGGGTAGGGGGATGGTTTAAACAGGTGATGGGGATTAAGGAGTGCACTTGTTGTGATGAGCACCAGGTGGTGTATGGAAGTTGAATCACTAAATTGTACACCTGACACTAACATTACACTGTAAGGTAACTAACTGGAATTTTATTAAATTTTTTTTTCAAAAAAGAAAAAAGAGAGAAAATTTCCCCCTTTTGCCTTCAGTGGACAAGGTTGAAGAGGAAACACTTTCGTCCCTCAAAGACATTTCCAAAGAGACAAAAGAATTGTAAACATGAATGGTCATTTACAGTCAGATGAATGATTATATCAGTAATTACTGGTCCTTACACTTGATTCCTTAAAAAGAAAGAGATTTACCCAACTTCAATTAAACTACCACAACATCTTAAAGACTATATAACAGAGAAATAAAACAGCAGCAAGTTGTTTTTCTCCTCCAACTCAATGTCCTTATTCTTTTCCATTCCCAATTGCTCTCCAAGCTGCCTATTTTGCCTATATCAGACTATAGAGTTTGACTAAGAATTTGGTCATCCCAATTATAATCCCTTGGATGGCGCAAAAGGGCATTCTCCATGAGGTAGATGCCAAGTCACATAAGGTTTTGGAGTGGAAAGTTGGAGTCTTTCCTGCACCCATAGTTACATACTCTAGTGTTAATGGAAGGATTTCTCCATCCTAGTAAGGGCTGGGAGGGAGTCAAGAATCCTGTGATGGGCATCCTGTGGAGACACAGTTTGCTTGTTTTCCAATAAGCTGGTAGTCTGACTCTTTCCTGGAGTGTCAGTATAGACTTCACTGAACATAAGTATTTTCATTGCCCTGTTTAAAGTATTGTTATAAACAGATAACTTCCACCAATGTTCCAAGGCACTTCTGACTTTTAGTCGCCTTCTTCATTTAAGGAAAAGCATTATGTTCCCTAAGACAGTGTAGTTTTTTGAGGGCAGGGGCTTTCTAAACAGGAGTTTGGGTGGTGGCAAGATAAAACTGAGAAAGGAGTCTCAGATTGAGGGGCTTATTATGTAAAGTAGGGTAAAAGAAGGAATAGGAGGCAGATCCTGCTTTTTCTGACAGGCCATCAGGGGTACAAACCATGCAGGGAAAAGGTAGCAGTCCAGGCAGGCAGTACCACCAAAAAGTCAGCAGGTAGAATGTGGTGATGAGCATTCCAGACAAAGGTAATATGAATAGACAGTCAACATCAAAGAAGTAGCATGGTCCCAGCAGGGCCTCAGCTTTAGGAATAGGACTCTAGCCATCAGGATACCAGAAGGGGTCAGCTGGTGACAAATACTGGCCCCATTCTCAGAAGTACTGGGGTTCTAGAAAAAAATAAAGACACAGGGGAATGAGATAAGAACTCTAGCAGTGAGATCTGACCTCAGCAATGGAGAGGATTTGGGCTTGTCAAGGAGATCATGCTAGATTAGCAGAGAATATGAGGTCCTAAGCCCCTAAAGCAGATTCAGGGCAAGACGTCTCCCAGAGTCTGTTGATACTCATCTTGCTTCAGAGAGAGGCATCTATGAGGTTTAGAAGAATTAAGCCAGTCCCTATAGAGACGTGTAGATTATACACTTTTGTATTCCACCACAGGTTCAAGTCCAGAACCCTGAGCATGTAGAAGACTTTTAATTATAATTATATGTAACTAAGTGTATTCTATGTGCTATCTATGTGCTAGGGATTAGTCTAGGTGCTTGCTGTGTGTTATTTCATTTAACCACATCCTAAGAAGTATATATTATCACTCCTATTTAACAGACAAGAAATCCCAGGCAGAGGCTGATGAAGTAATTGCCTAAAGTCATACATTTAATAAGAGGTGACACTGGAATACAGGTACAAATAGCTTGACAACAAAACCCAATCTTTAAACTATATTGCCAATCTTGGTCATACATTTTATAAAACCATTTGCTAAATTGTATGATGTGGTGGACTCTATGCTAGGTATTACAGGTATCATCGATGCCTTTAAAAAGCTTAGGTTATATTGGGAAGATAAATGCATGAAAGACAGTAACACTTACTCCTGGGCCCTGATAGGAGACTGGAAGGTGCTATGAGATCATTCATGCCAGGACCCAATACTCCTTAAAGTGAAACTTCCTGAGGGAAGTGATGGAAGACAGTGGTCATGAAAGAACAGGAGGGAAAAGAAAGAAAAATAACAACTTGCCCAAAGCCCCAGAAGCAAGAAAAAGCATGATTTCTTTCAAATTACAGAAAGAAGCTTGTGTAACAGGAATATAGAATATACAGGGAGGTGAGAGGGAAGGATCAGAGATGCCACCTGAGAAGTACGCAGAGCCCCATTGTGCAGAAGCAGGGAGGCCACATTCAGCAGTCTGGACTTCACCCTGATGGAAAAGCAAGGAAAGGATTTAAGAGTAGAGTAACATGACCAAATGTGCATTTTGGGAAATGATTCTGGGTTCTAGGTGGAAAGAATGGATAGATGGATGGATAGAAAACCAACTCTTGCTCTTCCTACTCTACAAAACAGGCCCTAGTTGGTTGAATTGCTCCGACAGCCCATCTGTCCCTCAGTTTGCTATTAGAGCCTAAAGCTCAGAAGACAGCTCTGGAGGCCAAGTCTACCAGCAGGAATGCTCTCATAGGGGCACAAAGACTGGTTTTCATTTAATGGTGGTTTCCTTTCATGCTTTGCATGGCCCTGCATGTTCCCATCCCAGACAGGCAGCCTCCTTTGGTTTCTGAGACTCTATGCCAGCTTTTATAGCTCTTACAAGTCGTCTACAACCCTCCACCGCTACTTTAGTAACTGTAAACATATGTTTTCTGTTCTCCCCACATCCCTGCAGTAGAGCCACAGGTTGTGTCTTGATGCAGAGGAGAAGGGGCACAAAAGAGGTCTGGAATGTTCAGTGTAATCCCAGTCACTCAAAAGGTCTTGGCCTTATGTGATAAATCATACCTTCCACATCTGTCAGTGGAAGAATTGAAAGGGTAAATCTTTTCTTCTGTGTGTGGCCAAATGGTTTTTTCCCAGCATTAAACCAGCCTATTTGAGGCACAGGTTGACAGGGGTCACTTCCTTTCCTATCATACACAATTTAACAACCCAGGTGCTCATAGAATATGAAGTTCTATAACTGACAAGAAAGACACAGCTTTGAAGAGCCTTTGTTAATGCTTTTCAGAAGGAATTACATGTAGAAAAATTCTAATCATTGCATTGAATTTATGCCTTTCTTTGTGTTTCTACCACCTTCTTTGTCATACGTCCATACCTTTGTCCACTTCTACCCCATCTTCTCCTCCATGCACAGGACCAAAGAGGAGAGAGGGGCCTATAATGTTAGTCACCTTGGGTACCTGTAAACAAAACAAGAGATGATAATTTTAGGTCTTTTTCACAAGGCCATGCAGCCTAGGAAAAAAAAAAGCAAATGTTCAGAAAGTATAAAACAAGAAATAGGCTAGACATTTTTACTTCTCTGTAAGACTAAGTCTTTTTTTTTTAACTTATTAGCAAGATTAGTTTAAGACAACGTTATAGCCATTATGACTACAAAAATGATGCAATATTAGCATTACATCAAAATGACAGATGCAAATGCCAGTAGGGAGAACATTCTGAACAGTATAAAGAGCTCTAAAAATGCAAAGTATTATGGCTAGGTTTTTCATTAGCCCCATAGGGCTATGACATCCCACCTCTAGTCAATATTCTATCATCCATGCTCAGAGTAGACCTGATGAAAAGAAACACTTCACTTGCATGAAACTCAGTAATGAAGGAAGGGGAGGGGAGGGGAGGGGAGGGGAGAGAGGAAAAAGGGAGAGAGACAGAAAGCAAGCAAGGAAGCAAACAAGAAAGAAAAAAGAAAGAGAAAAGAAAGAAATGGGGGTCACTGATAAAGCAAAGGTGATATAATACAGCTCATGCACTTTATTCGCATAGGAATGCTCCTGGGCTCACATTTAGAGTTGATTTGCTTATATTTTAGGCACAACTATAACGAGTATGATTGTTTAGTTTCCCAGTTCAAGGTATCCTGGAGGCAGCAGGTCACCAGGGAGACACACACTGGCAGTATCAGAAAGTGACAGCTGGCAGCCTGAGACTTGATGACAGGAAAACTCTGAAAAGTTGATAGCAGAACTCCAAACTGGAACCCCCACAGGTTCAAACACAGAGCCCTGAACTCAACAGGCTCTCTCACAGCCCTTTAGAATAATTTATGATTGAGTCATCAGAGCAAGATCAAATTAGAATGTTCTATTTAATAAAGCAGAGAAGTATACATATATTTTCAAAGATGTTCACCAGAAATAGTTTAAATGAACCTATTTTTATACATATGAACTTTGTAACCAGAACAACTCATTTCCGTAATGTTCTAGATAGGTAGCTGACATTTTACTGTACGTTGGTTACCTCCCAATTTTAATCCCAAGCCACCTGCCCTTCTTGCCCCTCACTGGCCAGGAAGTCGATGCTCAGGAAACACAATGTGTTTATGCTGGTACTATCCCAAGCTTAGCAAAATAAGGTATATAAATTTACGACTAACCCCCCCCCCCGCAAAATAAAGTCACCCAGCCCTACATATCTGATTCCAGACTTATCAGTGCTGCTGCTTGCTGCCAATCATATGTAGTATATGTTACTGTATGTGCTGATCAAGTTTAAATCCAATTTTAGAAAGCTACTTAAGAAGATATCCTTCTAACCTAACAGTCTGAGCTTTTTGTGACTTGATTTGTCTTTGAATCCCTTGTGCCGGATTCTCAAGAAATCAAATTATTGTCACCCAATAGAACTGAGCTCTTGAACCTAGAAGAGAAAGACAGTAGATTGACTGGGGCCTAGAAGATGGAGCAAGAATCTACATAAGTGATATTATGCATGATTCTTTTCACAAATGTTAACAAAGGAAAAATCAGGTCACCAAAACCAGAGCAAATTTGAGATAATTCTACTGTGCAAATGGTTAACGTTTCTAGATATTGTCAATATTTGAAGTAAGAATGAAAAGGAATAAAAGAAGGCAAAGGATAGGTGTATAAAACCCAGTAAACACCATTCACTTGAGGATAGCATGCCAAAATTTTTAACATAGTGTCAAGGGGGAAATAACCCTTTGGAGATAAGCTTTGCAAAGCCATTCATAAAAAGTCACAGTCAGTGTTATAGGTTGGAAGAAAGGAGGCATAGCAGTCAGAACAATGCCACAGGGATGAACAACCCCAAAATTTCAAAGCTTAAAACAACAAAGGTCTCTTTCTTTCTCATGCTACATTTTCAAATTGTCAGTCAGCTGGGACTCTGCTCTATGCTGTCTGCTCTCCTCACTCCGAGATCTAGGCTAACAGAGTAGCTATTATCTGCTCATTGCAGTTCACAGTGACAGGAAGAGGGAGTAGCATAGCATAAGCTGGCTCTTAAAACCTCCACATGGAAGTGGCCATGATCATTTCTCTCATATTTTATTGGCCCAAACAGGTCACAAAATGAAGCTTGACTTTTAAGGGAGTAGGAAGTACTCCTTCAGGGAGGGGCTTCAAATATTGATGTGTGGAAATGCAGTCACTACAGGCAGTAGGGCAGAAATGACAAGCTGTCCACCAGAGGTCAGGGCTTTTTCAAAGGAGCATACGTAAAAATCCTGTGGAAGGCTTACTGAAACGCCCTGGGCCCCATCCCCATTCGTCCTAATTTAGTAATCCTGGGTAAGGCCCAAGAATGTGCATTTCTAACAAATTCCCGGGCTAATCTGATGTTGCAGGTCTGTGGAGCACACTTGTGGGAGAACTGATACGTAGCTGTCACTGGCAAGCAGCCTCCCAGACGGACATTGTATGTCCCAGCCTCGCCCTTGCATCCCCGTGGGGCCAAATGACTAGTGCTCAGCAAGGGAATATGACAAGTGATGTGTGAGACCTCTTGAAGTAAAGTAGTTAAAAAGCAAGTATCTCTCTCTCCCGCTCCCTTCTCCCATATGCTTTTTACATGTTGATGACCAGGGTCGACTGTGCAGCTTCCTCAGCCTGAAACATCTTTCCCCACTGACAAGAAACACCTGGATCAGATTACTATGGGGAAGAGAATGAATTTTTATCATACGAAGCCACTGACATTTGGGGGTTGGTTTGTTACAACAGGTAGTATTATCTTAACTAACATCGGAGAGGATGGGGAGAGGTGAAGAGAATCTTGACCCACCATTCAACATTGTTTCTCCTTCAGTTAAATGAGAAACCTCTTCTGCCTCCTTAAAATTACTACACATGTCACCTTCTTTGATTCCCCATAATTACACCTCTTTTCTTCTCTAAGTCACTGTGGTAACATAAAATTAAATAGATTAGGATTAGAAAGTAGAAAACCAGAATCATTTTAATTTCTGCCTAAGGTCCTAGCAATAATTCACTTATTTACAGTTTCTTCATTTATTTAACAAAACCTTACTCAGTGCCTATTTACGTATGTCTAAGACATAGTCCTGCCTCCTAAAATGGCATAGGCATTACCCCAGCCCCTCCCATAATCATGGCAGATATCAGAAACCAAAAAAAATACTTTTTCTCACTGGGTTCAGAGAAAGCCTCAGAATCCTTTACAGCAGAGTGCTCCAAAAAGCCATTACAGATAAATCCATAAGATGGTTTTATCATTAAAAAAGCAATGTATATCTAAGATGTTTTTATTTGTATCTTAATAATTGGGTTTTTCCAAAGATGTTGCAAAGAGGTTTGGTTTTATGGGGTCACTAATTTCAATCTACTTCTAATATGTTTTCCTGAGTAATAAAAACTATAAAGACCAAGCTACACTTGCAGCTAAGTTTCCACACTGATTTAGGTTCCTCTAAGCAGATACACCTGCGCAAAACCTGAAATGCAGAAATCAACACCGTGGGATTATAGCCTTACATGGAGAGACTGGACCTCCCGGCCAATATAAATACAGAAGTCTTTGGTTCTCTTGAGGTGGCTGTGAGGAAGGTTCTACAGGTTAGTACCTGGCATCAAAGGTATTGAACAGCAGGTGTCTGTGGCAGTCAGATTCTTGAAATAAGTCCCTCGGTATGCTTTGACAATTCATAAGGAAGCATTCTTTCTAAATAAGCAGGACCTACACTTGTTTCCATCTTTAGTCCAGGTGAGAGAGTCTCTTATTCTGAGCCCAACACTTTATAGGCTCTTGCTCTGGCTCTCCTCTGGCCATCCCCTAAACACTGAGTGAGGAATATGTGGGACCAATGAGGCAGACTTAACTGGAGCTCTAGCCCCAGACTGTGCGCTGGGAATCATGGACCCAGATTCCTTAACTATGTGGCCCTGAACTTGCTTCCAGGGTTTGTGTGGGTCTCTTTCCTGGGGTCATTCTCCTGAGTGTGAACCAGACCACCAGTGTGGACACCTTTAGGTCTGATGGTGGCCACAGGGCATCTGGTTGCCAGGAGTATAGCTAGAGCTTGGATATGTGGGGTGCAGTGTCCACACATATGCTGCTAAGAGTCCCTTGCAGCACAGAATGGAACCAGAGATAAGAAAGAGAAGGGTGGGAAATCTGGGTTGGGGACTGGGGTCATGCTTTCCCCATGCCATTATGCTTTGGTGAGGAAACCAAAGGAGTCTGAGTGTTTTAAACTCTATCTTGACCTCCCAGGTCATTTAGGAGGTAACTTTCTCAATGTGGGAACATAGCACATACTTTATTTAACCATCTGAAGCTGATGTTTAACTTTTAAGCACTTAGACATGTTATGTGGGTTTCAATTTGTACTCTTGCCCCAGATCTCCAAAATTTTAGTAGCAGGACTACTCAGTTCTCTAGCCTCTGATACATTCTGTAAACTACCTTATGCTCTGTAATAATCCTCCTTCTGCCTAAGCTACCTAGAGTAACTTTTGTTCTCTAAAACCAAGGAAATCAGCTGTTACAGTTCCCTAGATGTTTAGACAGGGGTGGTATTTGGGGTGGTATTTTCCTTTTGTTGTAGATAAATTCACATCAACTCCAAAAATATGGAACTCTTCCAGTATCAACCATAGCTTTGATTTGCTGTGAGTGACTCTTCCTGATCCCAAGGCTCTGTACTATAGTAGCAAGAGTATTAATGTTGAATGAGAGCCTAGGTTGGAGACCCAGCTCTAACACTTACCCGGTGTGCACTTGGTACAAGCCATTTTTAACCTCCCTAAATCCTGGTTTCTCACCTGAGGATTGAATAAGGTAATATGTGTATATACACTTCACTGAATGCAGATGTAACATTGCCATTTCTAATGCTGAACCTAAAGAAAAGAGTTAATAATAGTTGACTCCTTAGGTATATTCCCTGTGGTATATTCTCTGATGCTTTTTCTTTTGTTTACTTCAGAAACCTCTGTTCCAATCACTCCCCTCTGGAAAACCAATTCCACTGCCTTAACTTATAGCTCCATCAGGAAATATTTCTAGAAAGTCATTCAAACGTTTCCATTTGCCAATTCCATTTTGGTACTTCGAGTTCTAACTCCTTATGCTACAGGAAACCATTTTCTTCCTTACTTGCTATTTAAACTCTTCAAGCACTTGTCAAGCATTATTATGTCATACTCACCCTACTCAGGGATTTAATCACATACTCCATGCACTTCAAGACATACTCATTTTCTGAAGTATCCAATGACATGATCTGCAATAGCAGAGATAAGGATTCAAGCATTTAAGTTCCTCTTGGGTTTCTTGATTTTCTGAATCTTAAGGAATCTTTCAGAGTTAGTCCTATAGCAACACAAGTTTCAAATAGCATTCATAACATGATGTATTTTCTTTTCATTATGTTTTTCAGATTAAGAACCTACTACAACAGTGGCCTATGCTAACAGGAAGATAAGCCTTCTGTTTCTGGCTCAGAAACTTGGAAAAGGGAACATTTCAAAAGTCATTTTATTGGCATATTTCAATCAAATGACTAAAAATCCATGATGAGATGAGCAAGGACTGCATTAGGCAATTTCTATTTTTTTTAAAGATTTTTCTAATTTCCAATGGTCTCTACCAGATGGTCCTGTAAAGGTTCCCCCCAAAAAGTAACTGATCGATTAGAATTGCAGAACCATTGCAACATGGCATCAAACAGTTAAAACTACACAGAACCTTTGGGGAAAAAATGCTTTAAATTTTGGAAACAATTGATACATCTGTAGGTGCTGTGGCTGGGAGGGTGGGCATGTTGGTTCCATTCCTTCTCTTTCTTGAGCTCAGCTCTCTGGTAGAGGGAGAGACTGGGCCCTGCAATCTGTGTTTCCCAGGATCCCAGATCAGCTGTCTTCTGGCTGATAGTTGACAAAGAAAGACACTGGCCAGAGATTGAATGGGGTGGGAGAGAGAAGCCAGGGCATTTCTTTTCCTGCCTTTCTACCTAAGGCAGCATCTCGGCAGTTGCTTCTTCTCTATGGCTCCGGCTCCTTTGTTTCATTGCTTGACAAGTTTGTCTTAGCTTCTATCTAATAACCCCATCTAATAAATACTGCTGCATATTTCATCTTTCTAGCCTATAGATGGTAGTTTCATGCTGTTTAACTGTTTAATTCTGTTACATTACCATTCCCTCCGTAGTTCTCAGAAATTCCATCACCTATGTAATAAATTCCCTGATTTAAATTTACTCTGTTGAAAGTCTTAAGGTGGTTTCTGCTTCCTTGGTTACACTCTGATTGATAATATAATGGATTGACTTTTGAAACAATGCCCATGACTATTAGTGCACCAATAGGAATGTTAAGGAACTGGGATACAATAAATCACTTTATAGATTTTTCAAGACACTACATGAAATGAAGCATAAATTGTGGAAAAACTGCCCCCAAAAGAAGACTAAATTAGAGGCATCAGTGAATTCTGGGGACTTGATTGTCCTTTTTCTTTATTTTTTTTCTCCAGGTAAGATAATATGTAGGTAAGCAGTGAAAGCAACAATAACCACTGTTCTATTTACAATTCTGACTTTGGTTCAGTAGGTCTATTATCTAGTATAGTCTGCATTACGATGTTCACTAGAACATCTCAAGGAAATATCTGAAAACATTACATTTGGCTCGTTAACAAAACAAGTGCCAAATGTGATATAAAACCAAATCACAGAAACATTTGCCTTCATTTTGATCTCATTCTTTCATTTACTCAATGAGTATTTACGATGTGTCAGTCACTCTTCTGCACCCTATAAATAAATCCCTGAATAAGGAACAAAAAAATAATCCCTTACCTGTGTGGAGCTTATGGTCTGGAGTGGGTGGAGGTGGTTATTTAGACCAACAGTAGCCAACAGGATGAAAACCCTCATAGGAAAAATAGCCAATCCACACGCAGATTTTGTTTCTCTAAGTTATTTCTGTCGTGTTAAGTCTAAAAAGAGAAAAGGAGATTGTCATCTTACTTTCTAAAATACAGTTGTAAAAAGGTACTGGATTTGAAGTTTGGCAAGTTTTGATTTGAGTTCAAGTTCTTTACTTTCCTGATTATTTAAATTATCATGCTTATGAAAGATCAGTCATATAGGCTCCCTGAAGTAATTTTAAAAATAAAAAAAAAGGTGTTGAGAATAGAGATATTTATTTGGAAAACTGAAATTAGTGAATAGCTCTCATTTTCATTTTATTTTTAATTTCCAGCAAATGACCATGATGTGTTTATGGATTTTTGTTGGTGTTCCAAATTTGGGGGATTTTAGGTCATCAATTTTTCAGATATCTTTTTCTGCCCTATTCAAACTCTCTACTTCTGTGACTCCAATTACACTTTCTTTAGACCAGTTTATAAGGTCCCATGGGTCACTAAGAATATATTCTTTCTTTTTTTTAAATCTTTCTTTCTCTTCACTCTTCAGAGTAGATAATTTCTATTTTCCTATCAAGTTCACTAGCTTTTTTTTCCCCCCAGTTTCCAGGTAGCTATTCATACAACCCAATCAATTTTTAAATTTCAGACAGTGTGTTTGTTAGTTCTAGAATTCCATTTGTTTCTCTTTTACAGTTTTCATTTTCTGAGAAGATGTCCCATTGTACATTTCCTACATACATCTTTCCCTTTAAATTCTTAAATATGTTTATAATAGCTAATTTAAAATTAGTGCTGCTAATTCTAACATCTGAGTCATCTGGGATTTGTTTCTTTTCGCTGCTTTATTTCATAATTATTGGGCTCACTTATCGAATTCTTCATATATCCAGTAACTTTTAAAATTTTATGCAAGACAGTTAAGATAACTTTACATTATACATATATATGTATATGTATATATGCATATATACATTTAAGTTAAATCACATTACAATGAATGTGATTATTTCATCTTCTTTCAAAAGCTACTAAGTTTTTTTCTGGCAGGCAGTAAAATTCTTCCTTCTTTTAAATGTCTTATGGTCTCACGAACTGCCTTATATTCCTTCAAATACATCTGATCAACTTCCTCTACCATAAAAACTACCACACGTATAGCCAAGAGAAATGAGTCTTTACAAATGATCAGCAATTCAGAAGTCATGAGTATTAGAATTTGAGACCCATTTCTTCCTTATATTTCAAGGATACTTCTATGTGGAGAACCTACAGTACAAATTTGCATATATATTATTTCATATTACCTATAAAAATTATCTCCTATAAGAAAGTAACACAAATCTTTCTTGAAGTGTAAATAGTCTTTCCAAAATCAGTTTTAAAAAACATCCTAGTTTAAAAAACATCGTAGTTGAGAAAAAGGATCATAATTCCAAGGAAAGAGTACTATTACCTACATGGAGCCTAGAATTAGAGGAAGTAAGAACAATAATTTGGAGGTAAAAGAAACAAAACTACTGGTAATCTCTGTTTGGATGAAATATGTATGAGGACTAAATCAACCCATATTTGAACAGATATCTTTTTTCAGTTTGAGCTGAAGATGTAAAACCTACATATTCAATAGTATTTTTGTTTTGTTTTAAAGGAAAATCATATTTGTTGTAAAATTCTTTTAAATACTTAAAAACATAAAGAAAAAATTTAGACTTCTCAGAGATAAATAACTGAACATATTAAGGTATGCCCTTTATGTGTGTGTGTGTTTTATGTGTGTGTGTGAAAATATGTATACATATATGTAACATATTACAAAATTGGAATGATGTTCTCAACATGATGTCCTTATTTATATCACTAAATCATATCATGGCCTTTTGCACATCATTAAATGGTCTTTGAAAAATGTGATTTTTGATAACATTTTGTTGTATGGATAATTTACTTATCCATTCCCCTAGTACTACAGATTATGTTGTTTTCAATTTTTTATTCTCAAATAAACTAAATAATTGTTCCCATATATGATTATTTCCTTATAATACATTTCTGAAATGGAAATGGTGGGAAGATGGGAATAAAGATGGCATCACACCAAGCCAGTGTAATGTAGAGAGAAAAGCTTGAAAGACGGAAACAGAGGGTGGTTTTTAG
Organism: Ailuropoda melanoleuca; assembly: GCF_002007445.2. Taxonomy (NCBI): domain Eukaryota; kingdom Metazoa; phylum Chordata; class Mammalia; order Carnivora; family Ursidae; genus Ailuropoda; species Ailuropoda melanoleuca. The sequence continues at coordinate 59,482,605 of NC_048233.1, read as the reverse complement.
CTAGCATTGTTTTCATAGCTGAATTGAAAAGGAGGGCATGCCAAAGCAACAGGCTTTCAGAAAATAGTTGCTCCGTGTTTCCAACAATCATTGGAAAATGAGAGCTGAGACTGAAAACTTGTAAAGTTACAGCAGAATTTCCTGTAGCATGTGCTGCAGAACATCAGTTGTGTGGGATTTTAATACGTGTTACATTAGGGAAGTGTTCTGAGGTGTAGTGACTTTGAGAAATACAGACTTAAGGGGAAATAAGATTTTTGCTATTATGTTTTACTGCAGGACTTCCCAGAACCTTTAATGTTCTTGTATGCTTTTAAAAACACCAAACAGAAACTATAATATGGAACATTTCCCAAACTTATTTAGCCACAAAATCTTTTGTGCACTAACCATCTTGAGGGAAAAGTGTTCTGTGGAACACCAGATTGGGCAAAACTACTTGAACAAAATTGAGGAAAAGTAAATTATAGTCAAGGCCAGTGGAAAAACCACATTAGATTAAGTTAGGTTAGGTTAAATTGTTTTATGGCAAGCAGTGCATATCTTGAAATCTTGCTTTCAATTTAAATTCCTTATCTCTTTAAAAATGCCACATGAGCTATCCTCTTCTTTTCTTAATACATAGCTCTACACAAAAGTAGTACTTGGTGGACTGTGAATTTTATCTCACCATGATATGTTTTTATGGAGGCCATAGTATATAGTGACAAAGTCCCAACCTAGGAGTGAAAACAGAGTAGTGGGCTGTGCCACTTGCTAATTTGTGACCTTAGAAAATTAACTCAGGTTACATGAGCTTTGCTTGGCACGGTCTAGGTATATAATAAGTGGTTGGTTCAATGAATGATTTGAACCAGATGTTCAGAAACTTTTCAGTCATTCTCACCTGGTGTCATTCATGGACTTCGGGAAGATCTAACCAGCTTCTTTGTGATTGGTCTTACAAATTTTAAGCTGATGATCTTTTTCTCAATTTATGATCCACAGAATTTTTAATAATGAGGCTATACTGTAAAGACATAAAAGGAAGACAGTTACTCAACTTCCCATCAATTATGAAAAATTAAATATATTTCTGTCCTGCCTTTTACCTAGACAGATATTTGTGTCCCAGGGATCAGGGACCTTGCTCGGCTACATTTTCTGCATTACCTCTGTAGTTCCAGGTTGGCCTATGGTTTATTTGTCTCACAACAGAAATTTTTAACCTGGGATTACTAAGATTCAGGGAGCCCTTGAACCTGATGATATTGTGTATAAACATTTTTTCTTTATGTGAGAACATTTATCTTTCGGGAGACACATCCCATAGCTTTCAATAGATTTTCAAATGGCATTTTCAATCCCTCAAAAAAGTTAAAACTTACTGCTTATAACTTTCTTAAGGTTTTTGAAGAGATACATGAAGAAAAAAACAAGGCACAAATTAATGCTTGAATTCAAAATACTGGTCTAAGTTACTACTACAGTAATTTACCCATCATCAGAATGTGTGGGAGTAGAAACCTCAGGGTACAGAAATCAGTGTGAATGCAAAAAGAAAAAAAAACTATTTACAGGCATTTTCTCTTCCTCTTAGTTTCCCAAAGCCCCAACTGCTGCATGGAAAAAAAAAAAAAAAAGAAAGAAACCTGTAGGGAAAATGTCTTAATGATAGGTTATAAAAACAGCTATCAACCAGAAAGAAGTGTCATCATTTGCAATAAATAAGATAATATTTACCCATTTATTAACTATGTTCCTAGAGACCTTAAACAGAAACATTTCTATAGGATGGTCCACTGTCATCAAAGTGTCCATGAAATAGTCCACAGTGATTGGAACTTTATGGAAAGGATTACTTGCAAAACCTGCCTGTAGGATAATTTTTCTATCTTTGTCTATCTTTAACCTAATCCTGATTAATTTTGCCATATATTATCTTCTGCATGCTCTTATGCTCCAGGTCCCAATTTATTTACCCTATTCTAGATTAAAATCACACATATATCTCCATGCTCCTCTGAACATCATTGTGTGACAGTGTAGATGATGATGGTGATAGCTGACATTGGTCTAGTACTTAGTATGTGCCTCACAGAAAGCCTCTGAGGTAGTGACTTTTTTTTTTTAAGTACTGACTATTATTAAGGAGTTTAAGACAAGGAAACTAAATTATGGAAAGGTTATGCAATTTATCCTGGATCACAGAGCTAACAAATGCCCAAACCAGAACTCAAGCCCAGGCAGTCTTATTCCAGAGCTTATTATGCTACTTGGCCTCAAAATATAACTCAGGAATTTACTCGTGTACTCTTCATTTCTCATCATCCCAATTGTTTCCACATTTGTTCTCCTCAGCTTTCCCACCCAGAATGGCCGCAAAGTTCCTTTTAGGTTCAAATTCCAGAAACTGTCATCATCTTCCCCTGTCTTAAATGGAGTTGTCATCTCAGTTTGTGATCTAGGATGACCCTTTAGGGACTTCGTCTGTCATACTTGTTGGTCAACCATGCCTAAATTCAGTTGTTTGCAACAAGAAAGGAAGCTGAAGCATTTATGTTGCAATGGCCTTATTAAAGTTGGAGTTAAACTCTGAACAGTCATGTCTTAAAGATTATATGTAGAGGTTTTACAGATCATATGTAGAAGACTGAGTGTACTGGGTTGGCCAGGAATAGATGTTACATGGTGTATGGCTATTTTCCAAACTTTGGCCATGATTTTTTTCAGTCCTATGCTATCTGTACATTATTTATTTAATATTTTAATTTAAATATACTCATGTTTTAGTTAAGCTACTATATTTATAAATGAAAGCTTATTTCATCACAATAAATTGAAAACTAGTACCATCTAACCTAAATAGAGGGCAATTTACAAAGCAAACACAAAAATCATGTTAAATTCTACCCAGATTTTTTGGCCTCCTAAGTCTTTTATTATTGAAGCTTCTTTCTCTTTGTTAAAAGGGGAAATTATGTAGTATTAGGAAAAAATTAGTACTAAACTAGTATTTCTCTTTGATCTAATCAGGAGAGTTAAAGAGAAATAAAGAGAATAACTTTTCTTACTATATGATTTATTCTTATTTAATGCCCTGTCTGCACATTACCTAAAATTCATCTTGAGTGATACTGTTGCCGTAGAAATAAAATGCACATCATAGATAATTTTAAGTTTTCTACTAACCATGTTAAAAAAAAGAAAAAGAAACAAGGAGAACTTAATTTTAATATTTTATTTGAACCCAAATATCTAAAATATTATTTCAACATATATAATCGATATAAACCTTATTTATGAGATACTTTACACTTTTTTTAATAGGGTGTGGTTTTTACACCCACAGCACATCTCAATTCATACTAGCCACATTGCAAGTGCTCAGTTGTCACATGAGGCTAGTGGCTACAATATTAGACTACACAGAAGCCCTACACTGCACACTTAAGGAAATATAAGCTGGAATCAGGAGGCCTGGGCTCTAGGACCCTTCGTGATTAACATGGTTATGACCGCTGGCAGCCAGTTAACCTTTCTGACTTTCACTTCTGTTGCCTCAGAAGTCAGAGGATTTCACTGGCTGTCCCTGTGGTTTCAAGCTGTCTTACTCTACTATAACTGCCATCTGTTTCTTTCCTATTGAAGCTTTCCTTAAAGCCTCAATCCTACTCTCCTGGAAACCTACAAACAACCAGTTGCACCATTGTCCTTCAAAGAGTAAACATTGTTGGTGAGTGTTGCCATGGAAGAGCAGATACAGAGATGGTTTACATCTGAAAGTTACAGTGTCTTAAAGCAGGCTCAAAAGAAGCAGCAAAGCACATGAAGAGTCAATGTTCATCTTTATGTTCATCCATTCATTCATCCAGTCAAGATCCACTCATGGAGCCTGCTCTGTGTCAGGTCCTGTGCCAGATGCTGGACATAGAGAACTGTCTCCTCAGTTGTAGGATGGGTTGGGAAGGAGTTTGAAGAGACAGTGTGACAAGTAGTGTTGACTGAACCCAAGTTCCAGAAGCAAACAAACGGGACTCCTAACCCAATCTAGGTCCACAATTAAGTGGACACTTGAATAATGAATGGGAGGTAACCAGGCAATAAGCAAGAGGAATGTTTAGACAGAGGAAGTGGCAGGTGCAAAGGCCCAAAGGCAGTCGGCATATTTGGGGAACTACATGTAATTGTCATTAGAGTCAAGGTGCCGGTAGTAATAAGAGATGACAATGGAGAAGTAGTAATTAAGGTATAGATTTGGCAAGGTTGAATGACATTTAACGATTTAGACTTTGTCCTGAAATCAGGAGCACTGGAGACCATAAACTGGGGGAGGGAGATGCATAAAAATATTTAATTTGATGCGTGTATTCCTGGCTGCAGACCATAAAAGGAATAACAGAAAGCCAAGGAGATCAGTTAGGAAGCTACTTCAGCAATCTAGACTTGAGAGAAGGAAATGCACTGAAGAGACATTTGGGAGGGAGGATCCATGGATTGAATTGACTCGCTGCTGGTGGGGGAAAGGGGAAGAGGCAGAAAGAATGCTATTATTCCATGTTCTGGCTTAGTTAGCTATTAGATAATAGTGATATTCTCTAAAATAAGGACCAGAAGAGGGAGAACAAGTCTGTTCACAACTTTATTAACCTGGAATCCTGCATATTTTATAGAAGTTCTGGAAACTACCAAAGCAGGCTTGCATAGGCCTTGGAGGCTAGTATGCAAAGAAACTGGATGCTTGCCTTAGGTGACAGTTAAACATATCTATTTCAATTTCACTGATAAGGAAACAAATGAATCAATATATACAATATGAAGCTTTGTTTCATAGGTTAAAATTATAATTTTTTTTCAAAGAGACCTTGAATCATACTGAAAGCACGATAAAAGATGTTATAGCAGTAACCTCTCTGCACTATCCTAGAAGTATCTTCCTATGAGTGATTTGGCTTCTAAAGTTTATGAATTACAAGGGAAAAAAGTTTTCTTGTTTGTTTTTTGTTTTGCTGTTGTTCTTAGTCTCTTTTAGCCAAGATGAGGATTGAGCTCTTCATCAAAGCCAAGTAAGAGCTTCCCTCAGGGTTTCAGGAAGGACAAAGTGAAGGTTTGAAGAGCACTAGGAATTCATTCAGCTCTTTATCCCCAAATACAGCACAGGTTGCCTTGTAAGGATTTCACTGGTGCTGCAGTGTACAAAGACAAAGATTAGAAAAGGACATTAAATAAATAAGATAGCAATCACCAAAACAGTTACTCAATAAAAGAGCAGAGATAAAAAATAGTAGGGTCAACAAAAGGAAAAACATAAATCAGACAAAACATGAGAGAGGGCCAGTGAACTCTCTCCTCTAAATTTGGAAAAATGAAAAGGACTTTTTAGAAATCCTGATGATAATTAGCTAAAAAAATAGGTCAAGGAATTACTTCTACAGGTAAAAGCCCCCAAAAGGATCCCTAAAGGCAGATATTCTTAGGCAGAAAGCTATAGTCAGTTGATTCTTCCTCCAGGCAAGTAATAATAATAATACCAATGACAATAACTGATTCCCTAACTTAGGCATTTCATTAAACTGAACCCATAAATATGGCAGTCTACATCCACTTGAAATCAGTCAATTTTTGTCAAAATAAAATGGCAACACACACCGCTGGGCATGTCATTTATTTGTGGGGGAATTTTGCCAAATAAAAATCTATTGTTTGCTGTAATGCAAACTTCTTGCTTATTTTAAAACAGAGATTGGTAATGACTTCCTCTTGACAGCTGTTCACACACACTAATTTTTGCTTATCTTAGTCCAGTGTAAATCTTGCAGTTGAAAAGACTTCAAATAAGTCACTGCTCTCAAGTGTTTTCAATTCTGTTCAAGTCAGTGGTGAATGAATCTGGTTACGAGGGAAACTGCTTGTCTTTCCAAATTCAGTGTTCCGAAAACACTTTGTTGTAGTTAGTGAGCATTACACGAGCTATCTAAATTTAGCAAACATTTTTATTCTCTTGCCCAAGCCCACCCACAATAGTGGATGAAACTTAGATTTCATCCACACTCATCTGGGTAATGTAAACCCCTTGGGTTCTATGAAGCCTGCTGAGCAAGAAAGCTGAATGCAGAAATGGCAGCAAAATATGTAACCTTCAGACCTAAAGAGAGGTGTGGGGGGTGGGGACAACTAAGACTACATTGACTAATTCCAGTTGGCTTTTAAACTATTTCTAACCTTATCCACATCAGATCTCCTTTGTTTGCCAGAGGAGCCTGGAAAAATCCTAATTAGGGGAAGCTAGCTTGCTGTTTATCTGAGGAACTGGCCTTCAGCACTCACCATGCCTCACCTCTGAGCTGAAGGTCAGTCCAGGATTTCATAGTTCCCCTCCATGTTGATGTCTATAAGCACAGTCATGCTTAAAAATCTGTAGGTATTTAAGGGGTAGTTTGGATTACTGAGGTTGAATGGAAGCCCCCTTGTACAGTATAGGACTGCTGTAGTGAGAAGAAGAGAAAATGTGCTTCATACAACACTAAGCATAGTGGGAAATTATGGGTGAATAAATAAATTGTGGCCATTTCTAAGCAAAGGCCAAATCTATGATCCTGAATCAAATCTGCATAGCAATATTTCTCAAAATTTACTGCTTAAGTACATTAAAGAATGTGAGGAGGAGGAGAAAAAAGAATGATTTAAGATTAAGCAAAACCAGGTCATTGTAGGAATTTCTTTGTAGTCACATGTCCTATCTTAAAAGTTCATGCAAATTTTATACTCTATACTGTAGTATGTAAACATGTAGCTTATGGCTTCAGGTACCATCCTGCCAAATAGTTTGGATAACATGGCAATCTGTCATTCTCTCTTTCATGTTAACTAAAGAAAAGTTTAGAAAAAGACTTTGCAAATGACTTATATCTACCTTGAATTTATATATCCAGTGTTTGTGTAAATTACATGTAAATTTTTTAAGTTTTATTTTTGGAATTTCATTATCAATCAGTAGATGCATTTTTATGTTTTCAAATGATTAGAAAGATTTCATACCTTAATATATTGAGTTCTGTGTTAGGGGAGAAAAACATGTAACAAACTAAAGTAACCTTGTATTAACTACTTGGTGTGTATCTGTCACTACTGTAGTAAAGAATTAGGTATTACAAAAAAATTGTTAACTAATATTCTGACATATGTGCATTGAAGATAAATGATTTTAAAAAGCCCTCTTGAAATTTAGACACATTGCTTTATAATAACACCTGCAAATACAATGAGTATGTTATCTAGAAGTTTTCTTCAGAGAGATGAAAATAAAGTTTCATTTCCCTTTCTTATAATACCCACTACAGATAAAGAGAATGAAATTCCCTTACTCTTAATGCATTGAAAATAATCTACACTTACACCAGAAGTGTTGAGTTCTTTTTTTTTTTTAAGGTTTCTTTCTTTCTTTCTTTATTTGAGAGAGAGAGAGAGAGAAAGCAGGGGGAAGGAGCAGAGGGCGAAAGGAAGAGAGTCTTAAGCAGACTCTATGCTGAGGGCAGAGCTCAACGTGGGGCTTGATCTCATGACCCTGATATCACAACCTGAGCTCAAACCAAGAGCCTAACACTTAACCAACTATACCACACAGGTGCCCAAAGTGCTGAGTTCTTATACTGAGTATACCTTTAATACTAAGTTCTAGTTGTGAGTTTTGGGAATGTGTGATAAATACTAAAACAAGCAAATTAGATTCCTATTGTTCATTTGGGTTATGTTTTATTAGTTTTATCCAAAATTCTTGGATAAAGCTAGCTTGGGATAAAGCTAGATGGATAAAGCATCATTAATATTTTATGTGTACAACTCTCTTTCAGTATAGAATCTAGTTATAAGAAAAATATCTAATATCTTCAGTGCATGTTGACCTCCCAGCATGGGAAGATTAGAACTGAAAGAGTCTTTGAAACATTCTAGGAATTTTTTAGTATTGAAATTTTTGTCCTCTGCCATCTCCAAGACCACACTCCTTTTTATAACTTCCATCCTTCCTGTTTGTGAGCCAGAGTATGTCAGTGAAACACCCAAAGTAGAACCGAAAGAAAATTAGACCCAAATATGACTGAATATGATTTTCAGAGCTGTGCAAATTGAATAATGCCAAAATTCATACACATTCTTCAACATTTCTTTTGTGGTGAAAGATTTCCTAACTCTCCCTGCTCCTTCCCAACTGCCCTTACAAAGATTGTGTGTGTGTGTATGTGTGTGTGTGTGTGTCTCCTTCCTTCATTAATTTTTGAGCAAAACATCGGTATAATAAGCCATGACCCCTACCGACAAAGTGCTCCTCCTAATGCAAAAGCCAGCCTAATGGAAAAGCCGAATTATGTAATAATTACATAAACAGGTAATTATAACACAATGTATACATTTTAAAATGATCATATAGGTATTATGTGTGTATGTATATGCATATATACATATATGCATACACATATGTATATATGTGCATATGTGTACACACATAATGCACATGCACCATTTTAAATATATATTTATAATTATAATTATATATAATATAAAATACATGTTATAAATATAAATATATAAATAGTAGTATGGAGAAGGGGCAGTTACATAATTTGGGAAGGAAATTCAAGGAAGGCTTCTGAGAGGAATAACACCTAAGTGATAAAGGATGATGTGGTAGTAGCCACCCTTCAAGACGACCCCCAGTGATCTTCATATCCTGGTGTTCACATCCTACATCACTACACAGTAGTCTCTTCTCACAATGAATCAGGGAAGACCTGCATGACCAAGAGAGTACTACAGAAATAATGGTGTATAGCTTCAAATGCTAGATCAAAAAAGGCTTAGCACCTTCAGCCTTGGTCTCTGGGATTATTTGCTCTGAGGAAAGCAATGCTTAACAGTGGCCCATGTAGAAAGGCCAGGCCCAACTTGCCAGCCACGTGATTGCACCACTTTGGAAATATTACTCCAGTGCAGTTAAGCCTTCAAATGGCTCCAGCTGACACCTAACAGCAACCCTTGAAAGACCCCAGAGAAGAACTGCCTTACTAGCCCACTTCCAAATTCCTGAACAGACACCCTGAACAATAATAAACAATTATAATTTCTTTAAGTTATTAAGTCTTGGGGTAATATGTTATGCAGCAACAGATAACTAATACATTTGGGCAGGATTAGGCAGATGAAGGTCACAGGAGTTGAGTCAAGAAGGAAAATGGAAGGTGTTCTAGGAAAAACAGAAACAACAAAAGCTCAGAACATGTGGGGAGCTAAAAGTGAAGCTCTAATGCTAAGGAGTTAATCTTAGGATATGAAAGTTAAAAAAAAATGTGGTTGGAGAGGTAGCCAGAGCCAAGTCATGAAGTGTTTTGTGAGTTAATGAGTGTGAAGTTGATCTTAAAGATTCTCAACGATGGGCTCTCTGCATCACTAGCTTCAGCTGAATTTAGTGAGTTAAAATCTCTGGGGTAAAACCTTAGGCTATGCTTTTTAATAACATCCTCAGCTAATTCTCAAGTCCATGCAAATTTAAGAATACGATGACATCTTAGGAGCAACTGACAACCTTTTAAGAAAAGAACTTAGTCAAAACTGAGTTTGAGATGGACCATGGCAGCTATGTGGTGAATGGATTGGAGAAGGAGAGACTATTCACAGGCAGCCAGTTGAAACAGTTTTCACAGGGAAAACTGCTTGCTTTCTAATCAGCCTAGCTGAAATCCTATGTCTGATACTTGTTTATTATCCAGGACATCAAATTCAAACCTAATCTGGCCTTTAAGAACTAGCAATGGGCCACACTATCTAATAATAGCTAATAATAATTTAGTGTACATTTATTATTTGCCAGGCATGTTAAGAAGCACTTTTATATGCATAGAGAAGGTAAGTGAGTAGTTCAAAGTCACAAGCTATTAAGTGGCCGAGCCAGGACTTAAACCCAGAGCCAGTGTTCTCACTCAGTGTCTTCTAACCCAGTTGCTACACCGTTTGCTGTTCCCCAATGGCATCCCCATGGAACACATCTACTTATCTCCAAAAGTTTCATTCAGCTAGTTAAATGTCATTACTGTGATTTGCTGTATAGCATTTCTCTTCCTGAGATGTTTTCTCTGTTCCTAAAGCAGTGGAAAAAATACCAGCTCTAGAGTCTGTTTTGTGTTCAAATCCTGCCTTTGATTAATTACAGATATATGATCTTAGAGAAGTCTTCTAACCTCACAATTTCTGTTTCCTCATCTGTAAACTGGGAATAAAAAATGTTTATAAGATTATTGTGACAATTGGGTAAGAAAACATTTGTAAAGTCCTTAGTATACCTCCTGGCCCATATTAGGTGCTAAATAATTGGCAATTTTCTGTCTCTTTCCTGTCCGTGTCTTATACAGTTCAGAGTTCACAAACTCATGAACTTGAGAACCATAGTCATCTACTAGATATATTTTATTTGGTTGACATAATGGTTTTTTGATGTATGTGTGTGTTCGTATGTGTGTGTTAAAAAATACATAGCATAAAATCTATCATCTTAATCATTTTTAAATGTATAGTACTGTAGTCTTAAGTGTACACACATTGTTGTGAAATAGATCTCCAGAACTTTCTCATCTTGCAAAACTGAAATTCTGTATCCACTGAACAATTCCCCTTTTCCCCCTCTCCCTATGCTCTAGCAATTATCATTCTACTTTCTGTTTTGAAGAGTTTGACTACTCATATATGTAGAATCCGCAGTGTCTTTTTGTGACTGGCTTATTTCATCTATCATAATTTCCTCCTGGTTCATCTATGTTGTAGCATGTGCCAGAATTTTCTTCTTTCTAAGGCAGCATAATATTCCATTGTATGTATATTCCACACTGTCTTTATCCATTCATCTGTCAGTGGACATTAATGTTGTTTCCACCTCATGGAACTTTAAAAAATAGTGCTGTAGTGAACATGAGTGTGTAAATATCTCTTTGAGATCCTGTTTTAAATTATTTTAGATATATACCCAGAAATGAAATTGCTGGATCATATGGTAATTCTATTTTTAATTTTTTGAAGAACTTCCATATAGTTTTCCATAGAGTTGCGCCATTTTATGTTTCTGTTAAAAGTGCACAAGTGTTCCAGTTTCTCTGGATCTTCACTAACACTTGTCATTTTCTCTTTTATTTGTTGGAGTTAGGTTGTTTTTGTTTCTTTTGCTTATTTTTTGTTTTGTTATTGTCTTTTTTTGTGAGTGGCCATCCTAACAGGTGTGGTGTGATATCTCATTATGGTCGATTTGCATTTCCCTGGTGCATATTAGTGGTTGAATATGCTTGTTGGCCATTTGAATATCTTCTTTGGAGAAACATCTATTGAAGTTTTTTGTCATTTTTAAATCAGGTTATTTGCTTTTTTGTTATTGAGCTACAGGAGTTCTTTATATATTCTGGATATTAACCTCTTATCAGATATATGGTTTACAAATATTTCTTTCACTCTGTAGGTTGTCTTTGCATTCTGTTGATTGTTTCCTTTGTGGCAGTTTTTAAGTGTGATACAGTCTCATTTGTCTATTTTTTCTATTGTCTGTACTTTTGGTGTCATAGCCAAATCCAACATCAGGGAGCTTTTCTCCTATGTGTTCTTCTAGGAGTTTTATAGTTTCAGGTCTGACATTAGGGTCTGTCTTAGTCTGTTCAGGCTTCTATCACAAATCCCATAGACTGGATGACTTATGAACAACAGAAATTTATTTCTTACAGTTCTGGAGGCTAGAAAGTCCAAGGTCAAAGCACCAGCAAACAGGATGTCTAGTGACAGCATGCTTTCTGATTAATAAGCTAACTATCTTCTTGCTCTGTCCTCATATGGCAGAATGGGTGAGGGATCGCTCTAGAGTTTCTTTTATAAGGGTATTAATCCCATGTATGAGGGTCTACCCTCACAACCTACTCACCTCCCAAAGATCCCACCTCCATACCATCACATTGGGGATTAGTTGCCAGTATAATTTTGCAGGGACACAAACATTCAGTCACTGGCCCCCCAAAATCCATGTCTTTCTCTCATGCAAAATACATGAATTCCATCCCAATATCCCCCAAAGTCTTAACTTATTCCAGCATCAACTCAAAAGTCTAAAACCCAAAGCTTTATCTAAATATCATCTAAATCAGATAGAGGTGAGACTCGAGGTATGATTCATCCTGAGGCAAGTTCCTCTCCATCTGTGGACCTGTGAAATACAACATGTTATGTGCTTCCAAAAGACAATTGTGAGACAGGCATAGAATGGACATTCCCATTCCAAAAAGGAAAAATAGGAAAGGAGTGACAGGTCCCAAGTAAGTCTAAAACCTAACAGGAAAAATACTATTAGAACTTAAGGCTTAAGAATAATCTCTCTTTAGCTTGATGTTCTGCCTTCCAGGACCACGGGAGTGGCGTTATCACCCCTAAGGCTTAGCAGGACAGTCCCATGCCAGCTCTCTGCTGGGGCCTGCCAAAGTGGTTTTCTCAGGATAGGGTTGAAATCCCATGGTTCCAGCAAGCTCCATCCTTTGAAACCTAGGTGGAGGCAGTCATGCTCCCCTGGCTTGTGTACTCTGTGGAAGACAGAGATGGCACCACACAGATGCCACCAACACTTGCTGCCTGCTCTGCTCTGCACTAGGGCCCAGGAGAACAGTCCTTGTGGTGACTGAGGAGCATGAGGCTACAGATCTGGAAGCAGAGCCCTCAATGAGAGGCAGTGCTGGGTGGTAAGCACCAAGGTTCCTCCAGTGCCAGCAGCCTCTCCTTTGAAACCTCTCTGCCCTATGGGCCCTTGTACTTTAGGCCTGCGATGGGAGTGGCAGATATGATTTCTGAATTAGCTTTCTTCCATGGGGTCATTTTTCCATTGTCTTATAGAATAGCTCCTGCCTTAGGGTAAGTTGGCCAATCTATACTTATTTCATTAAATTATCACTTGGTCACCCCCTTAGTGTTTAACTTTTTAGAATGTGGTCTAGGCTGAGAATTTTGTGAATCATTAAGTTCTACTTCCTTTTCCCTTAACAGTTCCATTTTGTTGTTGTTGTTGTTATTGTTTGTTTGTTTGGTAACAGTTCCATCTTTAAGTCACATTTCTCTTCTCATACTTTACTGTAAGCAGTCAGGTGTGCCAAGCCACACCTTCAACACTTTACATAAAAATAGCTTTAAATAAACACCCAATTTCATTGCTCAAATTTTCATCTTCCATGAAACACTAGAACATGAACACAATTCAGCCAAGTTCTTTGCCACTTTATAATAACAAGGATGATCTTTCCTCCAGTTTCCAATAACATATTTCTCATTTCTATATGAGACCTCATCACAATGGCCTTTACCACCCTTATACCTACTAACATTCTGTTCAAAATTATGTAGGTATTCTCTAAAAAGACAAGGCTTTCTCTACAGCTCCCCTCTTTTCTTTCTGAGCTCTAAATAAAATCACCCTTAATGGTCTGTTGTAAACAGTTGTAGGTCTGTTGTAAACGATGTCTGCTTTTTCTAGCATGCACCTCAAAACTCTTCCAGCCTTTACCCATTAACCAGTTTCAAAGCTATTTCCACATTTTTACGTATTTGTTACAGTAGTACTCTACTTTTCTCAGTACCAATTTCTGTTCAGGCTACTACAACAGAATACTACATACTGGGTGCCTTATGGTATGCGGAGTCTAAGATCAAGGTGCCAGCAGATTTGGTGTCTGGTGAAGGTATGCTCCCTGGCTCATGGGCAGCAGTCTTCCCACCATTTCTGTAAATGGCACAAGGGGTGAGGAAGCTCTCTATGGTCTCTTTTATGAGGGCATTATTCTTATGCATGAGGGCTCCACCTTCATAACCTAATCATCTCCCACAGGTCTTATCTCCAAATACCATCATCTTGGGAATTAAAGTTCAACATATGAATTTTTGGGAGGACTCAGACATTGAATCTATAGCAGTGTTTAATGCATTTTTAGTTAATTTATTTTAATAGGAGAAAAATTAAATTTAATAGTGTATATACAGGGAATCCATACAGATATGGAAATTTCAAAAGCAATCAGGCAACATGAGGTATATAAATATGTGTCTTCCTGAACTTAATTTTTTAATATGGTATAAGATAAGGGCCCAACTTTATTATTTTCCATGGATATTCAGTTTTTCCAACACCATCTCTTGAAACTATCTTTTCCCCATTGTGTAGGTTTAGAACCCTTGTTGAAGATCATTAGACATTAGGGCTTAATTCTGGGATCTCTATTCTATTCCATTGATCTATGTGTTTTTATGCCAGTGATATACTGCTTTGATTACTATAACTTTGTTATATGTTTGAAAATCAGGAAGTATGAGGTCTCCAGCTTTGTTTTTCTTTCTTAAGATTGTTTCAGCTATCCAGGATCCTTTCAGATTCCATATGAATTTTAGAATACTTTTTTCTATTTCTGCAGACAGTGCAATTAGACTTTTGAAAGAGATTGAACTGAAACTAAAGATCATGTAGGAAGTATGGACATTTTAACAATATTAGATCTTCTAATCCATGAACATGATGTCTTTCCATTTATCTTTCACAATTTATTCATCAGTGTCTTATAATTTTTAGTGTACAAGTCTTTCTTTTCTTTTTTTATTAATTACCTTGTTATAAATATATTCATATATATTAACCAGGAACTATATTATCTGTAATTCATATATTTTACCCACTTTTTCCTTTTCTCTTTCTCCTCTATTTTATTTAAGGAGTGGTGATGGTGATTAATTTTTAGTATAGTCTTGAGGCCATACAATGTGCAGATGCAATGTGTATGAACAAGAGCAGGAATTGACATGCTCAATTGCACAGGTGACCAACAAGGCTTTCTCCCCACCCGCCCCCAATTTTGGAGTGCCAGAGCATCATCGGCATGGCAGTGGCTATAGTACCTTAGGCCATGGCTCAGTATTGTTGCTGAAACTGGGAGGTAAGGTAGGAAGTGGGTACAGAGGCTGAAAGCCCAAAAGGTGCCCATGCTGGGCAGTCTGTCATACAGCCTGTGTGTCACAGCAGCTACATGTCTGGAAACCATGGGCCATTGCTGCCTGGATCTTTGTTGGGTTCTGAGATGAAACCAGTGTGAGGTTTGGGAAAAGCCATTATGGCTCAAGCAGGTGACAGGCATGGGGCTTTGCCAGCAGCTCCAGTCATACCTCCAGAGTTGTCCACATCAGAATTATAGGAGCCAGAATTGGGGTGGAGAGTCTCCATAAATCCCATACTTCCTAATCTCCCGACCTTGGTTCCCCAGCCTTGCTCTCTCTGTATTAAATGTCTTTCTGCCTTAAATTCCTCAAGTGGTTTCGATTGTCCTGACCAAGTCCTGTCAAATAATCTGATGCTGACCAGGGGGACAGTTTCCAGTCCTCTCCTCAGTGAACACAATCCTGCATTAGAGGAGGAGAATAAGAGGAGACAGAGACCCTCTTGAGCTGCATTTCAGGAAGAAGCAGAGAATGAGAATTCCATGTGATGGTAAAGAAGGAGATGAAAGACCACCCTGGCATGAATGCCTCTTCCTCTCCCATCTGAAGGTCACAGGAAACTCCAAGTACTCTTGTTTTGAGAGTCTAGTTGTCCCCAAAGGCTGATGGACTAAGGTTCACTCTGGAGCTCATCTCTTATCTTTGGTAGTACTGTCCCAGTGGCTCTCTTGGGAGGTAGGACTGGGAGCAGACCTCCTTAGGCCTCTAGAGCTGTCTGGACACCAAAAGCCCAGACTGGGTTAGGCTATGGGACAGTCACTCTTCACTGTTTGAAGGCCCATGCCATACTGAGATTGTGGTGCCACATGAGATAGGCAGTTCAGGCAGTGGCAGCAGAGGCAGAGTGGCTGACACATCCATGGTGGCGTAAGTGGGCTCTAGTGCTTCAACCAGGTCACCAAACATGGGCACTCACAGCGCAGCTACAGCAAGAGTTTGTGGGCCAGTCTGCTGATAGAAAGGTGAGGCATAGTGTGATACCTGCATGAGTCAGCAGTTGCATCAGGGCTGTAGCATGCATTTCTAAGGAAGAGTGTGGGGGCAAGGCAAGTGAGGGGAAGCAGCAGCTGGGAAGGGGAAGCATCAGAACATTCAGCTTGTACCAGGTCTCTGACCTACTTGGTTAAATTTATTTGTAAGAATTTTGTTATTTTTTGGTCGTCGAAGTTAAGATGGCAGAGGAGTAGGTGACCCCTTTTTCAGCCGGTCACCTGAATCGAGTTGGATAGGTACCAACCATCCTGAACATCCACGGAATCAGCCTGAGACGCAGGAAGATACATCTGGATCTCTACAAAGAAATGTCTCCAGCGCTGAGTATTGAGGTACAAAGCAGGGAGCCGTGAAACCACGCACAGATATTGGAAGATAAATGGAAGGGGGAGGGAGCCTGGAAGTGGTAGCCACCTGCATGGGGGACCAGGCAGACTCGAGGACCGGCACCCACGAGAGAGTAGACTGAGACCATGAGCCAGAACGTGTGCCACCAGTCTGAAACGGAGCTCTGGTGCGCTCACTGGAACCAGACTGAGACCAGGAGCTCCGGAACACGCGGGGGTGGCTGGCGGCTGGTGGTGTTAGAAACACAAAGGACAGAGACACACTGGCCCTGGAAGTGAGGGCTGGGATGCCGGGTGTCGGGCGCACATCCCGGGACGCTGCAGGGTTGAGCAGCACCAACAGACACAGAGTTAAAGTGGCCAGAACATCAGTGGGAATGGTCTGCGAGCCCTCTGTTCTGAGACAGAGGCTAAGATTCGGCCACTGCTGCTCTGACTGTCAGAAGAGGCACAGCAAACCGCCAGGGAAAGCCGCCAGAGAACAAAAGCCTGGAAAGACCGGCTCACAGTGTGCCATCCCCATCCCCCTCGCAGGGTACACGGAGACTCTACCCAAACAGGGTTGCCTGAGTATTGGCATGGCAGGCCCCTCCCCCAGAAGGCAGGCTAAAAAATCAAGAATCCCACATCCCTAAGATCTCTATAAAACAAGGGCGCACGGCCTGGGTCCCGGTCAATAATTCGGGCTCTGGACAACCCCGCAACCTCTCCTAATTAGAATGACGAGAAGGATAAATCCACCCAGCAAAGAAAAGACAATGAGTCTGTGGCCTCTGCCACAGAACTAATGGATATAGATATAAACAAATTATCAGAAATGGAATTCAGAGTAACAATGGTCAAGATGATGTGTAGACTTGAAAAAAGTATTAACAAAAATGTTAAATGAGAATATAGACTCCCTAAGGGCAGAAATGAGAGCAAATCTGGCAGAAATTAAAAATTCTATGAGCCAAATGCAGTCAAAACTAGAGGCTCTGACGGCCAGGGTGAATGAGGCAGAAGAATGTATCAGCAAATTGGAGGATGGGTTAGTAGAATAAAAAGCTAAAATAGAATCTGGACTCAAAAAA
>NC_048233.1:59463498-59464308 GCF_002007445.2 Ailuropoda melanoleuca | reverse complement strand
GCTAATAGAATCCAACAGTACATTAAAAGGATTATCCATCATGACTAAGTGGGATTCATCCCTGGGATGCAAGGGTGGTCCAACATTTGCAAATCAATCAGTGTCATAGATTTTATCTGGAGAAAAATTCAAAAATCATATGATTCTCTCAATCGATGCTNACCTTCCAAATAATAAAACTCCAGGCCCAGACGGTTTTCCTGGGGAATTCTACCAAACATTCAAAGAAGAAATAATACCTATTCTCCTAAAGCTATTTCAAAAAATAGAAACAGAAGGAAAGCTACCAAACTCATTCTATGAGGCTAATATTACCTTGATCCCCAAACCAGGCAAAGACCCCCTCAAAAAGGAGAATTACAGACCGATTTCTCTAATGAATATGGATGCCAAAATCCTCAACAAGATCCTTGCTAATAGAATCCAACAGTACATTAAAAGGATTATCCATCATGACCAAGTGGGATTCATACCTGGGATGCAAGCATGGTTCAACACTCGCAAATCAATCAATGTGATACATCATATCAACAAGAAAAGACTCAAGAACCATATGATCCTCTCAATTGATGCAGAAAAAGCATTTGACAAAATACAGCATCCTTTCCTGATTAAAACCCTTCAGAGTGTAGGAATAGAGGGTACATTTCTCAATCTCATAAAAGCCATCTATGAAAAGCCTACAGCGAATATCATTCTCAATGGGGAAAAGCTGGAAGCCTTTCCCTTAAGATCAGGAACACATCAAGGATGCCCACTCTCGCCACTATTATTCAACATAGTACTAGAATCCCTTGCAACAGCAATCAG
>NC_048233.1:59287570-59463356 GCF_002007445.2 Ailuropoda melanoleuca | reverse complement strand
TTATAGAGCAATTCAGTAATGTGGCGGGATACAAAATCAATGCTCAGAAATCAGTTTGCATTTCTATACATGAATGAGACTGAAGAAAGAGAAATTAGTGAATCCATACCATTTACAATAGCACCAAAAACCATACATTACCTTGGAATTAACTTAACCAGAGATGTAAAGGATCTCTATTCTAGAAACTATGAATCACTCTTGAAAGATATTGAGGAAGACATAAAAAGATGGAAAAATATTCCATGCTCATGGATTGGAAGAATTAACATAGTTAAAATGTCCATACTACCCAGAGCAATCTACACTTTCAATGCTATCCCGAACAAAATACCAATGACATTTTTCAAAGAACTGGATCAAATAGTCCTTTAATTTGAATGGAACCACAAAAGGCCCCGAATTGCCAAGGAACTGTTGAAAAGGAAAAGCAAAGCTGGGGGCATCACAATGCCAGATTTCGAGTGTNATTTCGAGCTGTACTACAAAGCTGTGATCACAAAGACAGCATGGTACTGGCACAAAAACAGACACATCGACCAATGGAACAGAATAGAGAACCCAGAAATGGACCCTCGGCTCTTTGGGCAACTAATCTTTGATAAAGCAGGAAAAAACATCCGGTGGAAAAAAGACAGTCTCTTCAATAAATGGTGCTGGGAAAATTGGACAGCTACATGCAAAAGAATGAAACTTGACCACTCTCTCACACCATACACAAAGATAAACTCCAAGTGGATGAAAGACTTTGATGTCAGAGACAGGAATCCCGCAAAATCATTGAGGAAAACATAGGCAGCAACCTCTACGACATTGGCCAAAGCAAATTTTTCATGACACAGCTCCAAAGGCAAGAGAAACAAAAGATAAAATGAACTTTTGGGACTTCATCAAGATAAAAAGCTTCTACACAGCCAAGGAAACAGTCAAAAAAACTAAGAGGCAGCCCACAGAATGGGAGAATATATTTGCAAATGATGCTACAGATAAAAGACTGCTATCCAAGTTCTACAAAGAACTTCTCAAACTCAATATGTGAGAAACAAATAAACAAATCATAAAATGGGCAGAAGATATGAACAGACACTTTTCCAATGATGACATACAAATTGCTAACAGACACATGAAAAAATGTTCAAAATCATTAGCCATCAGGGAAATTCAAATCAAAACCACACTGAGATACCACCTTACACCAGTTAGAATGGCAAAAATTGAAAAGGCAAGAAACAACAATTGCTAGAGAGGATGTGGAGAAAGGGGATCCCTCCTACATTGTTGGTGGGAATGCAAGTTGGTACAGCTACTCTGGAAAACAGTGTGGAGGTCCCTTAAAAAGTTAAAAATTGAGCTACCCTATGACCCAACTATTGCACTACTGGGTATTTACCCCAAAGATACAGACGTAGTGAAGAGAAGGGCCATATGCACCCCAATGTTCATAGTAGCATTGTCCACAATAGCTAAATTGTGGAAAGAGCTGAGATGCCCTTCAATAGATGACTGGATTAAGAAGATGTGGTCCATATATACAATGGACTAGTACTTAGCTATCAGAAAGAGCGAGTTCTCAGCATTTGCTGCAACATGGACAGCACTGGAGGAGATAATGCTAAGTGAAATAAGTCAAGCAGAGAAAGACAATTATCATATGAATTCTCTCATCTATGGAACATAAGAACTAGGAAGATCGGTAGGGGAAGAAAGGGATAAAGAAAGGTGGGTAATCAGTAGGGGGAATGAAGCATAAGAGACTATGGACTCTGAGAAAGAAACTGAGGGCTTCAGAGGGGAGGGGGGTGGGGGAATGGATAAGCTGGTCATTGGTAGTAAGGAGGGCACGTATTGCACAGTGCACTGGGTGTTATACGCAACTAATGAATCATCGAACTTTACATCAAAAACCGGGGATGTAATGTATGGTGAGTAATATAATATAATTAAAAAAAGTTTTTTTTAAAGAATTTTGTTCTTTTTTATGCTATTGTAAATGAGATTATTTTTCTTAATTTCATTTTGTATATAGAAATGTGATTGATTTCTGTGTGAATTTGTATCCTGAATTTTTGCTCAATTCATTTCTTAGTTCTAAAAGGTTTTTTTGTGTGGAATCTCTAGAGTTTTCTACATATAAGATCATCTCATCAGTAAATAGAAATCATTTTATTTCTTCCTTTCCAACATGGAATGCCTTTTATTTCTTTTTCTTGTCTAATTGCTATGGCTGAAACTTCCGGTACTATGTTGAATGGAAGTAGTAAGAGTGGGCACCCTTGCCTTGTTCCAGATCTTAAAAGAAAGTCTTTCAGTTTTTCACTATTGAGTATGATGTTAGCTGTGAGTTTTTCACATATGGCCTTTATTATGTTGAGGTAGTTTCCTTCTATTCCTAGTTTGTTGCGTGCTTTTATCATGAAAGGGTATTAAATTTTGCCAAATGTTTTCTCTGCATCATTTGAGATGACTATCTTATTTTTATCCTTCATTCTGTTAAAGTGGCGTATTACATTAATTTTCATATGTTGAACCATCCTTGCATTCTAGCAATACATCCTACTGGTCATGGTATGTAATCCTTTTTAATGTTCTGTTGAATTTGGTTTGGCAGTATTTTGTTGAAGATTCTTGCATCAATATGCATCAGGGTTAATGGTCTGTGAGGTTTGTCTTTTTCTTGTAGTCCTTGGTCTAGTTTTTCTATCAGAGTAATGCTAACCTCATAAAATTATTTTGAAAGTGTTCCCATAAGTTTTTTTGGAAGCATTTGAGGACTGGTGTTAATTTTTCTTTAAATATTTGATAGAATTCTCCAGTGAAGTTATCTAGTCCTGGTGTTTCTTCTTTAGAAGGTTTTGATTACTGATTCATAATTGATTTTTTCATGATTCTGTCTTAGGAGGTTGTATGTTTCTAGGAATTTATCTAATTGTTTCTGGGTCATCCAATTTGTTGGTATATAATTGTTATTAGTAATGTCTTATGATCCTTTTTATTTCTGGGGCATCAGTTATAACATCTCTTTCATTCAGGATTTTGTTGAATTTCCTCTATATTTTTCTTAGTCTAGCTAAATGTTTATCAACTTTGTTGATCTTTTCAAAACACCAGCTCTCAGTTCTGTTATTTTTTTTCCTATTGTTTTGCTATTCTCTAGGTAATTTCTACTCTTATCTTTATTATTTCCTTCTGTTAACTCTGGGTTTAGTTTGTTCTTCATTTCTATTTCCTTGAGGTGTGAAATTAGGCTATTGATTTGAGATCTTCTTTATTGATGTAGGTGTTTACCACTATGAACTTCCCTCTTGGTTCTGCTTTGTCTTCATCCTATAAGTTTTGGTATGTCATATCATATTCATTTGTCTCAAGATATTTTCTATGGTTCCTCATGATTTCTTCTTTGATCTGTTGGTTGCTCAAGAGTGTGTCGTTTAATTTTCACATATTTATGAATTTTGCAGCTTTCCATTTACTGTACATTTCTAGGTTTTATTCCATTTTGGTCAGAAAAGATGCTTGGTATGATTTTGATTTTCCTAAATTTGTTAAAACTTGTTTTGTAGCCTATAACATGTGATCTATCTTGGAGGATGTTCTGTATGCACTTCAGAAGAATATGTATTCTGCTCTTATTGGGTAGAGTGTTATGTATATGTCTGAGATGTCTAATTGGTCTATATTAAATTCCTTTATTTGCTTATTTATCTTATGTCTGGTTGTTCTATCCATTATTGAAAATAGACATTGAAATCTCCTACTATCTTTGTTACTATCTACTTATCTCTTCAATTCTGTCAATGTATGCTTCATATAATTAAGTGCTCTGATGTTAGTTGCATATATAATTGATATATCTTCCTGGTGAATTTATCCTTTTACCATTGTATAATGTCCCTCGTTGTCTGTTATGATGATCTGCGATTGAAAGCTTATTTTGTCTGAATTAAGCGTGGCCACCCCTACTTTCTCTTGGTTACCATTTGCATTGAGTATCTTTTTCAATCCTTTAGTTTTTAGCCTATGCGTGTCCTTATATCTAAAATGAGTCTCTTATAGACACCTTATAGTTGGATCTTGTCTTTTTGATCCATTCATCCACTCTGTCTTTGAAGAATTTAATCCATTTAAATTTAAAGGAAGGCTTTACTATTGCCATTTTGTTCACTATTTCCTACATGTGTTACAGTTAGTTTATCCTTCTTTTCCTCTCTTGCCTCATTCCCTGTGTTTTATTGACTTTTTTTTGGTGTGGTAATGTACTTTAATTCCTTTCTGATTTTCTTTTGTGTATCTTCCATACATTGTATGTGTGTGTGTGTGTGTGTGTGTGTGTGTGTGTGTGTGTATGTGGTTACTATGGGGATTACATAAAACATCTTATATTTATAACAATCTATTTTAAACTGATAACTTCAATTACATACAAAAACTATACTCCCTTACATGTCCTTCCTGGTTTATAAATGTCATAAATGACATATTTTTATATTTTGTATCCATTAATGTAGTTTTATAGTAATTATGCTTTTATATTTTAAATTCTATTACCAGAATCAAATGTGATTAATGCACCACCATTACAGTATTCTGTGTTTGTTTATATATTTACCTTTACCATGGATTTATGTTTTCATATGCTATCCTATTGCTATTAGCATCCTTTTGTTTCAACTTGAAGGAGTCCATTTAGCACTTCTTGTAAGGTAGGTCTAGTGCTGATGAACTCTCTCAGGTGTTTTTTGTACAGCTAGGTCTTTATTTATCCCTCATTTTTGAAAAACAGTTTTGCAAGATAAAGTTTGCATTTGGCAGGGTTTTTTTTTTCTTTTTTCTTTCAGCACTTTGAATACATCCTCGTATTCCCTTCTGGCTTATATTTCTGCTGATATATCTGCAGGAAATCTAGTGAGAGCTCACTTGTATGTGACAAGTTGTTTTTCTCACGACTTTCAAGATTCTCTTTTTGTTTTTGACTTTTAACAATTTGTTATAATGGGTTTTGCTGTAGGCCTCTTTGGATTTCATCTAGTTAGAGCTTTTTTGAGCTTCTTAAATTTGGATGTCCACTTTCTCAGATTTGGGAAGTTTTCAACCATTACTTCCTCAAATAAGCTCTCTGCCCCTTTTTTCTCTCTTTTCCTGATACTCTGCTGGGACTCCTGTAATGTATACACAGTTGTCTTCTATTATCTGCAATCTATCTTTCTGTGATTTCAGTTTTCTGTGGTCAATTGCAGTCTGGAAGCAGATGATCCTTCCACTGATGCATCATCAGAAAGTCAGTAGTACCCTAATGCTACACCACAATGCCCTCATCATTCACCTTACTTCATCTCATCACATAGACATTTTATCATCTCACATCATCACATGAAAAAGAAGGGAGAATAAAGTATAGTTTGATAGATCACATTCACATAACTTTTATTATAGTACCTTGTTATAATTATTCTATTCATTATTATTGTTAATCTCTTAATGTGCCTAATTTATCAATTAAATGCTATCATAGGCATGTACATATAGGAAAAAGCATAGTATATACAAGGTTTGGATATCCCATGGACACCCCATGGATAAGGGGGTATTACTGTGTTGTTCCATTTGATGATGTTCCATAAGTCCCTTAGGCTTTCTACATTTTTCTTCTTTTCTTTTTTGTTTGTCTCTCTAACTTGATAATTTTAAATTATCTGTCTTGAGTTAGTAATTCTTCTGTTTGATAAAGTCTGCTGTTGAATTCCTCTAGTGAATATTTCAATTTAGTTATTGTATTCCATTCCAGAATTTTTGTTTGGTTCTTTTTTTCCAAGTTTCTACCTCTTTGTTGACATTTTTTCATGAACCATTTTCCTGATTTTGTTTAGTTGTCTATCTGTGTTCTTTTGCATCTCATTGAGTCTTTTGAGATAATTATTTTGAATTCTTTAATAAGTAAGTCATAGATTTCCATTTCTTTTGGGTCAGTTTTTGGAGATTTATTTTGTTCCTTTGATAGGGCTTTATTTCCTTGTTTCTTCATATGCCTTATTTTTTTCCACTTATAATTGGAGTATTTTTATTTTATGGCCTTGTTATTTTTTGCTAGAATTTGGTTATTTGACAAAGCAGCCACCTTTCCTATTCTTAGGGACTGGATACATACCAGAGAAAGATCTTCCCCCATAAGCCTGGCTAGAGATTCTGAGGGCCTTCCAAATCTTTGCTGGGTATGCATCTTCTCTGGGCTTGTATATGTCATTTCTGAATTAGAGAGGTTTGCTGGTTTCTTTTTCAGGAGCTCATAATCTCTTTCTTCCTCTGGTGTATGTATGTACACTGCAGGTTTGCTGGTGTTGCAATAAACCATCAAGCTCTTTTTTTCTCAGCGGGCCCCGGGTATCCAAATAAATATGCCAGTTCTCTGTCAGCACTCTGAGTTAGATAAGACATAACCAGTCCCTCATACAGTCTCCTGAAAAGCCAGAATGTTGGGCACACATTCCACAATTCTTTCTCTTCCTAGGAAAAAGTGGCAAGTTGGACCTTTTATCCTAAATGCAATAAGCTGTGTCAGCTTGAAAGGACTATCACAGGTAAAATGCAAGGGCTTTCTTACCCATTTGAATGCAAGTTTTCTGGTTTTACACTTGCCTGAAATATTGTGATGCCTTAATTAGATTCCTGAATTCTCATAAAGGATTTTTGGTATATTGTTGTTAAGTCAGTGTCTCTGTAGAGGAATGAAGTCTGGGGATTCCTATTTCACCATCTTGCTCTGGCATACTGTTTTTGGAAAATTTGTATGTGAATTAAGATTGGCAGAGCATGCAGCTCCACTTTAGCCCTACCCTCATTCCTCCCCTCATCTTATATGGAGCCCTGAATGATATGAATTCTCTTACAGTCTCCTCTAGACAGTCTATATCCATATATTTTCCAATCTTTGAAAACCCAGTATCAAAATACCATTCACAGGAAGCTTCACTACATGAGTTTCACCTTCAGGAGGGAGGGGCTTACAACCTAATGAATTAACTCATTCAATTAATAAATAGTTCTAGGTCTCAGAAACTGAATTTTTATTATTTTTAACACTAAACTGTAATCTTCTTCTGTATTGTTTCTACTCATTACTCCTATTCCTACTCTCAAGATACATTCAAATTAATTGATCTGAGTTTATTGTTGTTGCTGTTGTTTTAATTTTATAGGACAGTCCTCTGTTTAAAGATGGATACAATGGGGCACCTGGCTGGCTCAGCTGGTTTAACATCTGCCTTCAGCTTAGTTCATGATCCCAGGGTCCCAGGATCGAGCCCCACATTGGGCTCTCTGCTTGGTTGGGAGCCTGCTTCTCCCTCTCCCCCTGCCACTCCCCCTGATTGTGCTTGTTCTCTCTCTTTCTCTGTCAAATAAATAAATAAAATCTTTAAAAAAAAAGATGGATACAATGACTCACTCTAGTTTGGTCTGGTTCTGGATCAACATCCTCAGGCCCTTTTATTTTGATTTCCTCCTTTCTTTCTTTCTTTCTTTCTTTCTTTCTTTCTTTCTTTCTTTCTTTCTTTCTTTCCTTTTCTTTCTTTCTCTCTCTCTCTACCCCCCCTTTTTTTCTTTTTTTTCTTTTCTTTTTTCTGTGGAGAGAGAACCTACAGAGAGAGAGGATGAAGAAGCATTTGGAAGAAGGGATGATTTTTTTTTAAAGATTTTCTTTCTTTCCCAGGTACTTTTGTCATATGAATCAAGATATTCTCCCCATCCTCATGCCCTCCATGGGAGCCAGTTTGCTTTTGTCCTTTCTAACATTTTCTTTAAAGGACCCCAGAATTGAACACAAGATTCCAGATGGTGTCTGACTAGCATAAAGCAAAGGGGAACAATTACTTCCTAGCATGGACTCATTGTGCTCCTGACAATGGGATCCTTCTGTAAGTAAGTTAGGGTTTTTTGTTTGTTTGTTTGTTTTTCTTTTTAAGCAGC
Source organism: Ailuropoda melanoleuca (assembly GCF_002007445.2). NCBI lineage: Eukaryota > Metazoa > Chordata > Mammalia > Carnivora > Ursidae > Ailuropoda > Ailuropoda melanoleuca. The sequence continues at coordinate 59,455,397 of NC_048233.1, read as the reverse complement.
TAACTCAAGTTAAAAAGTTTTTATTTCAATCCCCCATATATTTTTCACATAAAATCATGCACATTGTAGTCTTGAATTCCAAATTTTGGAAAATGAAAAAACTCATGAATTCCACAATTTCCAGACTCAGAGTCCTAAATGAGGAATGTGATTAACATAAAAAACAATAGGTTTTATTACTTTACTGAGAGCCAACATACTCTGATATGTAATATTCCCCACCCAGCTTTCTCTATACTTTTTCCTTGTATTTTTCTTAATATCACTGTTGTGATTCTTTCCTCAATTATTTGGTGGGTCCAGGGTTTTCTGTAATTTATTTGTTTAATACTATTTCTATTTGACTGTAATGAAGCTCCATAAGAAAGGGAATTAAAAAAAAAAGACAAATAATTTTATTTATCTTGTTCATGGATATACCTGGTGTTTAGCATATCACTTGGTCATTGCTGATCATCAATACATATTTATTGAATAAATGAAAATGCTCCCTCCCTTAGATTTCCCCTTCTGCTTCCATTTTTCTTTGCAGGTCATCTGTGTTGTTTGGGTCTTCCAGGAAGCTGACATTGGGATAGAGTAATGAGTGTAAGCAGTTTATTGGAATAATGTTTGTGAAAGATAACAGCAAGAGGAAACAGAATTGGGCAGGGAGAGCCTCCAACAGTCTTGTCCAACCTGATGATGAGATGTAGCACAAAAACTACTCATTAGAAGAGTTCTGTGATGGGAAGAAATTGCCAAGCTCCAGTATCCCAACCTCTTGAAAGTCAACACTGTGGTTTGGTCATATTTTCTGGCATGTAATAAGCATTAAGTAAATATTTATTAAATGAAATAGCAATGTGCTTTAAAATAGGATATGTTCCTGGTAATGTGTTCATTAGAATGGCTCATTAAGAGGCAACAGAAACCAAACCTAGTTTATATATGAAAACAAATGTGAGGGGTAGATATATTTTAAGGATAAAGAGATGCCTCACAGATTTTGAAAGATGCCAGATCTCACAGACTCTGGAAAGCCTTCTGAATCCCCGGCAGTGTTCCTCCTCTACATAGTGCCTGAGTTTCTCTCTGTGGGTGATTAATTCCATTTCTCAACAGACTGGTTTTCTCCATTTCTCTTGTCCTCCAAGGGAAAATGGCCATCCAACATCTTCGAGTTTACATTGTATGGTTACAATACAAACTACAACCTGATTTTCAGTTCCAAATCCTAATTCCCATGAGAAGGATGAGGATAGAGAATCTACTTGGTTCATTGTGAATCATGTTTTTAGGCCAGTTCCAATCAGCCATGGCTGGGGAGTGAAGTGGGATGATAGGCAAGGTGGTAGAATCATACAGTTGAAACACGGCTGATGAGTCCATTTCATCTTTATGACTTATGGGAGCAGTTCTAAGAGAAGGAAGGTAGCAAATGAAAGAATGAACTTCTGTACAACCAGAGATGGGCTACAAAAAGATGTTATGGTGACTGTATCTCTGGAAATCTTAAAGAAGAGAATGTTTAATGATGTGGCTTAGATATTCCCTTAGAGGCAAAACACTCTCTTAGTGTCTCTTTCAGCACCATGACTCCAATGATCAAGCCCTCTCTCTCCCGGGGTGAACTTCTTTTCTATGTCCTTTAAGAACATCTCCAGAATCAAAGGACTACGCAGGTAAAAGGAGACAGGCATCAAGGTGAAAGAATTGAAACTCTCAGAAATCACTCAAGAGAACTGATATTAATAGGGCTTGGATGTTAATATCTATATAAATCACTCATAGAATTAAAGTTGCTTCAGTTGGGAGGGTAACTGATTCTGTAAATTTAACAGAGTCATTCTTTTAATTAAATCAGTTTGTTAAAGAGCATGCTGGGTATATTTTTTTAATGAGTTGCAAAGCGGAACAGAGCAAATGAGAATTTCTTATACATGTAAGTTTAAAACTAAAATTCACGATGTGATTCCAACAAATTCTTTGACCATTTGAGTCTTAGTGTCAATCGTTCATTAATTCTACACATTCATTCATTATTTCATTTAATGAGCACATCTCAAGCATCTCCACAATGTTGGATCAGTGCTAGGTTTGGGAGATACAAAAGTAAATCACATAGTTTCTTCCCTTAAAGACACTAATACATTGTAGAGATGGTCACATAAATAGGTAATTGCAAGACACCAAAAAATACTACAATGAAATCGTATAATGGTGCTGAAGGAATCCAGAGGAGACAGTAGCAATGATTAATCTGAAGTCTCAAAATCTGGATCTCTGAAATTCTAGGTGGAAGTGTTGGACTTTCTACCACAGATCCAAAGTATTGTTTTTAGCATGAGGCATTTCTTCCTTGATTAATTTTTCATTGTTATACTTCATGCTTCAGGCAAAGCTGCAAGCCTGGTGTATTGCCTTTTACTGATTCTGTAACAAATTATCACAAACTTAATGGCTTAAAACAACACTTTTCATTATCTCACAGTTTCAGGAGGAAGTATAGTATGACATGAATGCATTCTCTGCTTTGGGTCTCACAAGGCTAAAATCAGTTTTCAGGCCCAAGATCCACTTTCAAGCTCAATGGCTACTGACAGAATTCAATTCCATGTGGTTGTTCCAAGTAGGCTGATGTTTCCATTTCCTTGACACATGGTCACTTTAACCTTCAAGTTAACAACAGCATATAGCATCCTTCTTGTGTTTTGAATATCTCAGATTTCCCCTTCTGCTTTAAAGGGATCATGTAATCTCCCTATCTTAAAATCCACTGATTAGTAACCTTAATTACATCTGTGAAGTCCCTTTTGCCATGTAACATAACATATTCATAGGGATAACACCAGAAAGAGAAAAGGTCACAGAGTCAAAATTCTGCCTACTATACTGGACATATGTATATTATTTCTTTCTTTTCATGGGTTGATGTCTTTTGAATCACTATAAAAAGTGACCATTGCCTTGGAGAGAGGATGTACTAAACTCAAAGGAAATGTCTAATACAATGATTTCTTTGCACTAGGTCAGATGATTAAGCCACTTACTCCTAATTTGTGGTTTGCTTTCATCCAAACCTCTCAGTCATTCTAGGGTAGTTAGTAAAGGTAGAGGCTAGTAATTGAGCTGGCTGATGTTTATTGAGTATTTACTATGAATCAGACACATAAATTCATGTAATCCTCACAATACTCTTATGAAGTAGAATTATTACTGTTATTATTTGGCAGATAAAGCAATTAAGGTCCTAAGATTTTAAATAGCTTGCTCAAGTCTATACAGCTAGGACAGGAAATCCTGAGATGTGAATCCAAGGCTACATGGCTTGAGAGCCTAAATTTCTGACTACCACCCAGTGTTGTTTCTCCTGGTAACCAGAGAGAAACTTTCCTTTAATGTAAACTAAGTGGGAAAGAAAAAAGAGATGGAGAAGGAAAGGACATACGATGTGTCAAACACATGCACACACAAACACAATCTCATGGAATTCTCAGAAATGTTCTATTTGGTTATACATTCTCCACTTATTTAGAAGGAAACTGAAGCTCAATCAGGTTAAGTGACATTGCCAAGATCTTAGACTTTCTAAGAGGCAAACCAGAGAACCATATGTAAATTGATAGTCTGTGGTTCTTCAGTCTATCCCAGCAGTTCTACAAGTGACACACTCCTTCCGAAGTTAAAAGAAAAGTTTTACCTAGTAAGAGCAGGAAATGAAAAGAGAAGTGAACCAGGATGTTATTAACAACCATGAGGTTCTGGACATGTCTGTGGAGTCAAGGTCAAGTGTGGAGCTGAATGTGCCCAATCTCTTCAAGAAATGAGCCCTGAGGCCAGCACACCTGGGCCTGTGTCAGCCACAACCATTCCAGGTGATGCCTCTTCTACCCAATAGAACACCATGGTTCAGCCAGGATGCCATCTTGGTCTCTGATTAATTTGACAGTGAGTTAGCTCTAAATACCTAAGGATACCGGTATTAACCTGTGAAATCATTCCAGATTGCTCTAAAAAATGACATCATTCAAATGATGCTTTTGGTCCCAGTCCTTTGGTTTGGCATGGCTCAGTTCTGCCAAATGAGAACTTATGCCGCTGCTTTGACAGGAGCCACTTTTAGAGTCAGAAAATGCCAGGCCATTGTCCACCCCAGCCAGAGTTCCTGGTTTGGCTTTCTTTCTAAACAAACCCTGGCTTTTGGAACCTTTCTTGTAGAGAGAGCTTTCTTCTACCTCTTCTTTATGACTTCATATAAATATGCCCAAGTAATTTCTTCTGAGAAAGAACAGCTTTACTTTTTTTTTGTTTTTTACTTTTGTATTATGAAAAAAAGTTTCATTCTAACCTTCTCATAGACTTTCATATACAAAGAGCTCATATCATTCATTCAACAAATATTTTTTGAGTGTCTACTGCAAGCCAGACTGTATTAGCTATCTTTGGCACTGCAGTAAACAATATCAACAAGGTTTTTTCAAAGATCTTGAAATCCAGTGGAAGGAGACAGAAAATAACAAAATAAATACCCACATAAGCAAAATAATTATAGACTGTAAAAAAAAATGCTACGAGAAATACAAGTAAGGTTATGAGATACCAAAAATCCTACAGAGGCAACTTTAGATAGAAGGCAGGGAAAGACCTCACTAAGAGGGTGACATTTGAGCTAGGACCTGAAAGATGAGAAGGAGCAAAGAGCTGGAAGTATAAAATTACAAGCAGAGAAAAGAATACATGAAAAGGCCCTGAGGTGGGAAACAGCTTGGGTTTTTGAGGAAGAGAAATGTAGCTAGTGTGCCAGGACAGTAGTTAGTGAAGGAAAAAGATGGTATGAGATAAAGTCTTCAAAGTAGGAAGAATCTCAGTCACGGTGAAGGTGGGCACTGGAGGCCATGTTATACATTTTTTCATTTGGTTCTCCCACAAATCTGTTCAGGATTAATGTTTTTTTCTAGCAATGAAGAAACCAAAGCTAAGAGAATTTAACCAACTGAATGGTAGCTTTTCTCCAAAGATGAGAAGGCCTAGCCTTGCAGAGATACTATTTTTTATTTCCACTGCTGCCCTCAAACCATTCTACCAGATCTTTATTCTCTGTCTTCTCAGGCCAATTCTATAGCTCTTTTTGGCCACTTCTGAATATTAATAAAACAGTGTCATTTTAAAATATTAAGATCAATCTAAAACAGTATCTAACCTCAATTTTAGGCTTCCCTTTCTCTAGTTTGGTATTGTCCAAGAAATTTAAAGATTGGAGTGGGAAGAGGGATAACCCACTTCTTTACTACTCTGATACCCCATTTTCCATCTTCTCACCTCACCCCATTATGTTCCTGTGAGAGTACCAAAGTGAAAGAACCATGTAGGCTGTTTCATTGGTCAGCAATTTTTGCCGAAACATTGCCTCCTCCCAGCATTTTCTCACCTGTGCTGTGAAGAGGTGCAGTCAAGTTCTTGGGATACCTCTAAGAGTTCAGACTCTAAGCTTAATTTGCAGAGAAAAGAAGTAGACTTAATGTGGACAATAAAAAATTACATCACAAAGAATTACATTATCTATACCTTATACATTCACGATTTTCATCTACAGAGCCAGTTTCACTCTTATAACCATAACATCCTTTTGAGGGAAATCAAAGCAGGGGGAATAAGTGACTTGCTTCATGGCTCTAGATGAAATGAGCCTTCCAGCAGAGCTTATAAAATTTAGTTCCTCTTGAGCTTTGGCTTAAGAGCCTTCCTAACCATTAGCTGTCTTCATTTAAGATCTCTCAGTCCTATCATGATTTTGCTTAGTTGTAAATTTCTTGTCATACCTAATACAAACATTATACATGACTGTGGAATATTGTTCTGTCATATTAAACTGCCTTAAGTTAATATTTAATGATACTCAAATGCAGGGACACACACTGTCATACTATGGCTTAGGCAGCAAACTGTACAGACTGATAAAGACTGTATCCACCCTTAACTTGGACAGTAGGCCATGGTTTGTGAAACACTTTCACATACACCCATGATCTCATTGCCTTGCTAGCGAAGCAGATACTATTATAGAGAAGTGGGGCAAAGAGCTAGGAAGAATTTTCAGATGTTCATGTTGCTTATTTATTTGTGTTGATGAATGATTGTTTCTGAATTCATAGCTTTAAGTAGTCTGCTTCAAATTCCATTAGGTTTAACAAGTAAAACAGATTCTGCTGCTACTGTCCCACTCTCTGTAAGGAGAAATCACTGGAGCTCATTCCATTTTCCAGGGTGGCTAAATTTCTCAAATTCAGGTAGGATATGGGAGAGAGAGTGATCTTTGTAAATAAAAGTTGCTTGGTAACCAATGACCTATGGTCATATTATAATAGTTAAGTAGGGAATGTATATGAGGGAGTTTATAATTCCTTCCGCTCAAAATTTAAGTTACAAATTTTAATTGTTATTTATTTCCCTATATAGAGCATAAGCTCCTTGGGGACAGTGCCCAGTCAGTGAATGAATACCTATTGATTGTCTGACAGCATCACTTTGTGTCCTACATTTGTGCCTTTTAACAATGTGCTAACTGAAATACAAAAGGAATTCTCCAATTTGGGTTGGATGCTGAATAATAAAAAGATATAAGGACAAAAACAAGTAGAGCAAAAGAAGGAGTGATTACCATTTAGAAAGAAAGTTTTTTTATAATAATATTTTTTATTATATTACGTTAGTCACCATACAGTACATCCCTCGTTTTTGGTGTAAAGTTCCATGATTCATTACTTGTGTATAACACCCAGTGCACCATGCAATACATGCCCTCCTTAATACCCATCACCAGCCTATCCCATTCCCCGCCCCCCCCGAAGCCCTCAGTTTATTTCCCAGAGTCCATAGACTCTCATGGTTCATTCCCCCTTCTGTTTACCCCCTCTTTCTTCTTCCCTTTTTTCTCCTACCCATCTTTTTTATCCAAAAATATTCAAACCAAGTAATTTTCTTCTAGTTGGATTTTGCCATGAGAAGGGCAATTGTTTGAGCACCCTTGAGTTGATTCAGTGTTTAATATGTTTAAGTTGTAGACTATGGGTGGCCCTTTTATTTTGTTAATGCCAGATGTAATTCTATAATAAAACTCGTATTGCATGGTGCACTGGTTGTTATACGCAACTAATGAATCATCGAACTTTACATCAAAAACCAGGGATGTACTGTATGGTGACTAACATAATATAATAAAAAATATTAAAAAAAACTTTTTATTTACTAAAAAACACATGAAAATTGTTAAATAGGAATTCTACCCTCTTTGCTCTTCCTCCTCCCCCCATTTCTTTCAAGTGCCTCTGAAATCATCCTCTTGCAAATGAATAGATTTGTGAATTTTGACCATCATCCATAAATTAGAAACAATAATTTGTGGCCATATTTGCAAATAATTCCATGGATCAGGTTACAGTGATCATCTCTATTTTTGATTCAGGCATTGTTTCTTATTTATTTACAGCTCCAGGAGCACATAGCACATAGTAGGTATATAATAAATGCTTGAAAATGAGTACATATGAAGGGACCAGAGAGGAAAGTTTAGAGCTTGTATCCATTAGCCTGACTAACATTGGTGGGTATCTCCAGTATGGCAAAGAAACATTTCTAAGGGCAAGAGAACAACTCTGCAAGATGTCTATGAAACAAATCATTGTGCCCAAACTCCCAACATTTGTACAATACCTTCTGTGCTATCCTGTAGTCCTTACATCATTATCTTTACTCCTACTTGTATCTTATTTAATTTTCTTTTTTTTTCTTTTTTTTTTTTTTAAAGATTTTTATTTATTCATACGACAGAGATAGAGACAGCCAGCGAGAGAGGGAACACAAGCAGGGGGAGTGGGAGAGGAAGAAGCAGGCTCATAGCAGAGGAGCCTGATATGGGGCGATCCCATAATGCCAGGATCACGCCCTGAGCCGAAGGCAGACGCTTAACCGCTGTGCCACCCAGGCGCCCCCTTATTTAATTTTCTGATTAACACCATTTCCTTAAAAATATTTACAAAGAAGCAAAACCAGTTCTGATATAAATCACAAAAGTGGATGCCTACAGGCAGTGGAGATTGACTGGGATCTTCTAGGGAGATGAAAATATTCTACATCTCAATGTGGTATATATATTTCTCAAAACTCATTGAATTATAGGCTTAAGAACTGTGCTGATTAAAGTATGTAACTTTTTCAATTAAAAATATATTTAAAGAAAAGAAATAGATCAGGCAACTTAAATACATTGACAATTAAAACAAAATTAAAATGTTATTAATTTCTAGATAGATACTATTCTTTATAGAAGGATCCGAGCCTAAAGCTGTTCTCTTTTTAAGTGTTTAAAGAAATCTATAAAGAATGCTAACAGCTATATCTCTCCCTCTCCCCTTCCCCTTTGTTTCTTTCCTTTCTTCAAAAAATATTTATTAGCATTTTTCCTTCTGTTGTTCTATAGCCATGAGTTGGACCTGACAAGGTAGGCTGCAGGCCTGTGCAAGGAGGCCAAGCTTAGCACAGGGCAGGTGTATTTGCAAAGAGGGAGGTGGCACAGCAATATCAGAAGATTGGCTACCTCCCAGGAGATTGAGCAAATAAATAAATATATCAAGAACAATAAGAGTCAGGTTTCTCATTACTGGAAAGATTACAAATATGGAAAAAGATAAAGCTAGAATAAACCCACCTGGCATTGGGTTGGCATTGGATGTACCAGAGTGAGCTAACAGTTTCTATTATGGATAAAGAAGTAAGTATAGATGTAAATGTGTGTGTAGTTCCTTAGCTATCTGCTGAAAGAGCCTGGGAGCAGTAGCATCCTACTAGTAATGAATACATAGTGCTCATATCTTGGTGTCAAATGCTAAATGAATCAGAGCTCCTTGAAAAAATGACTGATTCTAGGGCTGGGGCTGGAAAAGAACATGATGAACCTGGATCATCTTAAGTAACAGAAAGGAGGGAAATCCTCAAAAAATGATGAGGGCATGCCAAAAGAACACAGAATTAAACTCGAGGGGGCTCTAACTGGCCAAATAAAGGACAATTGTAGCCTTTAAATAAATGATGTAACAAACTGTAATTAGCAAGTACTTCACTGATACAAATAAATGAATGACTAAATAGTTGGAAGGAAGAGAAAGTTCTTTCATATAATGGAAAGCCTCCCATTAGCTGTGGAAGAAATAATGGTTTTAGAAAATCACCATTTGGTAGTAATAATCAACCCAGGCAAGAAATTTCAATGTACATCCCTACAAAATACATGTTAATTAAAATAGAACAAAAAGTAGAGAAACCTGGTAGACACCATCTTGATAAAGTGGTCAAAATGAACAACACTAGTAATGGGACAAATAGCCATCATGTGCAACTGGTAAGATATAATGAGAAGAGTATAGTGTGACAGTCAGGCCAAAAATACATAACAGGTATAATAATGGTTATATACCCAATAATGAGGAAACATTGGATGAATCCAAACTTCAAGACATTCTAAAAAACATCTGGCCTATCTTCAAAAGGGCCAAGATCATGAGAGCTAAGTAAAGTATGGATGTAAGAGGAGGTCACTCTCTAAATTCTTCTTATAGATGTCAGGCAAGGCTTACCAAAGGAGATGAATTACACATAGCCTTGTAATCACTGTCATATAAACCAGAGAGGCAGTCATTTTAGGGAAGGGGATAGCATTTTTAAAGATGTAGGGTCTTGGGTACTTGTAGAGAGCTGGGTGTACCTGGAACACAGAGATGGTAGAAGCAGCCAGAGTAATGAGGTGGGGTCAAATGATAAAGGGCCATTTCCTTTGCCTTTTGCACAGTATTATGAACACATTCAGTTTGAGGAACTGATAAAAGGAATCTGAATTGATGCATTAGCCCAGGCTCTCTGAGAAAAGGATGGATGCAAAGAATTAAATGCACAAGTTTATTAAGAGAAATACCTGCATGAAAGGAAATTGAGAGGAAGTGAAGAAGTCTGGGAGAGCCATCAGGCTATGATGTACATCTGACCCTGAGTGAAGGAGAGGTAAGGACATTTGCATTGAAGTTGCAGTTAAAACCTTTGACTCAAGGACTTGCTTGAGCCAAAGTTGTCTGTGAAAGCATTCCTCTGTTTCTCAGGAACAGGACTGCATTTATTTTCCTACCTCACTCAATTATTGGTGAGAATCAGCCCATGGTAGGCACTGCCTTGGTGCAAATGCAGGGAAAAACTTCATAGTGCAGCAGCTTGAATCCTTAGTCAGTTATGCTCCCTGTAGTAGCAGAAAGCAAGATATATTCTCATGTGTACCACATTTTGGTTTTGGATGATGAAAAGGATTTAATTGACAGAAGAAATGAAGTATATTCCAGGGAGGGGTGTGAAAAAGCTTCAACTCAAGCATTTAGTACTTCACCTTTGTTCTTTTCAAATTATCAATTTTCTTTTAGTTACAAAGGAATCAGGTCTTTTTGAGCCATGAGCTATGAGCACACTAATCAATCTGCAGTTAGTAAACATGGACACCTAATCCTGGAGAGCCTACCAACTTGCCCTGGCTTCTTAATGTACTTAAGTTTTCTGTTTTTCATATTTGGTCCATCTGTGGAGGCTAACTTAAATATCACATAACTATCCTTTTTTCTGGAATTATTTTGATCCATCATGGTAACACAAGTTGTTTTACACTGAACAGAAGCTGTTTAGTAATTATACATATCTTTCACTAATAAAATAGGGAACCACATTTCATTTACATTTAGTAGAAAAACATTTTCCCCCTTAAACACTAGGTTCATCTTGTAGGAAAAAGCTGGGAAGAAGGAATAGCAAAAGCAGGGGATCCTTGATTTTGAAAATATTAGGAACAATTGAAATCAACTGATCTTGTTGAAGTCCTGTTGAGTTTGCAGAGTATGAATTCATAACACAATTTTAAGTTGCTTTAGTCTATTCTTAATTGCAAATATTCTATTCTATTCTTAATTTCCTAAACCCTATTAAAGAAAGGAAATGGTCTTTCTAGACTCATTTTATCAGGTTTGGAGTCCCCTCATTCTTTATCAAGTGCCTGAAAAGTTCTCCAAATTGCATAAGTAACAACTATAAACTATGACTCACAGAATTTTTTTTACACTGAGTAATGCAATTAACACTGTAATATTGTAGGCACTATTTTGAAAAAAATTCTTATTAACATTTATTAACTGCTAGCAGAGAGATTTTTTAACTCTAAGATTCAAGATGTCCGTTATAGCTTTTAACAAACTTAACAATGTGCCCTTTCCTCAAAGTATGATGTGTCTGTTCCAAATGATGCCATTTAAAAACACGACAGAGTAAATCATTGGGTAAAAATTGGTGGCTAGGATAATTTTGGGAATTTTTTCATTCAATGGCATGAGAATTGTTATTCCAAAAATGAATGCATACAAGAAGTAGCTTAACTGAAGAATCATGCTAAAGAAGTACCTGTAAAATAGTTGCTGCATATAAGCTGTAGTTTTGGCAATGGGTCTTCAATATTATTCAGTTAAATATTCTACAATAACTGAATAAGAGAGCAATATTCTATGAGTGGTGAAGGGGTGGGGGAAGGAAGATTCCCATCCTCTCTTTTAAAAAAATAATCACTTGGGGCGCCTGCGTGGCACAGTGGTTAAGCGTCTGCCTTCCGCTCAGGGCGTGATCCCGAGGGCGTGATCCCGGCGTTATGGGATCGAGCCCCACATCAGGCTCTTCCGCTATGTGCCTGCTTCTTCCTCTCCCCCTCCCCCTGCTTGTGTTCCCTCTCTCGCTGGCTGTCTCTATCTCTGTCAAATAAATAAATAAAATCTTTAAAAAAAATAAAAATAAAAAAATAATCACTTGCTAGGTATTTATCCAAATGATACAAAGTGATTTAGAAGGGGCACATGCACCCCAGTGTTTACAGCAACAATATCTTCAATAGCCAAAATATGGAAAGAACCCAGATATTCATCGACAGATGAATGGATAAAGAAGATGTGGTATACGGGGGCGCCTGGGTGGCACAGCGCTGAAGCGTCTGCCTTCGGCTCAGGGCGTGATCCCGGCGTTCTGGGATAGAGCCCCACATCAGGCTCTTCTGCTATGAGCCTGCTTCTTCCTCTCCATTTATCCCTGCTTGTGTTCCCTCTCTTGCTGGCTGTCTCTATCTCTGTCGAATAAATAAATAAAATCTTTAAAAAAAAAAAGATGTGGTATACATATTCAATGGACTATGACTCAACCATAAAAAAAAAACAAAAATGAAACTTGCCATTTGCAACGACATGGATGGAACTAGAGGGTATTATGCTAAATGAAATAAGTCAGAGAAAGACAAATACTGTATGATTTCACTTATATGTGGAATTTAAGAAACAAAACAGATGAGCATAGGGGAAGGGAATGAAAAATAAGATGAAAATTGAGACAGAGGCAAACCATAAGAGACACTGAACTCTACAAAAAAAACTGAGGGTTGCTGGAGGGGAGGGGAGTGGGGGGAAGGGAAAATTGGGTGATGGGCATTAAGGAGGGCACTTGATGTAATGAGCACTGGCTGTTATATGCAACTGATGAATCACTAAATTCTACCTCTGAAACTAATAAAAAACAAAACCAAAATAATCATGTGTTTTAAATGTCTTCCACTATAACCATCATTCCTGGCTTCATATATGCTGTGGTTATTTGTTTCCTGGCCAGGAATGCATTGATATACCCAGAATATACTTATATTTTAATGCTGATCAGAAGGGTAACCCTGGTGTAGTCAGCCAGAAGCAATTTTTAGAGAGGATGATAGCATGAATTAGTTTGATTTTGGAAGTGGTTACAAAGATCTGTTTGGTTATTTCATTTTTCTCTTAATTTTTTTATTTAATATTTTTTATTATATTGTGTTAGTCACCATACAGTACATCCCTAGTTTTTGATGTAAAGTTCCATGATTCATTACTTGTGTATAACACCCAGTGCACCAATGCAATACATGCCCTCCTTAATACCCATCACCAGCCATATGATAATTGTCTTTCTCTGTTTGACTTATTTTGCTCAGCATTATCTCCTCCAGTCCCGTCCATGTTACAGCAAATGTTGAGAAATCATTCTTTTTGATGGCTGAGTAATATTCCATTGTATATATGGACTGAATATACAAGAAACAAATAAATCAAAAAATGGGCAGAAGATATGAACAGACACTTTTCCAATGAAGACATACAAACAGCTAACAGACACATGAAAAAATGTTCAAAATCATTAGCCATCAGGGAAATTCAAATCAAAACCACACTAAGATACCACCTTATGCCAGTTAGAATGGCAAAAATTGACAAGGCAAGAAACAACAATTGTTGGAGAGGATGTGGAGAAAGGGGATCCCTCCTACATTGTTCGTGTGAATGCAAGTTGGTACAGCCACTCTGGAAAACAGTGTAGAGGTCCCTTAAAAAGTTAAAAATTGAGGACCCTATGACCAGCAATTGCACTACTGGGTATTTACCCCAAAGATACAGATGTAGTGAAGAGAAGGGCCATATACACCCCAATGTTCATAGCAGCATTGTCCACAATAGCTAAATCGTGGAAGGAGTCGAGATGCCCTTCAACAGATGACTGGATTAAGAAGAGGTGGTCCATGTATACAACGGAATATTACTCATTTTTAAAGCTGTTTTGTAGCTGTTCCAAATTTGTTGACCCTTTAGAGGAGAGGGATGAAAAGATGTAGCTTCTTCCTGGTAAGGTCACTGCACTCCATGATTTCAGAGGGCATGGCTTGCATCCTTGCCAATGTGAGATGCAGTACAACAGAAGAAAATAAATGTTTATTCATTTCTTCCCAGATAATATTGGGAGAAAGGGTTTTTTAAAAGGTGAAGAATTAATCACTGCTATAACAAAGCCAGACATACAGAAAGATAGGCATTTATTCTGGACTTAAAATTGTGCTGTCCAATATGGTAGCCACTAGTCACTGGTAGTACTGTGTTATTGAAATGTAGCTAGTCCAAATTGATATGTGCTCTAAGTGTAAAATACATACCAGATTTCAAAGACTTAGTACAAAAGAAGGAATATAAAATATCTTATTTTTAAAATATTGATTACATGTTGAAATATATATATTAAATAGATTATGCTATTGAAATTAATATGAACTCTTTCATTCTACTTTTCTCAATATGATTTCTCAAAATTAGAAATTACAATGTGACTCGAACTTGTGGATTACATTGTATTCCCATTAGACAGCACTAGTCTGGAATATTTGATCTACTCGTGTCCTCAGGGATGATTTTTACCTCTTCTATTCTTTGTGCCTAGCACAAAACTGCTACAAGAGCTCAGATTAGCTTTGTTGGGACACTGACCAAGTTGGCTGATACCAAAATTGGGATCCTCAAAACAATGTAGGGAGCTTGAACCATCCAGGAATGAAGGAACCAGGTGAAGTTAAAAGGTAGAAATTGTCAGCCTTTATCCTTGGATGTTTCACAGGGTCAAATTTGGGAAAGGTGACTTGAACTGAGATGTTTTTCTAGTGCTAGAGTCACTGAACTGGAGCCCATGATAGACATGAGAGGATTTTATAATCCCTTGATATTATACAAAATTAGTCTGTGTGTGCCTTCTTCTTTAGAGAGGATCGAATTTTAATTAGATTCTCAAAGGAGACCATAGATTCAAAAATATCAAGGATCCTAATACTACTTTTATAAAAAAGATTTATTTATTTGAGAAAGAGACAGAGAGTGTGCACACAAGCAGGGGGAGGGGCAGAGGATGAGAGAATCTCAAGCAGACTCCCTGCTGAACACAGAGCCCAACATGGGCTCAATGAGACGACCCTGACGTCATGACCTGAGCCAAAACAAAGAGTTGGATGGTTAACAAACTGAGCCACACAGGTGCCCTGTCTAATTCTACTTTTTAATCAAATTATTTTTGTCATGGTTTTCATGTTGAGTTGTATAAATTCTTCATATATTTTGGATATTAACCCCTACCAGATATATCACTTGCAAATATCTTTTCCCATTCATTAAGTTGCCTCTTCATTTTGTTAACCGTTTCCTTCACTGTACAAAAGGTTTTTATTTTGGTGTAATCCCATTTATTTTTGCTTTTGTTTCCCTTGCCTGAGGAGATATATCTAGAAAAATGTTGCTAAGGCCATTATGAATGAGATTACTTTATTCTCTTCTAGGAGTTTCATGGTTTCTGGTCTCACATTTAGTTCTTTAAACCATTTTGAGTTTATATTTGTGTATGGTATAAGACAGTGGTACAGTTTTATTCTTTTTCATGTAGCTGTCCAGTTTTTCTTGCCTTGTGTATTCTTGCCTCCTTTGTTATAGATTAATTGACCATATAAGCGTGGATTTATTTCTGGGCTTTCTATTCTGTTCCATTGATTTATGTGTCTATTTTTGTGCCAGTACCACACCATTTTGATTACAATAGCTTGTACTTTAGTTTGAAATCTAATATTGTGATACTGTCATCTTTGTTATTCTTTCTTAAGATTGCAGAATCTTTTGGGATTCCATAAAAATTTTAGGATTGTGAATTGGTATTTCGATAGGGGTTGCACTGAATCCACAGATTGCTTTGGGTACTATGGACATTTTAACAATATTGCCTCTTCCAAACCATGAGCTTGGAATATCTTTCCATTTCTGTTGTCTTCAATTTCTTTCATTAATGTTTTATCATTTTCAGAGTATAGGTACAAGTCTTTCCTTGGTTAAGTTTATTCCTAAATATTTTTAATAAACACTTTTCCAAAGAAGATATACAGATGGCTACCAGGCACATGAAAAGATGCTCAACATCACTCATCATCAGGAAAATGCAAATAAAAACCCACAATGAGTTATAACTGTCAGAATGGTTAGAATAAACACACACACAAACACACACACACACACACAAATGAAATAACAAGTGTTGGCTAGGATGTGAAGAAAAAGGAACCCTTGTGCACTATTGGTGGAATGAAAATTGGTGCAGGCACTGTGAAAAACAGTTTGGAGTTTCCTTAAAAAATTAAAAATATAAATACCATACGATCCAGTAATTCAACTACTGGGTATGTACCCAAGAAAAAGAAGACACTAATTCAAAAAGATAAACGCATCTTGTGTTTAGTGCAGTATTATTTACAATAACCCAGACAACGAAGTAACCTAAGTGTCCACTGATAAAGAAGAAGTGGTATATATACACAGTGGAATACAACTCCACCATGAAAAAGAATGAAATCTTGTCATTTGCAACAACATGGACGGAACTAGAGGGTATTATAAGTGAAATAAG
The DNA here is from genome assembly GCF_002007445.2 of Ailuropoda melanoleuca. Classification (NCBI taxonomy): domain Eukaryota; kingdom Metazoa; phylum Chordata; class Mammalia; order Carnivora; family Ursidae; genus Ailuropoda; species Ailuropoda melanoleuca. Next base: position 59,439,074 of record NC_048233.1, on the reverse strand, counting down.
TCAGATGGAGAAGAGAAATATACAATTTTACTTATATATTGAATCTAAAAAATAAGACAAATGAACAAACAAAAAGCAGAAACGGATTCATAAATACAGAGAACAAACTTGTGGTTGCCAGAGAAGAGAGTGTGGGGGATGAGCAAAATGGGTGAAAGGGAGTGGGAGGTACAGGATTCCAGTTAGGGAATGAATAAGTCATGGGGGTTAAAGGTACAGCATAGGGAATATAGTCAATGGTATTTTAATTGTGTTCTCTGGTGACAGATGGCTGCTACACTTGTGATGAGCGTAGCATAGTACAGAGTTGTTGAATCATCCACTACATTGTACACCTGAAACTAACATTGTATGTCAACTGTACTCCAAGTAATTAAAAAAAAAAAAGGAATCCTAATTCTAGGATGAAATGGCTCACTCAGACAGGATATTTAACAATTATTGTAAGGTAGTCATCCATGTCTATGAGTATCAGCCTTTTTAATAATGTGAACACGTGTATACATGCATCATGAAAATGAAAGTGCATGGAGCTCAGTGAACAAGAATAACCAACAATAAGTGTAAGACAGGAAGACTACTGATGGCATTAAAAGGAAAGGCATTTGGTGTTGATTATGTCCCAAGACACTAAGCTATTGATGATTCTGCACAAACTTCCTGTAGCTCTCACAATAAATGGTTGTTATAAATCCAATTCTGCTTGAAAGAAGAAAATTTCATTCATTTATTCATTCCTTTGTGTTCTCAATATTTTAACCTTGATTACAGAATTTAACCCATTATATTCTACCTTCTCAGAATTTACATTTTATAATGTTTATAATAATAATTTTTGGTTTATAATGTGGCTCTTCAAGAACAAGGGGCACGACTTTTCTTTTACTCTTTCTTTTCTCTTTTACTCTTTTACCCCTAGCACCTAGCAAGTGGATGCTCAAAAGATGTTGAGTAAAATAATAAGTTAATGGTTGTTGCCTGACTTCTACACATCTCAGAATAAAAGACAATCTATGAAACAAATACAGCTTTAAAGGTTAAAATTTAATGGAGGGTTAAATAGAAGGCTAGAACTGTGCAGTTTTAGCCAAATCAACAGTTTCAGCATTTGACCTTGTTCAACATTCACAAATTGAAGTAACCTGTAGGAAGACTGCACACAGATTACAGCTGTGATCCACTTTTCCCAGGCCTAAACAGTGCTGATTCATTCACCACAGTTGGTTTGCAAGTGAAGGAAACAAACTTTTAAGTTAGAGAAATATAAGCAGTCTTAGATCTGGGAGTCATCAGGAAATGTTTAATATTTTAAAGAACTGACTGAAAGTTAAACAGGTTAATGTGACATTTCAAAGGGATTTTGAAATTCAATAGCTTTCTCCAGCAGCTGATGTTTATTCTCTGGTTGTAAGGCAAATGTTGAATTTCTTCAAAGGAACAATGATAGATTCTAGAATAATTAGATAAATTCAATGTTCACTATAGGTTTTTTTTTTCTTCTACATGACCCCTCCCCGTCATGAAAAATATATATGTATATACATAACAGGAAATGGAAAACCATCTGGCTGGCTCTAAAACATGGTTTTCTTCATCATCAAAGGGGTTTCTGTGTGAAAATAATTTTATAGGCAAAGAAGTAGATATGGTGCCATTAAGAAGACAAAAGCAGAATCATAAAGAATATGTGTAAATCTAGAAAGAGGACATATTCATTTTTTTCCCTTAACATATCAGCACTGTGCAGGAACATAAGACGTTTGCCATCATTTAAATGAAAGTTCCATGGATTGGACAGACCCTCTCAAATGGATATTTTCAAATTTGGTTAGAAAGACTAATGAGAAAGACATGTGACCTCTACTTTGATAAATTTGAGGAGCTTACTTTATTGCTTAGAAACTAGATATGTATGGTACAATTGTGCATGTAAAATGATTCATAAATGTTTATTAAGATCATGAAGACCACATTTAGGTGAATCAGTAAACAAAGAAAGTTAAAGAACATATCTTCAGGAATTATTAAACATTTAGGTGAAATAATCCTTAAAAGTCATCTGTTCCAAACCTGTATTGGTTTAATTGTATATAACAGAAATTCAACCTGAAGTGATTTCATTTACAAAAAAAAAAAGGTGATAGGGAAGAGGGAAGGAATACAGTGGCTTAGAGTCCAACAATGGTTGCACATTGGGGCGCCTAGGTGGCTCAGTTGGTGGAGTATGTGACTCTTGATCTCAGGGTTGTGGGTTCAAGCCCCACATTAGGTGTAGAGATCATTTTAAAATAAAACTTTAAAAAATGGGTACCCAACCAAATCATGGAAAGGGCATGGATACAGCTGGGCTTCCAGAACAACTGAGATCTGGAATGAGAATGTTCCCAGGAGTAGCTCTCCAATTCCTGTCACTCTTTTTTTTACATTGTGGGAATGTGTGCTCCTAAGAAGATAGTAATTGGAGAGCTTAAAAGATAGTAATCATAATTAAGAGGTCACCATTGTGCTTACTTCAGCAGCACATACACTAAAATTCAAATGATACAGACGAGATTACTATGGCTCTGGTGCAAGGATGACATGTAAATTTGTGAAATGTTCCATAAAAAAAGTTGAGACCACTAGTAATCCTTAAGGGAACAGTTTCTATAGACGGTTATGGATTGGATAAATGAAAGGCAGGTGAGAAGCTGAAGGTAGTGTAGACTTTTAAGAAGGCAAGTAATGAAAGAAAACAATGATGGGTGTGGTATTTTGGTAAGGAAAACAGTCAAGGAGAGATTTCAGTCCTTGTTGCCTTTTTTTTTTTTTTTTAAGATTTTATTTATTTATTTGATAGAGAAAGCACAGCAGCAGGAGCATAGGGCAGAGGGAGAGGCAGGCTTCCTGCTGAGCAGCTAGCCAGACACAGGGAATCAATCCCAGAACACCCAAGTCCTTGTTTGCTTTTCGCCTAGGGCACTTTTGAGTATGTTTGTAGGCTGAAGAAAGATACCAGTGGAGAACAGATAAAAGACTGGAGGGGCAAGCAAAATTAGTTGAACTGAGTCCCAGAGAAAATAGAAAAGGAGCAAGGTTAATCTCTCCACAGATGTAGGAGTACAAAATAGAGATAAAGGACAAGATTTATAAATGCCAAGATGAAGATAAGGAGGTGGGAATTACATGGATTCAGTTCTTTAGTATCTACTTCTGTGGTGCTGTAGAAAAGGTCATCAACCCATTCTAAGTATAAATAGTTCCCTTACCTTTCACTAGTTATTTTCCCTTTAACATCTGCAACACACATATTTAGTCCTTCTTATTGGCTTTAAAGTGCAGAAGTCAGAAACTTTTTTATATTCCTACAGCAATCTTCTATATCTTATTTCACAAAGTACTCATTTCCTTCCCCCCCCTCAAAATGTATTTTTGAAAAATCTTAATATAAGGATCACATAGGTTGGCTACCTACTGATAAGGAAGTGTAGGAGGACAAATACTTTCTCCAACCTAAATGAAGATCAAATAACTTTAGCAACTGGTTAATTTTTCCCCATTTTGTTTTGTTATAAATGGGAACTCCACAAGAGCAATGACTGTGTTTTATATACCTTGTCAATGTATTGCAAACACTGGGGGTATTAAATAAATAACAAAAGGGGATAAAGTTTCCAAATAATAAAGTTGACTATAACCCAGTCACAACTGCTGCTAGTCAGAGGCTGAGCTTAAAATTACCGAGAATAAAGCATACACATCCTTAATCATGATGTCCAGAAATGTGAGTTACATTTTGGTAATTACAACTTTCAGTTAAGTCATAAATATTTATGGAATATTTTCTATTTGATTCATAGCAACCTGATGAGAAAGTACCAATATTATCCTCATTTTAAAGTGAAATAAATGAGGATTCAAGAGATTAAAGAGCATGCCCAAGTTTGTATATCCAACTAATATATGCAGACCTGGAATTCAAACTTGTTTCCTGAGTTCAAAGCCAAATGGTGTAATTTATACTGCTATACAGACTCCTCCTCAATTTAGCACCTGTAAGAGTTGGATGATAACATTTTTCCTTGTGAAAGAATAAGGAATCATACTATTTGATAGTTTAACAACGCAAATTTTCACCCTGTGCAAGGCAGACAAGTATATTGTCCAAAGCATAAGGATGGAGTTTAATGGACAGAAGCAATTATTCAAGATGGAGCATGTTCTATCGTTTGACTTCACCTTTGTATTTTAGTGCCTGGGCAATGTTATATTTAATAGGGCATAAGCTAATGGTAGAAAACTTGTTCGGTATTTAAGGTAAAGAATTGCTTAAGGAAATATGACATTAGCAAAGAGGCAACCTTCTGCTTTGCATATCAGAGCATTAAATTTTATTTATTTTATTGTCCAACAATTTTGGTAGATTATGGCCAAAAAGTCTGTGAAGAATTTTAAGGTCCATCTAAATAACAGGCATTATGAACTATCACCATTGCATCTTAAATAATTAATTCTACTGAACTTTTTAATGGTTTGGGAAATTTATGCTATAACCAGACTTATAAAAAATAATTTATATTTAAACTTTCTCTTAGTATTCCTGCAGATCATGCTGTGTGTTACCAAACATTAGTTGGAAATAGTAGCTATAAACAGATGAAATTTGAGAAAATAATATAAAAATAGTTATGCTTGTTATACAATCCAGCCTCTTTAGAATATGATGCTGATTTTTTACAAACCATGCTTCATTCAACATCGAACATATGGCATTGTGGTTCTTAGAAAAATATATCTCTATCAAGATTCCTATCACCAAATTTATATTTGTGAGGCACTTCACAAAATTCCCTTTTATTAACACTTACCCCTTTCTATTATAGAGTGTTGCATACACACAACTAATCCATTAGATTAATACAGCAATCACAAAAACTCAATAGAAAAGTAGCTTAATTAGATTAACTACACAATTTTGACCATAAGCAATTTTAGTTAATTTTTATCCATTACAAAGCTTCTAACAGGTAGGACTTGGTTTGTGAGTACATGCTAATATTGCCTCAGATTTCTTTTTCTACAGTAAATTTGAAACATAATGCCACCTCAGTTGGTATAAGAAATTCACATATCAATGTGAACAGAGAAAGGGAAAAGGAGTTTAAAAACAAGAAGAACAAATCAAATACTTCATTTTTAATGTTATCCATTTACTATATAAGTAAAGCAAATATGTTCAGGCCAGGGTCCCACTGAAGGGAGCTGTCTTGTCATCTGTTAAACTAAATATTCTATAAAAATGTGCAAATGGCCCTAAGTAAATTTAAAATATACAGTTTTTTTTTAAAAAAAAAAGATAAAAAGAATATCTAATAAAGGATTAATACCCTAAATATATAAAGAACTTACACAATTCCACACCAAAACAAATAATCCAATTAAGAAATGGGAAGAGAACCTGAATATGCATTTTTCCAAAGAAGATATATAGATGGCCAACAGACACATGAAAAAATGCTCAACATCACTAATCATTAGGGAAACAAATAATCAAAATCACAATGAGATACTACCTTACACCTGTCAGAATGTCCAGTATCAAAAAGACCTGGAATAACAAGTGTTGGCAAGGATGTGGAGAAAAGGAAACCCTCATGAACTATTGGTGGGAATGTAAATTGGTGTAGAAGTAGTATGGAGTTTCCTCAAAAAATTAAAATAGAAATGACACACAACTCAGCAATTCCAGCACTGTGTATTTAGCCTCTCAAAATGAAAACAACTAACTCAAAAAGATATATGCATCTTTATGTTTATTGCAGCATTATTTACAATAGCTAAGCTACGAAAGCAACCCAAGTGTTCATCAACAGATGAATGGATAAATAAGATGTGGTATATGCATACAATGGAATATTACTCACCCATAAAAAGGATGGTATCTTGCTATTTGTGACAATATGGCTGGAACCAGAGGGTATTATGCTAAGTAAAACAAGTCAAAGACAAATAACATATAATTTCACTTTTATGTGGGATCTAAACAACAAAAAAACCAAACAACAACCAAAACCAAACCAAACCAAACCAAAACCAACCCAGAAACAATCATAAATACAGAGAACTGAGTGATTTCCAGAGCGCAGGGGATTAACAAGATGGGTGAATTAGGTAAAGGGGATTAAGAGGTACAGACTACAGTTAAGTCACAGGAATGAAAAGTACAGGGTAGGGAATATAGTCCATAATATTATAATAGTGTCGTAAGGTGACAGATAGTAATTACACTTATCGTGGTGAGCATAGTATAATGTACAGAATTGTGGAATCGCTATGTTGCAAACCTGAAACCAACAGAATATTGTATGTTAACCACACTTCAATTAAAAAAGTCAAAAAATGTCAATCACCTTAAATTGAGTAAATTCATTAATTTAATGGATAATATTGTATAAAATAAAACTATAAAAAAGAAGAGAAATGAAAAGTGTTTTGGATTTCTTCCTAGTCCTAAAAAAAAGTTTATTTATATAAGTAATTTCTACACCCAACATGGGGCTCGAACTCATGACCCCAAGATCAAGAGCTGCATGCCCTTCCAACTGAGCCAGCGAAGAACGCCCCCACCAAAATAGTTTTTAATGTTACGTAATGAATATATATATATATTTTTAATGAAATAAAAGTACAGATATAATTTTTTCATTTGTTGTATATTTTGAATGTTCCATTAAGAACTATCTCATGTTTTGGGATGCCTGGATGACTCAGTCTGTTAAGCATCTGCTTTAGGCTCAGGTCATTTTCCCAGGGTCCTGGGACTGAGTTCTGCATCAGGCTCCTTGCTCAATGGAGAGCCTGGTTGTCCCTCTGCCTGCCGCTCCCCCTGCTTATGTGTACTCTATCTCTCTGACAAATAAAGTCTATTGCTTTTTTAAAGAACTATCTCATATTTTTTTGAGAGATCTGAAATGAAATTAAATTTTTTTAGAAATCTGCAGTGTAGACTCATTATTTCTACTTATTTAAAAACAAGAATCAGAAAAAAGAATTTTATAAACCTCTGAAGATATGTAATACTCTGCAAACACTAAAGAAAATATGACTTTCAAATGCTTGCAAGTGAATTTTAAGAGATATAAAAAACCTACTTAAGCATACATACTGTATTCTCATATAAACTATTGGTTGTAACATAATAATTCAATATAAATGACTTTGACCATAAATCACATATCATATATTATATGAAATAGAAAAGAGATATAGATACAATTCATGTCTCCCAAAAGACCCTAGAACTCCAAAGACTATACAGTAACTAATAGACAATATTTAAAACAAAATGAATATACAAAATAAAAATATCAACTAAAAACTGTATACAGTTATTAAATTTAATTTCTTATAAGCGATGAACTAAGAACTGATGTACCTCTTAAGAACTGATGTATTACACAAAGATATTGATGCTGTATTAAAATGACTGGTAGAAAGCAGTTGATAAGAAATTCAGAAATGTAAAACAATTGATTGTTTTATATTCATTATATTTTATTGGAAAAGAAATACACATTCGTGTTAATAATCAGTGTTTATTTTCTGTATGTATTGTTTGGATTTCACAAAAACATTTTATTTAAAACGCATTCATGTATTTTATTATGCATTCTACAGCAAAGCCTAAGAAGCAGGCAAGAATCATTGTGATAAACAGCCTAATTACAGAAAGTAGCTCCTATATTTTTACATTACAACATTTTAAAACAATTTTGTGTTTATCGAAGGAAGGATTTTTTTCATGCATAGTCAAGATTTTCTTCTATCACAGTATTAGGTTCCCAGGGCTGCTGTAACAAATTACCACACATTGGGTGGCTTTCAACAACAGAAATGTATTCTGTCATGGTTCTGGAGTTGGAAGGTCTGAAATCAAGGTGTCAGCAAAGTTGCTGGCTCCTACTTAAAACTGAGGGAGAATCTCTTCCATGCTTCTCTCCTAGCTTTTAATGGTTGCCAGCAATTCCTGGTGTACCCTGGCTTGTAGATCATTCTAATGTGTTTTTATCTTCATGTGCCATTCTTCCCTGCATCTCTGTTTCTCTTCTTCTTCTTCTTCTTTTTTCTTTTTTTTAGATTTTATTTATTCATTTGAGAGAGAGAGTGAGAGAGAGAGAGCGTGAGAGGGAGGAGGGTCAGGGAGAAGCACATTCCCTACTAAGCGGGGAGCCCAATTGTGGAGCTCGATCCTTGTCCTGAGCCAAAGGCAGACACTTAACCAACTGAGCCACCCCGGAGCCCAACTCTTCTCTTCTTATAAGGACACCACACACATTGGATTAAGGGCCTGCACTGCTCCAGTATGACTTCAGCTGAACTACTTAAATTTATAGTGATCATCCTGCCAAATACCTTCTGAGAAAGATGTGAATTTTGGGGGGGAATACTATTCAACCCAGTGCAGTCACTTTCCATTTAACATTAAAGAAAAAAATCCCCCTTGTATACATGATCCAAAAATGACAGATGAAATAGGTAAATCATTGTTGAATTGAAGAGTGTGATCACTTATTTTCTAAACAGATACTTGGATGGGAATGTACCTTTGGGAATCTTTCTCATTCACAAATATGACTTATATGCAAGAGAAACTTAAATGTTCTTTCAGGAAGATTCAGTGGAGTAACCTAGATATTCCTTTTTTTCTAATTTGAGGACACCTCTCCCTAGAATATTTTCTAATTCTGCACAATAAGAAATCAATTCCACTGCAGAATTGCTCAGATTTGAATAAAATCTACAAAGTGGCAAACAAGCTTGAGAATTTAAGTTAAATATTAGAGAGGTAGATAAAGTAAATCTAAGGTGAATTCAAGTATTTATTTTTTATCCTTTGCCCATACTTATGTTGATATTTTATTCACTTAAACTCACCAATTCAGAATCTGTCATCATAATTGAGAAGATGAGTTTTTCCTATATTTGAATAGTTTATTAAGCATATTAGTAATATAAATATGATTTTAGGGATAACTGCTTAAGAAAGCAATCATTTATATATACCTTTAATCTACATGCCAATGTATCCTTTAATTATATCTCTTATTCATCCTTCAAGTCATAATTCAAGAATCACAAGGACAGACCCGGTTTCCTTCAGTAAGTGAAATCCCTACCATAGACGTTCTTGCAGTACCCTGTACTGCTTCTTTGTAGCTTTTACCACTGTGTTAGTTTTATATTGATTTCTGTGATTATTTAACTACCATTACTCTTCCCACTAGACCATATACTCTGTAGGACAGGTACTGTGAGGTATGTATTTTATTCACCTTTGTTTCTTTGACTAGTTAGTACTTGGTGAATAACTGGAAAAATTAGAAATGCGTATTTACACATAAAAAGTTGATATGTGAATCATGAATCAATCTCCTTAATATGTTAAAGAATCCTTTACCAAGTAAATGTCTCCTAAATATTTTACTATTACAGTTACTACTGGGTAAGTAAAAACATTAGGGGCACATTCATTTTAATATCTTTAATATATAATACTCTTTTCTATTTCAAACAGACTTGGTTGAATTATTTTGAATAGCTCAATTAAAAAATGAAGGATTCAAAAGATGACAGATTTTATTATGTGTCAAAGGCATTCTGGGACATTATTAAAATAAACATAAGTTTCATGAAACATTCTCTATGAGAGATATTACAGCAATTCTGCATTTTTTCTTTGCAATGTGAAAAAATGGTATATATCATATTGTAAAATCCCTTTAAAACAATGAATACTATAATTTCAAAAGTGACATCAGTATGATGCATTTTAAAAATAATACTTGAAAATTTAAAACCTATATTTAAAAAGAACCACAGTACTACTTAATTATTCCTAAATAGAAATTAAAATTTCTTCCATGATCATTACTAATTATTTGATCCACAGAAAGTCTGTTGCAAATCTGAATATCTAAATTCAGAATTTAGAGCATGCAGATAAATGATAATCTCTCTCTTTTGACAGCTTGAGTTTACATATTTAGATAAATACACATAGTACTCTTCTTTTAAAAAAATTTCCTGATTAGAGAAAGGAATGCATTTCAAAAGTTAAATGTAATGCTCACATAAACACTAAACACATTTTTCCAGTTTTGAGCTGCTGCTGCTCCTTTAGTTGAACTTCCTGTGTCATGCTAATATTTCTGACATTTTCTTTCTGAGGAAAATAATGGTAAATACTCTTAATTTCCCCACATATATAGTACATCTCTTTCTATATATATCTCTCATACTTTCTTCTATTAAGTTGTTCAGTAATATCACATAAAAAAAAGAGAAACTGTGAAGGAAAAACTTGAAGGGTCAAATGATGAAAACTTTCTCATAATTTGATGGCTGCTCTAAGCTTGGCTGAGCGTGCTCTGGGGTTATCCTGTACATCCCGATCTTCTGGAGTAAGTACTTTCTTGTGTATCAATTCCCACATCAAAGGGGCCCTGCCTATAGAGCCTCCTTCCTTGTTTTCATGACCTGAACCCAGTTGTGATGCTTGTATCACCTTCTGTCTAGCACTGAGGTTAAACCTTTCTGTCATGCTTATCCCAAGCAGGAATCGTTTCACAATGCGATCCTCTAATGAATGGAAGGAAAGGGCAACAAGGCGGCCACCAGGTCTCAGAAACTTCTGAGCTGTCTTCAATCCTGTGTAAAGTTCATTGAGCTCATTGTTCACAAATATTCGGAAAGCTTGGAAAGTCTTGGTAGCAATATGGGTAGATCGTTGGAGCAAGTCTTTCCGTGCAAAAACAGCAGAGGGTGGAAATGCACCTACAAATAGATTTTGTAAAAAGAGGAAAAGAGGACAGGAAAAATTAATATTTTGCACTGTAAATCTACTGGGTTGTGTATGCATATATTAAAGAAACTATTTCATTAGAAAATTGTGGCAGTTCTCAGTAAACTTGGTCTTGGCTGGATGTTCTTATCTTCTGGTATTTATCCCAAAGATATAAATATAGTGATCCGAAGGGGCACATGCACCCCAATGTTTATAGCAGCGATGTCCACAATAGCCAAACTATGGAAAGAGCCTAGATGTCCATCGACAGAGGAATGGGTAAAGAAGATGTGGTGTATATATATACAATGGAATATTATGCGGCCATCAAAAAATGAAATCTTGCCATTTGCAATGATACGGATGGAACTAGAGGGTATTATGCTAAGCGAAGTAAGTCAATCAGAGAAAGACAATTATCATATGATCTCGCTGACACGTGGAATTTGAGAAACAAGGCAGAGGATCATGGGGGAAGAATGGAAAAAATGAAACGGGAAGAAACCAGAGAGGGAGACACACTGTAAGAGACTCTTAATCTCAGGAAACAAACTGAGGGTTGCTGGAGTGGAGGGGGTGGGAGGGATGGGGTGGATGGGTGATGGGCACTAGGGAGGGTATGTGCTATGGTGAGTGCTGTGAATTGTGTAAGACTGATGAATCACAGACCTGTACCTCTGAAACAAATAATATACTATATGTTAATAGGAATATATATGTGTGTGTGTGTGTGTGTGTGTGTGTGTGTGTGTGTGTGTATAAAGCAAGTAACTGACTCCTATTAGGGAAAAAATTCTTATCATGTGAAAAATTGTAGCTCTCTGAGGTAATAACTATGTTTTGCAATACATACATGTATCAAATCATAATGCACCTTAAAACATAATGTTATATGTTAATAAAAAAAAAAAGAAAATTGTGGCATTTCATCCATTCTTACATTTTATTTCCAAGCATTCTATCAAGATTTAAACTACTGTGTCAGAAACAGCTTTCATAACTCATAAGAGTAACTGGAATCAAACAAGGAGTAGAGAAAGAGGCAGACAAATATTTGAAGAAATAGTGATTAAAAAACTTCCCAGCTTGGGTGGAAAATATTAACTCACTGATACAAGTTCAGTGAACTACAAATAGAATAAACAAAAGAAAACTGCATCTAGGCATATCATAATCAAACTAATACAAGGTAGAGATAATCAGGAAAACTTTGAATACAATAAAGAAATACATTACATAAAGGAGAACAAAAATATGATTAACAGTTATTTTCTCGTGAAGATAATGGAAGCTATAAGATACTGGAATAACATTCAAATTGTTGAGGAAAAAAATCTGTTTTCCAAGAAGACTATGTAAAACTGTTCTTCAGAATTAAAGGTTCAAAGACATTTTTAAATAAATAAAGTGAGAGAATTCTTCGCTAGTATGTCTGCATTCAAGAAATGCTAAAGGAAATACTTCATGCTGAAATAAAATGACACCAGGTGATAACTTGTATATACAGAAAAAAAGAGATTATAGATATATCCATAAAGATACCTACATATCTCTCTATATGAGTTCTTCTCTTAATTTCTTTAAAAGAACTCTTTAAATGAAATTATAAAAATATTCTTTTACATTTATGTGCATTATAATATAGGTATAGATTTGTACAAAGGATTAGCGTGGGTAAATGGAACTATATTTTTGCAAGATTCGTATGTTGTACTGAAAGTTGAAGTTCCATACTGTGGTCCCTAGAGCAATCAATATAAGTGATGCAAAAAATAAAGCTAATAAGCTCATGGAGAATAAAAATAGTGCACAAAAAAATTATTACTAAACATAAAAGATGGCAGAAGAGAACAAGAAAATAGAAATGAGACAAAGAGAAGATGAATAGTAAAATGGCAGACAATAAAAAACAGATAAATCAATAATTACATTAGGTATACAATGTACTAAATACTCCAATATAAATGAGGCTATCTGACTGAAGAATAGCAGGACCTAACTATACATTGTCTACAGGAATTTACAGAAATGTACTTTATTTTTTTTTAAAGATTTTATTTATTTATTTATCTGACAGAAAGAGAGAGCACAAGCAAGGGGAACAGCAGAAGGAGAGGGAGAAGCAGGCTTCCTGCAGGGAGCCCGATACAGGGCTCAATCCCAGAACCCTGGGATCATGACCTGAGCCAAAGGCAGATGCTTAACTGACTGAGCCACCAAGGAGCCCCAACAGAAATATACTTTAAATATAAAAATACAAATAAAAGTAAAAGTAAGCAGAACGCTGTGAAAGGATATGCCATGAAGACAGAAGCATAAAAAAGAGAGGTCATATTAATATTAGAAAAAACAAACTTTTAAAAAGGAGAAAGAAACATTTCCCATTGAGAAAAAGGTCAATACTGCAGGAAGATACAACTGTAAATGCATATGCACCAATAACATAGTTCTCAAAATTTGGACATCTCCGAAAAAGATACACATTTGTAAAAGCAATTGATTTTTGACGAAGTTGTTAAGTTAGTTCAATGGAGAAAGAACTGATTTTCAAAGAAAATGATTATCACAAAAGAAGATGAACTTCGACTCTTACTGCACACTGTACACAAAAATTAATACAAAATGGATCACAGATCTAAGAGCAAACACTAAACCTAAAATATATATCTGACAAAACTCTTATCCAGAATATGTAAGGAAATCTCACAACTTAATAAGAAGCCAAACCACCTATGTTCAAAAATTTGAACAAACACTTCACAAAAGATACGTAATCAATAAACATATGTAAAGATGTTCATCATCATTAATCATAAAAATGCAAATTAAAAACACAACCAAATGTCACTACACATCCACTAGAACTGCTAAATTCTAGAAAGAAACAAATTACTGAAACTGACCCAAGAAGAAATAGATAATCTGAATAGAAGTCTTACAAATGGAAGGATTAAATCAGTAAACAAAAGCAACCCATAAAGAAAAGTCCAGGCCCAGATGGCCTCACTGCTGAATTCTGCCAAGTATTCAAATAATTAAAAATATTACTTCACAAATGCTTCCAAAAAATTGAAGAAAAGAGAACACTTTTCAAATTACGTTATGAGGCCAGTATTACTATGAAACTAAAACCAAAGGCATCACAAGACAATTACAGATCAGTATTTCTGATGAATCTAAACATTAAAATCCTCAACAAAATACTAGCAAACTGAATTCAGCAGCATATTAAAAGGATTATACGCCATGACCAAATGGGATGGTCATGACCGAGGATGGTTCAACAAATGAAAATTGATCAATGTAATATGTCACATTGACAGAAAGAAGGAAAAAACCCACATGATTATGTCAACTGATGCAGAAAAAGAATCTGAAAAAATTCAACACCCTTTCATGATAAAAACACTCAAGAACTAGGAACAGAAAGAAAGAACCTCAATATATTGAAGGCCATATATGAGAACCCAAAGCTAATATTATACTTAATGATTAAAGACTGAAAGCTTTTCCTCAAAGATCATGAACAAGACAAGGATACCCATTTTTACCACTTCTATTCAACACAGTCCTGAAAGTTCTAGTCAGAGGAATCAGACAAGAAAAGGACCAAAAGGCATCCAAATTGGAAAGGAAGAAGTAAAATTATCTCTGTTTACTGAGGACAGGATCTTATACGTAGAAAACACTAAAGATTACATATACACAAACACACACACACAAACCGTATGAGACCTAACAAATGAATTCAGCAAAGCAGCAGTATATAATATTAACATACAAAAGTCAGTTGTGTTTCTATCCTTAATAATTAACAATACAAACAAGAAATATAAAAAACTCCATTCACAATGGCATCAAAAAGAATCAAATACTTAGGAATAAAGTTAACAAAAGAAAGGTAAACCTTACGTTACAGAAGCTACAAACAATATATATATTTTTAAATTGTTTAAGATGGCATTACTCCTCCAAATTGGTTTAAGATTCAATGCAATCTCTATCAGATCCCAGCTGACTTTTTAATACAAATTGACAAGCTAATTCTAAAATTCACATGGAATTTTAAGAGACTCGGAACAGCCAAAATGACCCTGGGCAGGGGGTGAGGGGAAAAGAATGAAGAAGGAAGACTCACACTTAGGGATTTCAAAAATTTCTAAAAAGCAATGGTAATGAGACAGTGTGGTGCTGGTACAACAATGGACATAGAGATCAATGGAATATAACTGAAAGCCCAGAAATAAACCCATATATATCTATGAGCAACTGAGTTTTGATAAGAGTGTCAAAGCCATTCAATAGGGAAAGAACGGTCAATTGAACAAACAGTGTTAGGACATCTAGATAGATAGTCATATACTAAAAAATGGAGTTGGACCCTTAAATCACACAGAAAAATTAACTCAAAATGAATCAAAGACCTAAATGTAAGAGCAAAAACTATTATAAAATTCTTTGAATTTTGTCTTAGAAAGAAAACATAGGGATAAATATTAATGACTTTGAATTTGGTAAAAAAAATTCGTAGATATGACACCCAAATCACAAGCAACAAAAGAAAATTGTAGTTCATCAAAATTAATTTTGTTATTCAAACGACACCATCAAGAAAGTGAAAAGACAACCAAAAGAATGGAGAAAAAATTGCAAATCATGTATCTGGTAAGGGATTAATATATCTAGAATATGTAAAAGAAGAAAATTACAAAATGATGCATGTATGATACTATTTACATTTTTAAATATGCAATCAAAACAAACAAGCTCCATCTAGTTTTCAAGAATAGAGATAAACAAAAAGTGTTGATTTTTAAATAAATCAATAAATATAACTTTCCTTATACTTACTCCGTTGGCATACAAATATGATATGAAAGTACCATGTTCAATGAACTTTTACAGGAAGTTTCTATTTAATTTTTTTATTTGATCATGTCTTAAAATTTTTGTTCCTAGAGAATATTATGCCATAGAGATGTAATCCTTGCAGTCCAGATTTTCTATGGATGAAGATCAGAAAGCACGGTTGCAATCCTGGCACTTGAGTTTCACTAGCATGCTTCTTAGAGCAAAGTAAATTATACAAGGTTGATACCTTATTTCACCTTTTAGTAACCTGTAAGTCCAGTAGTACATTAAGACACACTTGATTAATCTTCTTGGGAAACTGGATCAGAAAATGAAAGAAATAATATCTTACTTGTACCAGGGAGCTGAGAATCTGGCTGTCTAAAGTTAACCAAATCCATGGTATGGGTTCACTCTTTCATCCACAAAAACTACTTTGCTGAAAGGCTAGACGATGTTAGATGTTAGGGAATTTATATTCTAACAAGCAGGTCTCTCAGAAACATAACATCAAAGTTAAAGCTGAAGAGGGTGGTCAACTTTTTTCTGTTTGCTATTCAATCTCTCCACTTTCCACAGATAGAGTTCTGGTCACTGGGAAATGTGTTTTAAAGCATTCTAAGATCTGAACAAATATGCAGCTCTTCATATTTTAGAGCTTGGATTTTGAGGACACTTCAGGAAGGGTGTATTCCTAAGACTTGCATGATTTAAATCTTGCATAATTCAAAACTAATTCTCTCAAAGAAAAAAATGTATTATAAAATAAATTTCAACTCACATGTATTTTGATGTAAAATAGGATGTAAACATCCATTTTTTTAAAGCTTTTTAAATTTTATTTTTAAAGAGACAGTATTGTCTGGTAACTTCTGGCCAAGAGGAAGGAAGGAGACATCCTGATGTCCCTCCTGCTGCTGCTGTCACCAGGAGGCTGGAGGAGACAGGATGGGCGGGGCGAGCACTGTCTCTTAAGAGGTGGACACTGAGGACCGTGTAATGCATAAGATAAGAGCTGTGTTTAAACTGATGATGCGCAGTCACGACAAGTACTCTGAGCGTGAACACTGCTCCGCAGTCTGTGTAGTGACTTGTGTGGGGTTAGAGTCCACGTCTCCGGAGCTTTTACAAGGAGTCTGTTCTGAGACGCATCTCCGCTCGCCCGGCACAGCAGACACATGCCAGCCACAGCGTGTGAACAGCATGTGCGCGGGCGGGGGCCCGGCCTTCTCATAAGAAGAAAACAGGTTCAGCAGGTTATGAAGGTTAAAACAAAAATCATGACAGTAAGTCCTGTGCCCTCTGACCCCATGGGGGCCTTCCGTATTCCATGATTACTTTCCGGGGAGGAGAGGTAGGGAAAAGGGCAGCAGATACAAGTGCTTTGACTTGTCTGTTCATGTTTTACTTTGACCTGATTAGGCAAGAAAGGAGAGAGACACTTTCCTGGTCAAGGATCTATCTGGAAAGAGGCCCCAGCTACTGTTTCTGTTTGAGGTCTCTGGGGTAGCTCTTGGAGCCCACAGAGAAGAGGCAGGGTGGGATGGGGATCCCCTCCTGCTGGACTGGGAGTGACACCTGGGTATAGGAAGCAGCTTGGCAGCAGTGCCTGTGGGATCAGAGGATGACACAGAAAGACCCAAGCTGGGGGCAGGGGGGAGCACATGAAGCAACAAAAAATGTAGCATGTTTTTGCTTTAATGCTTTAAAATTTTGTTTCATAACATTATCCCTAATATTTTGTAGAAATGAAATGGATGGCTCAACATGGCAATTGCTTAGCATTCTTGGCATTTTATCGCATTTCAAAGACAGCTATTTGAGGACGTGGTTATTAACAGTACTGAATTAGCCATACCTGATTATATGTTAACCAAATTTGATGAAATAACAGAAAGGAAGAGAGCTTAATAATATTTGCTTGATATTGTCAATGAATATATTTTCAAAAAATAATGAAACTAGAAAATGTTTAAAATAACAAAATATCTGAAATCACCATGTAAATTCTAATATAAACAACAGCATGGTTCATTTGACAGAACAAAGTATGGTAGGCATTTCTCTTTACCAGCTAAAAAGGCACCTTCCTGTGGCAGAGTTATAGTTTATAATTCATTCAGCCAACTAGCTGTGAAACTATGAGATTCCTGACTAGTTCTTTTGAGGGGATCTGTTTTTATTTCAAAGTATCTCACATAAAGTGAGAATTTATTCATATTTTATATTATGCAACTTCATGTTTATATAATTAATATTCACTTTAAATATATCCACACTGCATATGAATCTGCAGCTAAAAAATTAAAACGACTGTGATCAGTTTTTTCTTTATAAGGTCTAAGTAGGCCTTGTCAATGTCATATCATGGAGAAAGAAAATAAGAGCTTCCATTTTATTTAGGAATGGTCTTAAAGATAATAGGATAACTCCAAACCAGGAAAAACTTTTCTTCTGGGGCTTTTTTGTTTTTGCTTAGGGAATCCTAATCTGGACTATGTGCAATGGGTTTCCTGGATAGGATTTCGAGGGGAGTCCTATCAACTCCACAAGTCACATCCTCATGGATCAGATGATAAAGGACTGCAATGGACAATGTGTTCTACGGAGATTTTTGGTGCCACTCTAGGGATCAAAAGTACATATCATGCCTTATTTTAGATAAGTTCAATTTCCAGGGATACCCTTCCTTTATAAACTTGCACTTTTGTTTCCGTAATTTATAGGAAGAAAGGTTGACAATGCAGATTTGATAAAATGAAATTAAAAATAAAAAAAAGAATTTAAACAGCATATGGTAATGGAAATTAAAATGGTAAAAACAAAACATCAACTGGCAATGGTACAGATAGACAAGAAGACAAGAAAAGACAATCCTACTATCAAGGATTAAGCAAGGTGTTTTTATCTGAATTAGAGAGTTTAAAGATAATTAGTAAATGTCATGTGTCTATAACGTAGCAAAAAAGGGTTTGCTTGTGTAAGTCACTGGCCAGAGAGCAAGGGACAGAGTCTCCTAGGTAGGCAGAGACTATGTGGGAATATCTGCTGGACTCTCAATTAGGCCAAAGGAAGAAAAATATTAATGAGACCTGGTCCTTGCCCTTGAACAGCACACTGTTCTGCAACCCTTCTTTCTTCCTCCACCTCTTTCTCATATCCCATATCCTGTTATCAGAGATAGAAACTGGTCCTCTCTACTCTTCCATTTTCTCATTTTAGTCACAGATCTTGTATGGCTAATTCACTTGACTAAGGCATAGTAGGTAAGACAGAAAATAGGGACTCATTTGATTTGGTCTTAGGGAAAATCTCCTTTTTGTGTTTTCTAGTCCACCAATGGACTTAGTTTACACCAGACTAATGTATATGCATTCTAAGTGGGAAGAGATATGCACTTTTCACACTCTACTGCAATTACTAGTTTACTTGTCTGTCTCAGTACCTTGACTTGTAAATAGGAGCTATTTCATGTTCACTCTTCATATCCCTCGTACTTAACAGAGAAGCTTGTGATTCTCAACCTTGACCGCACATCAATCACCTGTAGAGCCTTTGAAAAAATAAAGATGCCTGGCCCCAGTCCAGACCTCTGGAATCAGTTTCAGGGGTTTATTACACAGTAATCACTACTTTTAAAAAGCTTCACAGAGGATTTTGATTGCAGCCAAGATTAAGAACTACTATAGTAAACACTCAGTAAATGTTTGTTGAAAAGATAATAAATAGATAATGAATGGAAAAAAATAAATGGATAAGTGAATGAAAATCCAGGATCATTATTACAAACAGTTTCATTCACATTACTAGATGGATATATGAAGACTATAATATTCAGTCACATCAATGAATGGCTAAATGAAGATCATATTTTTAGTCACAGAAAACATCATGAACTGAATTTTCAAATAATGTCATGAAATGTCCTACTTTTTGGCCAAATGTGAATGTGGGTACTGAATTATGATTTTAATGGGGCAAATGAACTCTCAAATTTGCCAGCAATTTCATCATCTCGATATAACTATTTCCATGTATTTAATGATATTTGATACTGTCTGGAAATGTTCTAAATGAATCAATTATTTGCACCTGCAACAGAACACTTGCAAATAATTTTAACCTGCAGAAATGCAAACTTACAAGCCTTTATTAACTGAAATGAGCCAATGTGCAAGGTGAATTTTTGCATATTTCTCTTATAGAATAAAATAAGACATGAGAATGTAATGGTCCTCAAGACCTTCAGTGACTTCAGCTCATTTTTTTCCCACAAAGATTAATGCATAGTATTGTTGAGATTTTCTGTAAGCTTTAATTTCACTTAATATCTATGAAATCCTAAACCACAAGTTTTCTCAATTCTTCAAAATAACAGAACTGTTTTCCTCCTAATACTTTTTTTTTCATGTTTTGAGGTTTTTTATTCTTCTAATACTTTATAATAGCAGAATTATGTCAGAAGAACTGACTACAAAAAGGAATTAAAGGCTAACATACATTTAATAGCAAGATGTTTTCAAGTTAAGTACACTTTAAAAAATGTATAGTTAAAAATAAATGTACATTAAATCCACTATGGGATAACAAGTTGTAATTTCAATTCAATTTTATATTATTTGGTACTCACCTCTCACAGTAATGTTGGGAAAATTCCTGACATAGAGATTGACCCTAGCTGTTCAAGAAAATTGTTAAGAGTTCTGCCTCATAAGAGGCACTCCATTCTCACATTCTAAATCAGGTTTGTTGTTGCAGGATTTTTAAAGTTCCCGACAGTCTCATATTCTTACTCTTCCCTTTCTCTCATATCAGCAATTTTTCATGGCTCTATATCTGAATTGTATTGAGAAATCCACCACTTCTCACCAATTCTACTGTTATCATCCTAATCCAAGCCATCATCACCTTTTCCACACAACCATCAGACCAATCTTTTTCATATAAAAATTAGATCATGTTATTACACTGTTCAACACCTCTAGTATCTTCCTATCACATGAAAGAGAAACTGAAGTTCTTACCTTGGCCAAATGTCTCTATGTCATATGCAACCACTGCTTCCTACCACTCCCATTTCTCTGACCTCATCTTCCTGACCTTGAGCTCTGGTCCTGCCTAGGTCCTTTGACCTGTACCTAGAAAAATCTGCCTTCATATACCTGAATGGCTTATTCCCTACTTAATTCAGGTCTCTTCTTAAACATCACAGAATTAGGGGTGCCTGGGTGGCTCAGTTGGTTAAGCATCTGCCTTTGGCCCAGGTTTTGATCTGAGGGTCCTGAAATCGAGGCCCACATTGAGCCCCACATCGGTTCCCTGATTCTCCCTCTCTCTGCCCCTTCCAGTGCTTGTGTGCGCTCTCAAATAAATAAAATCTTAAAAAAAAATAAACATCACAGAATTAGAAAGCTTGTCTCTAACTACAGTTATGAAAAGTAGCATCCTGTCACACGATATAATTTTTTTCATAATACCTTATTAGGGACAAATATTTACTTGTTTACACCTGTCTTCCTCTACTAGATGATGTGCTCAGTGAAAACAGAGAACTGTTTGTTCACTGCCATAAATCCTTTGCACTAAGAAGAGCTGGTGGATTTAAAGAATGATTGCATTTGTACTTTAAGGTTCTAAACATAGTCATTGTTTTAAAAAAAAAAAGCTAAAAGAAATATTATCAGTTGTATATGTAGTAAAACGTTAATGTCATTACTCCTTAAATCCCACCCCAAGAAGCAAACGAAAGGTATATTTTATAACTTTTTTCTAATATATATGACAATTTGTATATAAAAATACCTATGCATATATTTGTAAGGAGGGAATGATCTGCACAATAACCTGCAACTTGCTTTGTTTACTTAGCTTACTTAAAAATTTCAGTTGTATAGATGCATTATAATTCATTTTGTTTGTTCATTAACAAATACTTGTGGTTTGTGGTATGGAACACACTAATTAAGACAGAGGCAGTCTCTACTCTGGTGGAGCTCATGTTGCTATCACAGCAACAGTTAGGATGGTCTCTATTTTTGCTGTCACGATACTGCTGTAGTAAACATGTGAATTACGCATTTTAAATTTCTGCACGGTAGGAAAACTCTACAAAGTAAAAAGACAGCCACATTGTGGGAAAATTTTTGTAACTATTTGAGCCTATGATAGTAGTCTATAGGATTAGAGTTTTTAAGTCAAAGACTCTTTGTGCCCATTTAAATTTGGATCGATACTTCTAAATTTACTCTCTCAATAGATGTACCAATTTATTTCCATCAATAGTACATGAGAGAGGTCATCCCCCCACATCTACATTAGTACTAAAACTAGCACTCTTTTTAACCTTAACTAATATAGCCTAATATAGTGAGCAAATGATAGTTTACATTTATTTAATTTAGATTTTATCAAGTTTAGGAAAGCTCTCCCTACTCCAACATTATGTAGATTTAATCAACTCTACATTTTCTGGTATATTTCTAGTTTTATTTCCTATATTTAAATATTTAATCCACTGAAAATTTATTTTTAGTATGGTATGAGGCAGGGATCTAACTACATTTTTTGAAAATTACATAGCCAATTGTCCTATTAACTTGTACATTATTACCCTACTCCTTTGAAGTATCGCTTTGATCATATATTTTTTTTTATGTACAAATAGATCTTCTGGATTCTCAATGGTGTTCTACTGATGTATTTCTCTATTTTTCTGCCAATACCAAATTATTGTTGTTTTTTTCCAGTATGTTTTGCTATCAGGAGGTACAAACTCCCCTACCCTCACCATTATTCTTCCTTAAAAAATTTTCTCGGGTATTCTCATGCATTTATTATTCTAAATTAAATTTAGAAATAATCAATAGGGCTCCTGAGTAGCGCAGTCGTTAAGCGTCTGCCTTTGGCTCAGGGCGTGATCCCGGCATTCCGGGATAGAGTCCCACATCGGGTTCCTCCGCTGGGAGCCTGCTTCTTCCTCTCCCACTCCCCCTGCTGTGTTCCCTCTCTCCCTGGCTGTCTCTCTGTCACATAAATAAATAAAAATCTTTAAAAAAATAAATAATAAAGTATATAACAAATATTTTGATTAAAATTGCACTGAATTTCTAAGCTTATTTGGATAAAATTTACATTATCATAAAATCCATCCAGGGAATATAGTATTTCCATTAGTATTTTACATGTCCTTTGTTAAAGTTTAATAGTTGTCTTCACCTAAGTTATGGTCAGGCTGTTTGTGTGAGTACTATGCTTACACATATGCAACTTAAACATCCATATGGAAAAGCCTAAGAGATGACAATACTTATATTAAGACAACATGGTGTAATAGAAATGGCGCTGGGCTATAGAAAGGACAAACTAGGTTCAATGATCAGGTCTTTTACTTTTTGATAGCTGTTTGATATGGGGCAATAACACTTAACTTCTGAGTTTGTTTTCCCACTAGAACATGAGATGATAACACTTTTTACAGGATTATTGTAAAGATCAAATAAAGAAAATGTTCAGAAACACCTAGCACATACTCCATATAGTCACTTTATGAATGCCATTCATCCATTTATTTATTTGCTATTCTCAGTTGTACAATGGAATAGGTGAGGAGGGGATTTGATATGTTAATTTGAAGATTCTACCAAACTAATTCTGTTTTCATCCTCTACTAACAGGAGAGTAGGTCGGGTAGAGGGCTGTTGGAAACCTCTGAAGCATCTGAGTAATGCTCATTGGATTTAGGTATCAGATTAAAAGACTTCAGTATGCAAAATGAAGTATAAAATTTCCTTTTGTACAAATTAATGGTGCACTTCTAAGTTTATAAAGTGGCATTTAAGCCTTAAGACTATGAAGACAGCATGGCATAGACATGAGAAATCAGGGGCGCCTGGGTGGCTCAGTTGGTTAGGCATCTGCCTTTTGCTTGGGTCATGATCTTGGGGTCCTGGGGTTGAGCCTCTGCTCAGCAGAGTGCCAGCTTCTCCCTCTCTCTGCCCCTACCCCCCTCTTGTGCACACTCTCTCAAATAAATAAAATCTTTAAAAAATGACAAATTAAGAATCACTTTTTAGTTTGACCTTGACTATTTAATGACCGATGTTAAAAACTGTAAGAGCCCTAATTTAACTAACCGAAACCTTCCAGGTTGCATTACATTCACCTGGCCTGATTATTTCCCATAATTAAACTTTTAGATTTCTCTTGCCATCCAAGTATACAACTTGTCTTCTGGAATCTTAAGCACACAATATTTTTTTGTCTCTATTCTTTCCTTCTTCCTTTGCTCTAGTTTTCATGGAACACCTTTCTGTACAGGGCATCTTCTTTCTTGAGCACACTTCCACAAGAATGAAATATATTTGTGAATCATTTTAAACCAGGCTCTTTGTTTTCAGAGATCTAAAACCCCAATTTATTTAGTCCATTTATTAGTTGCATGGAATCTGAGGCTAACAGAAATCGTTTCAGTTAAAATTGGCATCAGCAATGTTTGGTAAAATTCAGTAACTGCATCCTAAATAATACATAATTCATTCATTCAGACAATATTTACTATGCACAGTGTACTAAACACTGGGGATTAAAACATTTATGAGGACATTGTAGTTCCTGCCTTCAAGAAATTCAAACCCAATAAGGAGAATGATATGTAAATATTGTGAGGAGGGCTAGAAATAAGGATTGTACACACTATTAAGGGAATAAAAAGGGAAAAAAAAAAAGGAATCTTGACCCTTGT
Source organism: Ailuropoda melanoleuca (assembly GCF_002007445.2). Taxonomy (NCBI): domain Eukaryota; kingdom Metazoa; phylum Chordata; class Mammalia; order Carnivora; family Ursidae; genus Ailuropoda; species Ailuropoda melanoleuca. Next base: position 59,414,661 of record NC_048233.1, on the reverse strand, counting down.
ATAGACAGCATTTTCCAATCTACTGTTCTGGGGACAGTCACCTTGTTAACCATATAACACTTTCACTCCCCAACCAAATACCAGTGTGTCTGTTGGCAAGTAAAAGTCTGAGAAATGCAGCATGCCATACTCTTCTTCTGGAGACCCACCATGTCCGTTAGCATGGTAAAGCTCTGAATGTAACTGTTAAACTTTGTTTACCTAGCACTTCCAAAATTTCTGAAATAAGAACTTTAATTTTTAATAACAACTACTCGTTCCATAGATTTTGTTTTCTGGGTAGGAGAATACTTAAAGTATGTTTGGTGTTAATCACTTTTCACATATCTTAATTATGTCATTAATTCCCTATAATAATTCTGAAGGCAAGAGGTAGATATTCTCATTTCCATTTAAAGGTGAAAAACTGAGGGTTAAAGGTCACTTCCTAAGTTCACAGGACTCAAATGGAAATTTGATCTTTTTAACATGAAGCCCACTCCTACAACCATTCTTTTTATAATACAGAATGAATCTAACTCCTCCAGATGAGAGACATAACATTTCTGGCCAGCTCATTGAGAAACACACTCTGGGAAGGCCAGATTAATCTGCATAGTTTTTTTGTCTTTTTTTTTTTAACTCAATTATATAGGTGTGTTATTTTTCAGTCTCCTGAGGATGTTCTTGAGTTTTTCTTGTCTTTACGTGTGCTCAAAACAACGCAACAATTTTAAGATGGTATATACACCAAACCATCTCATCTCCTTTTTCCTGATCAGAATTTAGGGAAACTAAGATGAAATCACATGGCTCAGAATGATTTCCAGAAGCTCTGATTCCATGTCCAGTGTTTTATATAACAATCTCATTTTCTGGGAGAAAATGAGGGTGGAATCTTTACTCTAAGCCTGAATAGCCTTTTACTGAGAGATGCTGTAATGGAACCTAAATCACTTTGCATCAAGTTGCAAGAGTTTGGCTTTCTCTCCACTTTTCCCTTGGGGAGATGTGCATTGTTAGGCCTAAAGACTGCACATCTGGTGAAGGCGGCAACTGCCCTGGTCTCTTACCCTGGGAATGGTAATGAATACCTTTGGCTTTTGTCCTTTTCATTCTATTGAAAATAACATATTGTTAGCTCAGGTTATTAGACTATAAATTTGCCTCTCTTTTTCATCAGCTTTCTTGATAGTGTGTTTAAAAAAGAAACAGTTACTACTGTCATTATCAAAAGACTTTTGGGCAAGTACTGGTTACTTGTTTTTGATTAAGAATCTAGACTCATCCAACGCAGTACACACTGGGCTTTTCCTGACTCACTTGCTAGGAAAGGAGCCGTTTATGTTGTTTTTATGTTCCAAAAATTAGTGCTTAATTTTTGCTCTTGCTAAGCAAAATGAGGGGACAAGCTTGTGTACAATTAGAAAAAAGGGCTCTGATGGCTAAAATCTTGGATAATTAAACCCAGCTCCTTTTACTTTTTCTTCAAAGCTTCTTGAGAAATATTTTAAGAGAAGACTGAAAGACTTTCTATACATTTGATATTGTGCATTTCTTGTAAATATACAATTTTAGCAATGACAGGGCAGTGATCCTTGCTCTCTTCATAGTCTAAAATGCCTTTCTCCCTCTTCTTATAGTTTATGTCTACTCATCCCTAATGCTCACAAAGGTGGCATCTTCTCCAGGAAGCTTTTGCAATTTTTTATACATATTTCAACAAACTATTACCACTCTACATTATTGGTCTATTAACATCTACTAGGCTGCAAAAGATCTAAAGATATTTTATTATCTTCCTTTATATCTTCAGTCCCAGATCTAAAGCCTGGTGGCAAAGAGAAAAATCCACTAAATAAGAATATTCTTCCAGTCCCAAAGATCAAGATGTACCATAAACGGTATTTTAAGTGTGGAGATTCATGAATACTCTGAAATCTTTGTAAGATTTTGTGTGTGTATTCAATTTTATGTGGAGATAATCCAGGATTTTCATTGAATTCTCAACTGTATCAGGGACCTCGAAGTACATGAATCCCAGGTAAAAACAGAGTTTTCTGAGTTTTCAGCTTATAATTTACCACTTTTAGTGATACCACCAAAAAAGTCGCTGCCTTCATTTAGTTTTTTTCTTTTTTTTTTTTCTCTTTATAAGATTTTATTTATTTATTCGACAGAGAGAGAGACAGCCAGCGAGAGAGGGAACACAAGCTGGGGGAGTGGGAGAGGAAGAAACAGACTCCCAGCAGAGCAGGGAGCCCGATGCGGGGCTCAATCCCAGGATCCTGGGACCACGCCCTGAGCCGAAGGCAGACGCTTAACCAGTCGACTGAGCCACCCAGGCACCCCTGCCTTCATTTAGTTTTATTTTGTTATATTTTTAACTCCAGGAATACTACCACTTAGCGTCATCAGAAGCAGAGATGGAGAACCCCCTTCATGCGTGAAAGCAGAAGTTGGAAACTCTATCAGTGAATACTCAGTTATCTGCTGACTCACAGGGATTTCATATTAAAAGTAAGAGAAAACCTTGCTTAGTTACAGTCTGCACAACATACATAATAGAACACAATTTGTATGGGGAAATGGTAAGATAGATTTCATTCACAAAAAAACACCATGCTTCTGGCTAGATAAATGACTTGAAGTCCCAGAGAGAAATTACCATTTTTAGTTCTGGGATACCCTTATGCTACTTACACTTTTTAAAATTTAACATTCACATGTTCAAATGTATTGAGATTTTTAAGCTTGTGAATGAAATTAGCAACGTGCTGTGGCTGTCAACGTGATGCATTGCAATTCCCCCTGAGTGGTAGGGTTTAAAAATTAATTCAGCTCTTGCACCTGTTTGCTGGCATTCGTCTGTTGAATTTCCATCACATTTAATAAGTGTCTGTGACGCAACTCGTGTCCTTTTGCCTGGGCTCCTATAATACAGTGTTAAATTCTCACCCATTTGAAATTCAAGTAATATTACAAAATTCAAACTGTTAATTAAAATCTGTGAACTTGAATGGTTCTGGATAAAATTGGCTTTACTCAGTGAGGTTCTTTTTAAACTTCTTCAGTGTCTCATCTAATCCCCAACTCCTACCAGGTTAAGTCTGGTGACAACATGATCTCACTATGGGTGGTTGAGGCTTACAAATCCTCCTACAATAGGGAAAAAATCAAGTTATAGGCTTGAGCAAAAAAGGTAAAGAGGAATATTACCTGCTGAGGTGAAATAAGAAACATGGCTCAGAATTAAAGGAAAGGATTGATATTTTTCATGTGTTACTTTTCAATAAAATACATTATACTGTAATACTCTAGAATGTAATATAATATACCATAACATAGTATAGTACTGTAATTCTATAGTACCTAAGTCTTAAAATGCTGAGGATAGATGGGATATCTCAAAGTGAATCATGATTCCTTTTATCTATTTAGGTGGTCAATATTAAATTTAATTATTGAATCTTTAAGGAGGGATTGAGGCCTATTTGCCAAATGCTGTGAACATAAAGAAGTCTAAGCAGAAAGTTCTAGCATATTTAAGACCCATAATAAGATATTTTATTTGAACCTTTAGGAATAGTCAATAGGGTGTGCAGTACTGCTCTCAGAGTTGGGCCATTTACACTTCCCAGAGTTGGGAGATAGTAACAACAAAAGGTATGTAACTATGCTCTTCTTTTTCTTATAAGGTCAGCACACACTCATACTTGATCTTTGGGCTCCAAGGTAAGTTGCCCACTCTCCCAACTTAACCTGCAATGGAACACTTCTCAACTGTATTACAATGATTTTTGAAAGATATTTGTCACTTTCACTGAAACATAAGCTTCCAGAAGGCAGGGACCATGTATTACTTTCAGAAAGTAGGGAGTGTTTCATGTTTCATTCCCCCCTCTGATTACCCTTTCTTCCCCTACCGATCCTCCTAGTTCTTATGTTCCATAGATGAGAGAAATCATATGATAATTGTCTTTTCTCTGCTTGACTTATTTCACTTAGCATTATCTCCTCCAGTGCCGTCCATGTTGCAGCAAATGTTGAGAATTCGTTCTTTCTGATAGCTGAGTAATATTCCATTGTATATATGGACCACAGCTTCTTAATCCAGTCATCTGTTGAAGGGCATCTCGGCTCCTTCCATGATTTGGCTANGGAGGGCACGTATTGCATGGTGCACTGGGTGTTATACGCAACTAATGAAGCATCAAACTTTACATCGGAATCTGGGGATGTACTGTATGGTGATTAACACAATATAATAAAATAAAATTAAAAAAAAAAAAAAAAGAAAGTAGGGAGTGCGTATTACCATCATTTTTCTCATAATAGGCCTGTGGAAAGACTAACAGACTATCTGACTAAATTGAAGAAAAGATGATTAATTTCTCCAAGGGCCAATAACATGTAGATTTTAATTAAGTCATAGATGATAAAGATCCTTTTTCCTACCACACCCAAATCCAATACTGAACCACACTCTCCCATCTTTTATTTTTCCACCTGTTCCATCCTACTAACTTGGTCTAGGAGCAGTGCTTTGAATAATGTCCAGGGAAGGCTTTTAGTTTCTAGAAGGACGTGTATCCATTTTGAAAAACAATGTTTCAAGGACTTACATCACATATGTGTCATTAATCACACTAGGGGATTTAGACTAGAATCTAAAATTCTCTAAAATCCCTTAAATATGTGCAAAGTAATAACCCTAAGATGTAAGCCAAATATCTATAATAAGGATATAATTAAATAAATTTGAATATCTCTTACTGACACACAGTATAGTGCCATAAAGGTGGCATGATATCAAGTTAAAGAAATCAAAATTATATACATTCAATCATTTCAACTGAAAAATGTGAGACTAAAGATAAAGAGATAAAATAGGTAAAATTATAATCATGTTGTGGTGGTAGAGTGGTGTTACATGCTCTTAAAAGTTTTCACTTGAATTTCTTTTCTTTTTTTTTTTTTTTTTTTAAGATTTTGTTTATTTATTTGACAGAGAGACAGCCAGAGAGAGAGGGAACACAAGCAGGGGGAGTGGGAGAGGAAGAAACAGGCTCCCAGCAGAGGAGCCTGATGCGGGGCTCGATCCCAGAACGCTGGGATCACGCCCTGAGCCGAAGGCAGACGCTTAACGACTGAGCTACCCAGGTGCCCCTCACTTGAATTTCTTAACAATGTTGTATATGTTGTATATAAATGTTGTATATATGACTAACAAATGAAAATACTTTTATAATAGAGAAAATCCTGTATTTTCTCTATGATCACAAATTTTACATATTTTTTACCTGTATTTGTGAAGTAGATTCTATCAATAACTAGATAAATAATTCTTTGTATTGACTAGCTTTTATCAAGTGCCTATCATATGCCTACCATTAGGGTAGATAGTGTTAAAATGTAATTTCTAATCATCATGACAATCTTACAAGTTAGGAACCATTATCCTTATCTTAGAGAAGATTAGAATGGTTATATAACATGTCGAAGTTCACTCAGCTGGTAAACAGCAGAGCTGAACTCTGAATCCTGGTTATTGTATAATTCCAAAATTAATTTCTTTTTCCATTACTCAGTGACACAATAGAATGCAGTGACATTAACCCAGACTAATAATGCAAAGGTGCGTGAGGCATTAAAAAAAAGGACTAATAAAGAAAAATGGGTAAGCAATATAGCAATACAACATGCTGGCTTGACGATTGGAGTCTGTCATCAAAGTCCATTTGCATCTAAAGAATACACAGATGAAGTCGACAACTTAAAAATCCTACCTACTAGATTACCTTTCTCAGCTTCAATTTCTGAGATAGGTACCTGAAACAGACAGGACTCTAAATTAATGCTTTCCAGTGGGTTTTAAATAAGTGTTAATATTCTTTTTTTCCTAAGGAAGAAAATGTAGTGCCTTTAACATCATTGCAATGTATGCTGTGTCTAAAACAGTTCATTGAATAATAATGATTAGGCAACAGAGCTCCATTCAACAATAATAATTTATGTTATTATTAATAACAACTCTCTTTCTCTTTTCAAAATCCATACAGCTTATTGTGTGAGGCCTAACTTGTCATCTGGCTAATGAGATGCTGATGTACTTTGAATGAGTTGGCAGCCAGCCCATCCTTGGAGTTCTTTAATGTGATGAAGAAAAAACAGGTAGAAGGGTAAAGTGACAGCAGCGAATAATGTTTTCAACAAAAAAAAAAAAGGATGTTTTCCCTAGTCTTAGCCTTTTCTCACATTCTCAAGGTTCAGGTTCCCAGAGCCTCGACTACTATGCTGCTGCCTGCTGACATCTTAACCATCCCTTTAAAAAGTTAAGACAGCTGCTTGTATAGAAAGTCTTTCTTGGTGAATCCATTATAAAAATTTTTATAGTATTTGTTCTATTCATTCAAATGCATTCACTCACTTAATTATCCATCGCTCATGCATTCTTTTTATGTGTTCATTCAACAAAAGTTAAAAAATAGATATCTACTAGAGATGGATCTCTATTGGTCATTTAAAACACATTGTCTGATTTAGTAACCTAAGAATCCTGTGAAGTAGTTATCATCACCCATATTTTGCAGATGAAGAAACAGAGATTCAGAGATGGTAATAAATGCCCAAATTTACGAAGCTGGTAAATGACACAGTCAGCTCAAATCTATGTGACTCAATAGTTCTTGCTTTCTTTAATCCAGTTTGTTGACTTCTTCAACATATTCTCTAAGAGATGGGTGCTGAGGCAATTCAGGTAAATTAGATGTGATCACTCTATCCTTGAAGACCTTACAAAAGTATATAAGGGATACAAAGTGTAATGAAGCAAACGTTCATCAGATATATAAACAGCAGGTAAACATCAGATGTATCAATATATTGAAAAGGTGAGTAACTTAAGGAGAATGGTGAAAAGTAAAGTTCAGGAAGGATCCAAAGTAATGATACATAAGCCTAGTCCTAAAAGAAGTAGAAGGACTTTGGGGGATAGGTGAGGGATAAGACAAGACATGAAGAAGGACATACCCTGCCCAGAAGGATCATATACAAAAGGATGGAAGTGAGAAAGCAGAAAGTTAGTCTGGGACCCTGAATGGTGAGCAGTTTGGTGCAGACATGGAGTGCTGTGGTGGGGAGGGCAGCAGAGAAATTAGGCTAAAACAACACACAGAAGCCAGATCACGAAGGACTTTGTTTTCACATTAAGGTGTTTAGATTTTGTCCTATAGATGATAGTGAACCTATTAAGAATTTTATGGAGAGGTGTGTTATTATGAAATTTCTATTTTATAAACATTAAGTATATTTTATTTCATTTATTTATTTTTGTTTCAAATTTTTATTTAAATTCTTGTTAGTTAACATATCGTATAATATTGGTTTCAGAAGTAGAATTTAATGATTCATCACTTAACATATAACACCCAGTGCTCATCACAACAAGTGCCCTCCTTAACACATATCAGCATTACTCTGGTAGAGTTTGGGCTAGAGGAGGTTGAGACAGACAGAAAATATAATCCACTTAGAAGACTAACGTAGTAATTCTGGCAAAGATAATAAAAATTTACAGTAAAACAATGAGGCGGGGCGGGGAGGAACAGAAGGATTTAAGAACTTAGGAGGCAGAATTGAAAAGTTCCATTGATAAACATTTTCAATTCAACTCAAGGTTGATTTGAAGGTTTTGATTTGGGCTTTGGGTAAATGTGGTGAGGTGCACTGGAAGAAAAAAAGAGGTAAACAAGATAAGATTTGGAACACTGAACTTTATATGATTGTAGGATAAAAAGATTGATATGTTCAGAAAGTCAGGCAAATATTGGCCTAGAATTCAGTAGAAAGATTTGAGCTGCAGAGGGGAATACAGGTGATGTCAGATCTGGGGAAATGGACGTAGATGCCCAGCATCATATGTACTGTAAGAAAAGAACCAAGGACTGAACCCCAGTAAATAAAAACACTTAAGGCACAAGCAGAGGAAGAGGAATTAGTACCAAAAAAGTAAAATCAGAGAGGTGGGAGGGACATAAAAGGGAGACTATGTCATCATAAAGTCAATGGGAAAGGAGGGGTGGTTAAAAGATAAAGGGAGTGGCAAAATATTCTGCTCCATTTTAGAATTATTTGTTTAGATGTCCAATATCTCAATAGAGCTTAGACTTCTTATGAACATATAAAAGAGATACATATATATGCATAATATACATAAATTTTTAAAAAATATTTTGCTTATTTGACTGAGAGAGAGAGCTCAAGCAGGGGGAGCTGTGGGCAGAGGAAGAGGGAAAAGCAGGCTAGATGAGGGGCTGGATCTCAGGGTCATGGGATGATGACCTGAGACGAAGGCAGACACTTAACCGACTGAGCCACCCAGGTGCCCCAATACACATAAATTTTTTAAAAAGACATATACACCCACACATAGATATGCATCTATCTATCTATCTATCTATCTATCTATCTATCTATCTATCTACATATATCTTTTTTAAAAATTTACTGAAAGATAAGGGAAGTAGAAAAAGTGAAGTGATCAAAAGGAAACAATCAAGAGATGTTAGAACTAAAAGAGCAGTGCCTGCCTTGGTTTATTCAATGTTTTAGAAGAAAAGGTTAATCAACTACCAATGTGGCATAGCTTAATAGATACACAAAATTGATGCTAGCAATTATCAAGATTATGTTATAAAATGTCACATAATAGAAATAAAGCAATGAGAATCAAGCTTACTAACAGCACAAATTGTGACATGAAACATGAAATAATAAAAAAATGAGAGCGAAGTGATATTTAAGAGAAGAAAAAATATTAGCGATGAAATGAGATACAGAAGGGCCCCAGTACTTTTGTTTATGCTTAGTTTTTTTGTATTGAAAATTCTCCTCCTAGACTTGTCCATTGGATACTTATTCTTCTAAGTGTTTGTTTAAAGGCCACTTCTTTAGGGTGGCCTCTCTTAAACCCCTAACCAAGCTCTATCCACTACTCATTTACCCTGTACTTTTTTCCTTAATATTTACACAATGTATAGTTCTCTATTCATTTGACTATTTGCTTACTGCTTTTCCCACTGAGGCACATAAAGATTAAATAACTTGCCAAAATCACACAACCCTTAAGTAGCAAAACCATGATTTGAATGCAGTTCTGTCTTGAAAGCCTATATTCTTCCTGCTCTACCACACTGCCATGAGGAAGATAAAAGATGGACAAAACGCTATGATAGTTTAAACCAAAGACTATACCCTACTCAGAAAATCAGGGATGCAATCATGAAAAATTATTCACTCCCAGGTCTTATGCTGTACCCTAGAAGTGGAGACAGAAGAATTTTTTTTTTGTTTTCTTTATTTCTTGTTGTTGTTTTTCCAGGTAAAGGATACAGCATGATCAAAGACGTAAGTAAGGAAAGTACAAGTCATATTTGGGGAAAAAGGGCAGAACAATTAGGTAAGAATATAGGAGGATGATGAAAGAGAAGTGTGAAAACAATAGCTCGGGCCAGAGAATGGACCCAAATACATCAAACATAGGAGGCTGGGATCAAATGCATCTGCAATGGAGAGCCAATGAAAGTTTTTGAACAAGTAAATTACATGATTAGTAAAACTGTGACGTCTTAGGGGATGGGTTGGATGTTAAGGAATGGAGCAAAGCCCACTCAAAATTAACTTAAGATTAAAAAAAAAATAAAGGAAATGTAGGGATCACAAATAGCCAACTTTAAGGGAATTGGAAAGCTATCAGACAAGGACTCATTCCATACCTGTACTTGTGGGTCATTTGTGTGCATTTGTGTGTGTGTGTGTGTGTGTGTGTGTGTGTGAACATCTCCTCCATTTTCTGGACATCTGTTCTTTCTGCAAACTTACTTCCTTCACTCTGCTCTTGGTTCCCAGTTCTCTTAACTATGACTTTCACCTTGCTCTGGATTGACAGAAAGGCAAATCTGGTCTCAATTCTACATTCCCAATACCATATAGGTATAGTTTCTGGGTTTTGTGGCTCACATTTTTGAGAGAAGTATCTATTTTATATGACTTAATTAGTTGCTTCTGGGTTGACGTGGTATAAACATGGCTACCTAGATTCAGCCTCTTTCTTTATCAGGTATCAGGAATTGGTAGAGTTCTGGGCAATTCTAAGGGAAGAGAGTGTGGGCTGGGCAGACACTCCTAAATATACATAACAAATGGATTTAAGGGGAGAGAGTAAAAGCAGGTAAACCTCTAAGGAGGCTACTGTAACAGTCTAAAAAAGAAAACAGTGGTGGTGGTAGATGTGGAAAAGAGAACTAAATCAAAAGCCACAATCAGGGTAGAATTTAATAACTGATCAATGGAAAACTGTGGGACAGGGGGAGGGGTGTCAGGAAATGATTCAAAACTATCCCTGAAGTTTCCAAGCCAGAGACTAGGAAAATGTCTGTCATACTTTCATAAAACATTAGAGACTGAATGGTTTCATATACCTTCCCTTTATAAGAAAATAAAATTGGGACCAGAGAGAAAAAGTGACTTATCTTGAGTAACAGTCAATTAGTAGCAGAGTAGAATTAAGACTTAAGGAGACTGGACTTGGCCAAGGAATGGTGATAAAACCTGGAACTTGGGTAAGGTAGAGGAAATGGTGCTGCAAGATTTCCAAGAAAATAGGCAAGAGAGTATTCCATGGGAAGAATTAAAGATGCAAAGTGAAAGATACCTATGTAAAGTGAAGTGAAGAGTAAAAAAAAAAGAGTAACAGAATCGGGCACTGCATGATAATAGATAAAGTGGAAGCCGGTCAGGACTAGAGCTAGTCATATTCAGGTAAGTATAGAATGTGTAAGAAATCCTTAGCTGGGAACCAAGAATAGTGGAAGGGAGTCTTATTAGTCATCAGTGGTGGTATGAGTCAGAAGCCAGATTTGCATGGTCAGCCAGCCAACTAGAAGCAATTGAATGGTATCCAGGTATTACCATATGCACAACAAATCCAGAAAGTAAAGACAGTTTTGGGGGAGACACTTATGAATTTGCCACATTACGCATTTTGAGATTGGGGTGTTAACAAGAAACAGGGAGATGCCCTGGAGACCACTGAAAATGTGGGAGTAGACCCTGGAAATGTGGTCTGAGCCAGGGCCATGTCTGTCTGTCTGTCTGTCTATCAGATGACCTGCTAAAAGTGACAATCTGGAGAGAAGAGAAGACATTTCAGTGTAAGCTTTATATATGGTGGGGTGGGTGGGAGACAGGACAGGAAGAGAGAATCTCAAAATAAGAACATTAGCCTTGGACAGCAGAGTGGTTTGATTGCCACTGGAGATTTGGGGAAACCATAAATTTTATCATGCTCTGGTAGCATATTAGAAGAATTGTTATACAACAGTCATACAACATCTCTTTCAACAAAATGTTACTGAAAAAGACACAAATTACATGGCTTATTTTGTTTACATAGTAGATACATTATTTTAAAGGGGAAAAAAAACCTCCCCACTAGTCACAGCCAATTTCAAGAACAGCTCCTTCTTTAAAGCATTATTTAAATAATTACAATCCTGAGGAAAAATCTATTACATGACTGGAACTGTACTAAGTAGTTCCGTAAGCTTTGGTCACTGTACTATTACCATGTAAATCCAATGGCAGCCATTTTAAATGCAACTAGTGTAAAACTCTGCCAAACAAGGAAAAGCTAAGGATAACTATGGCACAAATCCTTTATTTTAGGGAGCTTGAATCCCAGGCAAAGAGAAAGAAAGACGGGTTTATGAGAAAAGAGGGAGAAAGAGTAACAATTGGCAAAAGAAGCAGAAACTAAAACACACAGTAAAAGATTATGTAAGTAGAAGCCATGAGAAAGTAAAAACAAGAAAGATCTGATTAAGCAGAAACTAGTCATCCTAGAAAAAAATTAGTCATAGTAGCTAGACATAGAGAATAGCCAAACCAAAATAATGATAATTTATTAGAACAGAGAGACAAAGATGTTTCCTGTTGAGGCTGCAACATGATAGTTTAGTTGCAAAATTGTGTAGTATCCTGAACAACCATTTGAGTTGTCTTCTAGTCTTTCAGAACCCTCACTGTGCAGCTCAGATAACTGTCTTTCTTATTAACATGAATAGCTTTATAATAATTTCTTCTTATTATGATATATAGCTTATAATAACTCTTTATTACTTAAGTCTGCTTAAATGTGTCTTTGATTTCTACCACCTCAATAGCCTAACTTACTTTTTGCACAGCAGGCAGATGATCAGGTGGAAAAAAGGAAGGGAAAAAGGAAGAAGCAAGTGTTAAACAACAACAAATAAACAAAGTAAGCAGAACTCCTAAAGGGGATGTGTGTGTATGTAAAACCCACTGAAGATATGTTCGCATCGTATACATTTTACATATATGTTTGTGTGTGTATATAAAATCAGCAGATGAAATAAATAGGAAGAACTGGAATAATGGAACAAATGAGCACAAATATGAAATAACTACATATATTTACTATATTTAAAATAAATTAAGATTTAAAATAATTGATAGAGACTATAATGAAAGAAAAAAGAACAACAGTATTTTTAAAAAATAGAACTTGTAGGAATGACTAGTTCCTACTTTAAAAATTCAACAAATAGGTTAAACAGCAGATTAGCTATCTTTTTAAGAGAGCGTGAGGGAACCAGGAAAGGATTTTACCTAGATTGTAATATAGAGAGGGAAAGACACAGGAAATATGAGAGACATGGTGAGTAATTACTGCTGCCCAGGAGTCAAGAAAGTAGAGGAAATAAATATGGAAAGAAACAATGTCTGATATTTCCAGAAATGGAGAATATTTAAGAAGTTCATTCTGTTTCATTAATGACCAATAAAAACAAAATCACAACTGAGCACATCACAATTAAACATCAATGACAGGAAAATCTTTAAAGGTAGCCAGGGAAAGAAAAAGACCAACCATAAAATAATGACAATTAGACTTTTCATCAACTATAATAAATGTCAAGAGACAATGAAATATTACCTTCAAAGTACTGAGCGAAAATAATCATAAACCTGTTGACTCTATATCAACTAATTATCATTCAAAAGTGAGGGCAAAATAAAGATATATTTAGACAAGGTATGAGAATGTAGCACTCACTGAAAACATCAAAATACGGGTTTTCTTCTTGGGTAAGAAGAAAACTGATCCCAGAAAGGAGGAGGAATCATGTGAAGAAAGAAAGAAAAGAAAAGAAAAGAAAAGAAAAGAAAAGAAAAGANAAAGAAAGAAAGAAAGAAAGAAAGAAAGAAAGAAGAAAGAAAGAAAGAAAGAAAGAAAGAAAGAAAGAAAGAAAGACGTAAACATTTTGATATATCCAAATAAGAACTAACTGTGAAGACTACCATCTAAATAGGGGAAATCACCTTTTGTTTTAATTCTTAGAAGATGAAAACTTTGTCTTAATCATTTATGCAACTTCATTAGTGCCTACCAGAAAGTGGACTCACAATAAATACTTGATGATTAAATGAATATGTAATGTATATATGAAATGCGTCTCATCTCAATGTTAGGTCAAAGTCCCTGCTTTGCTAATGAAGAAACTGAAAATACAGAAGACTGACCCAGTATTGTATGACATATTGAATCTATTTACCCTTCAGAGAATAGGAAAAGACACTACAATGTCAAAAAAATTATGACAGTTTCTTTTATTATTATAGGTCTGAGTCTATCTAATAAAAAGTGCCTATTGTTGAAGACACTAGTTGGTTGTAAGACTTTCTTTATTAGCTGTCTCTGGTCTCATCCACTTTCTAAACATCACAAGAACTACAAAGAAATGGACATTGAGTTATTCATTCAAGAAATAGTAATTAAACATCTATTATAGGCCAAATGTTTTATCAGGTCTTGAGGCTATAACAATGAAAAAGATGTATCTAATCCTTACTCTCAAAGAGTTAGTAGTCCAGCTGATAAGAAAGTCATTAAATGAATAATTATGCATTACAAGAATGTAGGAAGTCAGCAAGTATTTCCTATTGCTTACTGTGTGCTATATGCAAATGAAAAGGGAAAATATATGTTCTGTGATTTATAATATGGTAGAAGAGATTCCAGGTAATTAAAAACATGTGAATCAATATATAGTCACATAAAGAATAAACAGGTAAAATAAATTACAATGTTTGGGAAATGGCAAAACTGCTATATCCTTGACAAAAAATAAAAAGATGGGGAAAGACACCAAAAAGTTACATATATTAAAGATAGGAAAAATTAATATAGATTCCTTTTATTTTTAAATTCCTAGGAATATCTTTTTCAGATATTCCAAAATTTATCAACTTTGGCACAAAACAAAAGACATAAGAGAAAAGAATTTGGAAGTATTTTTGTTAGTGTTCAGTTATGATTAAAGCTTGGACATCAAAACTATTTTCATTCACTATTCCCCCTCCCAGCCCTAGAAATATAATCTTTGATCTTTATCAACCTATTAACATTTGGGGTTCTCTTTCTTTGACATTCTTTTGGGATGATTTAAACATTTAAACTTTGAAAATGAAAGCAGATGCCTGTCTTCAAAAAAATGTTCCCAACATAGAAATATAATGGCTGATGTCTAAAACCTCCTTTTAGGAAAAGCACTGCACACTGTTGATCCTCTCAGTACTTTAATGGTGAAGTAAAGACATGTTATTATACCTCCCATGTAGATGTGATCTGATACATGTCAATCTCAAAAACAAGAAGGTAGTACAATCAATACAGAAGACTGCCTGATCTTAATTCTTAAATTGAAAGCTCCTGCAAATATCCAGCACCAAATTCTTAAGCCTTCTGAATAACTAGTTACAGAAACAAATAATCTTTCTTCTTCTTTTTTAATCAATACAGATAAGGACAAGATGGCTAGATTATTTATATACATATTTACAAAATTAATAACAATGTGAAAACTGTTATGTGCAGAACATATGATGCCAGCAAATCACTTTAATTTTCACTTGTACAAGTACACAAAATATAAATAATAAGAAATGGGGCAATGAAGTAAAGGGATGCATTTCCCTTCTCTTGTTCCATAGAAGGAGTTTGAAATTCAGCCATAATCAGTAACACTTAGAGAACCTGATTATGCCAATCTATTGTTCTAAAAACCTGACCCAACTCAAGGTCACAATTAGGATAGTGGATACCAAGATAATGGGAAGGAATTCCAGGGATTTGGAATTCCATTGGGTCCTGGGATTGGACCCTGAATTGCCTATCTTCTACTCCCCTCAGCCCTCTGAAATCCTACCTGCTTCTTCATTTATTTATTCATTTGTTTCTTCACTTCCGCAGTTAATAAGTATCTACTGGTTGCAAGGGACTTTTCTATAAATAGCCATCACTTCTCCTTAAAGACTCAACTCAAAGTTCTCCTTTCTGTAACTTCTACCTAACCCCTCTCCACAATAACTCAAACCCTCTTGCCACATTGAAATCAACTTCTCCCTTTTCTGGGTTCTCATATCTTTTTGCTCATGACTCTATTATATACAGCATTTATCACAGGGTAACAGAGTGAGCTGCTTTTTATGACTGTCTCCCTTATGAGTGTGTGAGATCCTGAAAGACAGAGTTGTCAGCATTCTCCAGCAACAGTTCATACTGTACTTTGATCATAACTAGGGTAGTCCTAAGTAAGAGCACAGGGTCTAGAGTATGATTACTAGCTTCTAATTCCAGCTCCACCTGACAAGAGACAAATTACTTAGATTCTTTGTGCTTCAGCTTATTCTTGCATAAAATAGGGATAAAAACTACCCGCTTTACGGATTATTGGTGAGGACTGAGTTAATACATAAAAATAATTTAGGACAGTGTTTCATATTTGCTCAGCAAGTGTTAGCATTTATTGTTATCATCATCATTAAATTAGGCTTGGGTCACAGTCACTTGGGATTAGGGCAATCCTTGCTCCCCACTTGACACTTCAAACTGAGAACTGCCAGATTTTTTTAGAAGGAAAAGATTTTCAGGTTCTTTTCTTTTCTTTTCTTTTCTTTTCACATTTCATTCTCTTCTGAGTTGGGCTTCTTGTACAGAATGTCTCTTGGAAAGATTACTTATTAAAATAAGAAATAAGTTTACTTATGAAATGTCATTTGATAATTTAGTTGGCATGAAGTTACCATACTAATGTACACAGCGTATAACAGATTGAACTCAAGAGATTTAAATGACAGAATAAGTGCATTATCATAGGCAGTGACAATGACAACTATGACTCACTGGAAAGCCATCCAACTTTGACTGTAGGTTTGACCATACCATTTTCCACCAGAGTGACAATTGAACTCACTGACATCTTCATTTATTTCTTAATCATGGCAATGTTAGTATCCAGAGTGCTTTTTGGGAAAGATGGAGGACACAACATGTAGGTTATTAAAACAATAAAGGGATGGCAAACTAATCTGATTAACTTCATCAGGAAACAGGTCCACTAAAATTTGATGGCAATGACTATTTCTTAACGAATGCTGCACTTTATTTATTTTGTACCTTGAATGTTTCTCTCCAGATTAACAAAACTTTGCTGGAAAAAGATGATTTCAGATACAAGCTGAGGCATAAGCTATTATTGCTTACTGTGGAAAGATATACCTTATATGTACCAATGCAGCAAAACATGATTCTTCTTTTTTCTAAAAGTCACATAATCCCTAAGGGAAGAACAGCTTGGAATGAAGCAATGAGCCTATCACAAATCACACTGTTGGCTGTGGACAGGTATTCACTGGTAGAAGACCACAGTCATGGTTCTGGTTAGTGTATCTGTTTGCTCCCTGGATCACCCCAGGTCTGGATAGAGAGAAGAAGAAAATGTTTACAGTTGTATTTGCACTTTAAAATTCACAGAGAACTTTCTCATATACTATCCCATTTATTGGTCATAGCAAGAATTAGTTATTCTTTTCCAGATGAGAAAATAAGGATCAGGGAAGATAAGTGACTTACTCAAGTTCACAGAGCAAATAAATAGTGGAACCAGACAAAGAACTTGAGAATTTTTGATCCATGTCCTGGGGAGTCTCAATTTATTCCTCAAGCTGTTTTAATTTATACTGAATACTTTGATGCTTAGGTCTCCCCCCTCTTCAGTGTGAAGAGCAGAGTCCAATTGATTCTCAGTAATACCTAACAACTTATACTTTTTTCCCCCTGAATTTTCATTTTACTTTGGCTGGAAATGTACACATCTTTTTATTGATTTATTTGTTCAACAAGCATTCATTAAGCTCTGGCCATGTACCCAGTTCATGAGTCAGAATAAAGGTTACATAAAAGTTTCAGTCAGGGAATAATAAGTCTATATATTTAATCAACAAGAAAATATATCTAAGAAGCTTACCCCCCTCTTTGTTCACATTCAAAAACTGATATTGTAAGCCTTCTGTCACTTCTTGATTGTCAGTGCATTGATTACCTATTTTTGTGAATTTGAAGCTAAATCCCAATGATCTGAAAAGTGATCATCATACTTTGATTTTGGCATGAGCTTGGAAACTGTGAGTGAATTTCAATATGAATTTAAGCAAAACATAGTAGGGTTATGAACAAAGTAACAAATGATCATTATCATAAATACTATTCACTTCCATTTTAGGATGAGAAAGATAAGGCCTAGAATTGTTCTAGTTTACATAGTAGCAAGCTGCAGAACCAGGGCTTGAAGTAAAATCTCTTCATTAAACTAAATTTAATTTAATGATTAAATTTCCGCTGATGTATCCAGAGAATGGAAAGAGCAATGGGATATGGAATAAAATGTGGACAGCCTTTAGAGGAAATACTCAGAGGCATGTCTAGAACCAATGCCATCTTTAAGACTACATAACTCAAATATACATTAATTCTATAAAGTCTAGACCACAGCCATGGTTTTTTGTTTTTTGTTTTTTTTTTTTTTTTTTATAAAATTAAGTACATAAATCTTCTTTTTCCTGGAGAGCTTGAGAGATTTTTATATGTACCATTTCCCATTTTTAAAAATTCTTAATTAATAAAAATATTTTATTAGTTTTCTTTTTCTTCACAGCATCTCTAAAGAATAAGGGAGGAAAAATATTTCAGCTTAAAGATGAATAAACTAAAGTACTGGGAAGGCAACGTGCTTTTTCTAATTTACTTGAGTACTTAGTGTTATTAGAGCATATTGGTATGGGAGGGATTCACTGTTTATGGCCTCCAAGATGGAACACCAATTTTGTAGTTACACTGATACTATTTCACCGAATACCAACTTTATAAAAGCAGAACCTTCCTGATCTTTGTGATTTTGTTTATTTTATATATTAACCTTAAAAAGGTATTTACCAAATGCCTTCCAAGGTTAAAACTATTTTAGCACTGGGGGCACAGTGATGAGTAAGAGAGTCATGACAGTGCCCTCACAGTGCTTACCATCTGGAGCAGAACCGTCCAATAGAAATATAATGCAATCCACATATATTACTTAAAATTTTCTATAACCACCTTAAAAAAGCAAAAAGAAACAGGTATAATTTTAATACTGTATGTATTAAATAATTTCTAAAATAAGACCATTTCAACACAGAATGAACATATAAATTTTTGAGATACACTAAATTCTTTTTTCAAATTAAGGTATGTATTTTACATATATGAGCTTTCCATTAGGAGCAGCCACATTTCAAGAGTCCATAGACACATGTGGCTACTGGCAACTGTACTGGATAGTATAGGTCTAGGGAGAAGTTAAATAGGAAGCAAGCAATAGAACAGTGGGAGTGCTATGACAGGGAAATGCAGTGCTACGGGAGCATGGAGGAGAACATCTCGACTAATCTGTGTAGAACTAGAAAAAACTTTCTGGAGGAAGTGACACTTCAACTATGCTCTCAAAAGGATGAGCTGGCATTAGCTACAGGAAAGGACACAGGTTGGGGACTTGAGAGTTAATATTAATAATACACAAGGCCTGTGAGAGTGACTATGGTGTGCTGGAAAAATGAGACTATGAGAACTTTAGTATGGTTAGAACAGAGATTATTATGGAGAGCAAGAAAGTTGAAAATGAAAAGACAGGTAAGTGCTGGTCCATGAAAAGATTCGCAAACCATGTAAAGGAATTTGGATTTTATTCTAAGGAATTCATCCTTTCTAAAGACTTTAGGTCTCTATTTATGGAACTAGCAATTTCAGACTGAAATGTGCTCCTCTTCACAGAAATACAAGGGGGAGTAAGACAGATGGAGATGAAAAGGCTAAAGCAAGATGACCATTTATTAGGGGTGATGAAGAGTTTGGTTCTATATTAAATTAGTCCCTCAGGTCATTTTCAAGTTTTAGATTTCATAAATCTAACTTTTTAGCTATAACTGTATTAGAACATAAACTAGGCTTAACAAAATGTGGTTTGTTATTTATGAATTATTTTTGGAGGGAACACTAACATGTGCTAGATATTAATATTAAAATTTCTGGCTAGTAGTTCTAAATAGTGTGTATGAATAGTGAAGTCCCACAGGTTGTTTCTGGAATTATAAATTACTAATTTGGTAATTCATAAAGTAATTCATGGTAGTTGTAAGTATCCTGTTCCAATTTGCAGCCTCAAACCTGTCTTCTGGTGCTCACATGATATGGCAGAGTACTGGAACTGCAGTTACTTGTACTAGCAAAAGGCACCAGGCTTTAGGTTTTACAAATTACAGCTTAATCACTTGAATTATTATGTAATTGCACTAAGTATACTGTGATTACAAGTGTTGTGGTCTTCCTTGTTCTAATGGATTATTAACGTTTTGAAAGTAAAGGAAGTGATTCATATTTCCATCAATATATGCGTTTTACTATGTCAGGAACTGTGGCATATTTCCCAGAGTGCTTGATAATCTTGAACATACTTAGTATGATTTTATTAGAACCAGAAAAGATGTCCAAAATATAGTCACAGTATGTTATAGCCTGCCAAAACGCGTTTATTAAATAAAGATATTGCTTAGGAACTGTATTAGGTTGAATAGTGTCCCCCAAAGTTTGTGTTTACCAGGAACCTGTGAACATAACTTTATGTGGAAATACGGTCTTTGCAGATATCACCAAGTTGAGGACATATTCTATTAGGTCGTGCCCTAAATCCAATACGACTGATGTCCTTATAATAACAGGAAAATTTGGACACAAAAACTTGTACGGGGAGAATCCCATGTGATAGTAGAGGCAAGACTTAGTGATACATATACAAGCCAAGGAACACCGAGGATTGCTGTCAACTGCCAGACATTAGAAATAGTCAAGGAAGCATTCTCCCCTAGAGCCTGTGGATGCCTTGACTTTGGACTTCTAATCTCCAGAACTGTGACAGAATAAATTCTGTTATTTTAAGCCATCAAATGTGTGGTACTTTGTTACTGCAGTACTAAAAAACTAATACAGGAACCTTACTGGGCCCTCCATTGCTTTCCATATTTCCTCTGTGAGTAGTTCTCTTAAGAGACTTCTATTTAAGGGACCTGACAAATTAATCCCTTCCTCTGTTTAACTGTCTCAGGATAGTATTTTACTCTGAGCATTCCTATACAGTCCTGCTTCTACCCAAAGAGCTATACCCTTATAGCCCAGAGCACTTACTTTTGCCACTAATTAATTTAATCAAATATTACATAAGCTGGTGAAATACGAATGCAAAACGAAAGACATCTGCTGTTCCCATGAAAAATAATGTAGACACTTTAGAGACTCTCAATTAAGGTGAGTCATGTAAAAAGGCAAGGACATTAGATATACGTGAGGTAATGAGGAAAGATTGAAAAATTATGAAAATCTAGAAAATATGTTCAGATTGCTTTGTAAGTACCTTTAAACTCTAACTTCATTTTAATAAAAATAAAATAAGAGCTTGTAGAAGATATGTCATGGGTGTGGTTTATGTAAGAATGGACTTTGTAGAACTGCAACTAAGACTCGAGCATCTCCATGTATATATAAATATGCATAGGTTCTATAATTCTCCACATGTACCAACTTTTTCTATTACTCACACAATCTTAACTTCAGATTACAATAAATAAGAGGGTTTCCATTATAAGTAAAAGAACCATGTTTACTATACCATGTTTTAATTCAGTCACTTACAAGTCAGTAACTTTGTGAACAGAGGTTGTGATCTGCTCTCTATTCTACTGTTAGTATTCAGTAAAATGCCTGGTATAAAGCAGCCTCTCCCAAAATAGTTTTTGAATAAAGGAGCACAAAATGCAAACCCATTTTTTTCCTGTTTTCCCCTTGTCACAGAATTATATCATCAATAAATTTGTATTATTATGAGCTGATTTGAACCATAAAAGTGGACTCATTATGGGGAACTCAATCTTGTAATGGCATTTATTAAAGTCTACACATATGTGAATATTCTTCTTATGATATCATTTCTCATAGCCCTAATACGTTTTTCACATAATCTTTCTGAAAATACTTAAACTATTTCTATTCTACATCTTGATATAATTTCTGTGTAATGCCACAGTGCTATTACCCCAAGTTTGCAGATTAGGACCCTAAGACAAAAAAGTTAACTCAATATCTTAAATTCCCAGTTATGTCTCAAATTCATGAGCTTCCAAATTCTAGATTTGTACTGGCTTTGCCTTTAATTAGACTGTCTACCTTGGAGGAAACTACTGACCCTTCCCCTGAGGCTCAGTTTCTTCAGTTATCAGATGAGGTTTTTTGACTGGATGATCTCTAGGATGCCCTCAGCCCTGAGTCCTCATTTTCAGCACCAGAAGATTCTGGATTTTCTCATGTATAAAAATATGGGAGACAGAGAACAACATATACAGCTAAGTAAGGTAGTCATAGTTAGCATAGAGTAGAAAGAAAGGGATACAAGACAGAGGGTAAATTAATGCAGTCTGCTAATACACACTCTTTTTGGGAAAAGATACCATGGAATATTTATGATCATATAACCCAGAAGAATTTTGCTCTTATTTGATTACAGTAATCTCAGTGGTAAGTTAGAAGGGCCTTTTTAAAGCTTAAAAAATTTAAAGACTTGGTCAATTCTTTATATTTTATTATCCTAAGTAAAATATAGTCTTATTAAATTATATCATAAAGCAATTGCTATATGATTGCTAAATCTTGATCTGAATGAATTTATAATCAAGTTTTATTCCTTAAACTATAGATAATATTAAAAGAGAGGTAACCAATATTAGGTTCTTTTTATAAAATACAAAATTATTCATTTCCTCTACTTCTTTAGCTACTTAAGTAACTTAATAGGAGCCATTGGAAAGAAATCCTAATACATTTGGTAAATAAGAATGATGTAGGGTTTCAGATGGCCCAACAAATGGAGAATTTAACACTGGAATTCTGTTAAATAACTGCAGGAGTTGTATTTTTGCCTTGGAAAACTTTCATCATGGAACACAGCTGTGAAACAACTTTGGCTTCAAACAGAAAGGCTATAATAAAGCGCCTCCTAGCTAGACTTAAGTTCAAGAGGTTTATGGTGGCAAACAGCAGAAAAGATGAAATGTTTCAATAAGCCCCTCAGGCTGATTTAGTTAGCATTCACAAAGTGGAATAACCTATACATCACATACCCTTTGTTAGCTGGTAGTTTAGAATAGATGTATGAGTCACTGGATTTTATTTTAGCAGTTGGGCAATGCAATTCTCCTTTTGCCCAAAATATTAAAATGCAGAAATGTGAAACTAAGAGAGGTAATATCAGATCTTATACAGAATGCTTATCAACCACTGTGATGGATCAAGAAATTCTTCTGCTCTTGTCATTCCACATTTCACCTCGGTAGGCACAAATGATAAATTACCTCTCATAAAAAAACAATCTATTGTTCAACTAATCAGCAACTACAGTATATTTTCTTAAATTGTGTGGGGGAGAGGTGTTGGAGGAGGGAAGCCTGCAAAACCAAAAGAAAGCTGGTATGGAGAGAAGGATACACAAGATTCTATCCTGCATGATTTTAAGTACAAATGAATCCCTCTGGGAGTTTGGGGGATATATATATATATATTTTTTTTCCCCCCTCTCAGACACTGTTCAGAATTAATGAGGGTACCTGCAACGATGCTGGCAAGCTGCTGGGTTCTGGAGATGGGGTAGAGGCTGCGTGCCTGAACGATTGCTGAAGCGATTTTCTTGGCATGTTTCTCCTCCCCGTATGTTCTCAGGATGGATGCAAGTGCCTGTTGATCTAACGCGTTCACAACATCAGCTGCGGTGGGCATGTCAGGGTACCTACGCACAAGAAGAGCCAATTAGTTTGCTGACGTCAGTTTTCATTGACAAGAGGTGAAACTTCAGTGTACTGAAGTCAGGCATATACACACAGTTTAAGAGAGCGTCTGAGGTTTTTTTTTAAGTCAGAGACTTAAATCTTAAATGAATGAAATAGATTTTCCATTTCAAATACCCATCATAATAGCAACAGATCGTGTGTGACATTCATCAAAGTCAAGGGCAGCGGGAAATTAAAATATTTTACTAACCTTTAATTCACAAAGAAGTTATTATTACTAATGCAGATTTCCCCTAAACTAAAATAATGGAAAATGTTTGGATTTAGTTTGTTCAAAATTTAAATTACTGCTTGATTCTGTTTTTCATTATAAGAAGATACAAGATACTGACTGATATTTAAATGAGCCTATATCTCAGGAACTTAACTAATTCTGAGTAACTGAGTACTTATATGGGAGCACAAATTGAACTTAGAAAGTCTATATAGAAGATACTTCTGGTCAGTTTCCCTCATAAAAAACTGAACAACCTTAATGGTAGTATTTTATT
Organism: Ailuropoda melanoleuca; assembly: GCF_002007445.2. Taxonomy (NCBI): domain Eukaryota; kingdom Metazoa; phylum Chordata; class Mammalia; order Carnivora; family Ursidae; genus Ailuropoda; species Ailuropoda melanoleuca. The sequence continues at coordinate 59,390,848 of NC_048233.1, read as the reverse complement.
TCAGATGTTTAATGATATTGGCTTATAAACCCATGACTAAAGTGACCATGGGGTAAAACTTAGTAATCTAGAAATAGGACTAAACAAGCCTAAGATGGTAATTTCAGGTGGAGGAGACAAGGAAAAACAGCCTCTAGCCAAATGGAATAGACCACAGTAGTAAGAAATAGCATTCACTCTGTCAGACCATCCCAGTTTACCTTCCTTTAGGGAAATGTGTCAAGGAATTCTAAGTGAACTAACCAAGACCTTACTTATTATTAAGATAGCTTTGTTAACAGTAATGTTACTACTCCTGTAGTTAATGTGTTGGACTGATTGTCAGTATCACACTCTGAGGACTTAAAGTAATAAGGATATGGTAGCTTTAAGACCTAAAGACTATACCACAGTGGGGCTGTGAAGAAGCACCTGAATCCCTTCTTAAAAATACTATACTGCACCTTGTTAGCATGCCTAGTGCCTCCAGGAGAAAATTCTGTTGTTGTCTTTGACTTGTGCCTTATTTTGCCATGACCTCTTCCCCACCTCCTCTCTCTTACTGTGTGTGTGTGTGTGTGTGTGTGTGTGTGTGTGTGTGTGTGAGAGAGTGACAGAGACAGAGAGAGAGAGAGAGAGAATGAAACCTTGATTTCCAGATCTTTTTTTTTGGGGGGGGGCTGCCATGCCACCCCCGGACCAATGAACGTCCTATAAGGTAGGCCTGTTTCCATCTCAATAGGCTTTGTTCCTTCAATAATAGCCTTAAGGATAAAGATTTGATCTCTACAGTCAGATCAAGCTAGGTTAGAATCCCAGCCCTGCTCTTCATATTGTGTAAGCTTTTTAACGTACTGAAGTCCCAATTTCTAACCCGTAAAATTAAATAACAATGCCTTCCTCACAGAATTGCTAGGAGAATTAAGGGTACATGGAATTGTAAAATAGACAGTAGAATGTTTGGCACACAAAGAAATTCAATGAATGTCTGTGTCCCTTAGATCTTGACCGTTCCTAGATTTGCCCATCATCATTCTTGGCCTAATGGACAACATCTTAGCTAGATCTTTCACAGTTGTGTATTCAACTGTCCAAACCACTGAGCATCAAAATGAACTTTATTAATGATAGTAAATTCGGACCCATAGGCTCTACCAGGACAACTCTAAGATTAGTACTGATGTACTAAGCAGTTTCTCATAATACCTTTCTACTTTTAAGTAAGACCATTAAACAGCATTTTGCTCAAATATAGTTCAGTGGGTAATGGACATAATTTTATTTTGCCCTCATATTAGCCCTGAATAGCAATGTAGAAGTTTCCACTGTGGCACAAGACAAAAGGGGCAACACTGAAAAGCCAACAGACTACTAGGAGACTTCGGAATAGGCATTCACATGAAGTCAAGATACAAAAATCTGCCCCCACACCAACTTAACAGGTGAGAGATCTCATCAGTTCCCCAGAGATCACTGATTTAAAATAATTGCACTGACAGAAAGAAAATATTAACATAAGTGACAATTTATTAACTTCCAGTGAAGAATACAACTGATAATAGAAGTAGACCTGCAAGTCCTTGAAGTTCTATTTTTTTTGCTACATGATAACCTTTTATAATCTGAGAGCTGTTGTGGAAATCAGGATAGCACAGACTAAACTATGCTATAAGATTCCAGTGTTAAATGGCAACAGGTTAAGAAAGCCTCTTCATTGCAAAGATATATCACCCTCCAGGGTCTGACTGGCCATATTTTTTGGCTTGGACTCCTTCACCCCATAACACCACTTGGATAAGTACTGCACATATTTGCAATGACTGACTCTCTTTTTCTATGAATTCATGTGAACCAACCTCCTCTTTCTGAATGCCATATACTTTCTTCAGATCTGTTCATATCTTTGATTAGGTTATACAGTCTATGCTATCTACCTGGAAGCCATCCTGATTTTTAAGATATATTTGCTCAACTCTAATCTCACCCATTATGTATTGACTTAGAGTTTAATGCTCAAGGGCAATTTTATTTTCAGGTTCTTAGGGGGAAAACCTCAAGAACCCTGATTCACAGACTACAATTTGCTGAGAAGTCTTTATATTAACAATATGGGGATTTAATATCATTAACTAGAAGCTTTGTTCATTTTATTTCAGAAGGCATCCTCCTTTAACAAGACATAGGAACAGCAGAAATTTGCTTGACATTTTATTACCTCTGCACAACAACCTCAATCTCCAAACATGAAAAGATATTTGACCTTTACTATTAGTCACTGCTTTTTAAAGGATTTTCATTATTTTCTTTTATGATCACATTCTTCATTCTATGAATGCCAACTTGTGCAAAAGAAGGTGTAAGACTCAGAACAAAAAGGTTCCAACAAGTATGGGTCACAATCCAAGTTACGAGGTCATATCAAAATGGGGAAAAGGCTGTATGTGAATAATTACCATCGAACAAAGCATTTTATGGGAAAGAAGTCAAAGTCAACTCAATATTAATTTGCTGACTTAAGCAGGACATTAAATTTCTTATATACAGGTCCTTCTAATAGATTGGAAGACATTTTGGAAAACCTATTTGTCTCAGTAGAAATGTTTATGCAGGTCTAGAACTGCAGATTAGTATCAGTAACAGAATGGTTTGTTTATTAGATATATGAAAATCTAACATTCCTCTTAGAAGGTAAGCTTCCCAAAGGTAAGGGCCGTGATACATAATTTGGCGGTGGTGGTGGGGCATGAAACGAGAAAGAAAAACATGGTTAAGCTTTGTACGTACAGGCTATTCCATCCCTGAGCCAGTGTTAGGCATAGAAATAAGTGCTAATCTAAGCTTTAAAAATTAATTTAGGTTTATTTTTTTTTTTATTTTTTATTTTTTTTAAAGATTTTATTTATTTATTTGACAGAGATAGAGACAGCCAGCGAGAGAGGGAACACAAGCAGGGGGAGTGGGAGAGGAAGAAGCAGGCTCATAGCGAAGGAGCCTGATGTGGGGCTCGATCCCATAACGCCAGGATCACGCCCTGAGCCGAAGGCAGACGCTTAACCGCTGTGCCACCCAGGCGCCCCTAAAAATTAATTTAGGTTTAAAAGAACTTATCCTATACTTTACTAGAAGTAAAGTGTGTTATATGTATATATGTAGATATCTTTGTATTATATGTACCTCTTTGAATAATGGAGAACACACTAGTATTTCCAGGGTAGGTGAGGAATGAAGAGGAGGTGTAAAGCTGTCTTATACATAGTCCTATGTTGATACAGTACCATAAACTGTAATTTCTCTGGAGAAGATAAAACCAAAGTGTACAAGAGACAGGACAAAACATACAATCGCTGACATCCAGAATCTTGCATTTTATGCAGTTTTCAAAAGAATATGCATTAAATATAGTTTCTTTTACATCTCACAAGAGGCATAGTTGGGCCTGCATAGAAATGGATCCATTGTTTCAGTATCGCATTTATCAATACTGTTCATAGTCTAAAAGCCCACATTGTACCTATAAAAAAGATAATCAGTATGAAAGTTATCCTCTTCACTATTTTGTATAAAGACAGCAATGATTTTTCTTTTAGAATCTCAAATCTAAAGAGTAGCAAACGAAACTGATTTATTATGTATGGATAGTGTTAGGTGTGTGCGTGTGATGGGAATTCTACAGTCTTAAAAGGAAATTAAATCCAGAGTGTCTCTGCAAAATTGATTTCTTGTTGTGAGGAGAAATGCTTTACCGATACTCACCTGCCACCATCCATTCTCATGTCCAAGGGGCCGTCCTTCCGAAGGGAAAAACCTCTTTCAGGAGCATCAAGTTGCATGGAGGAACACCCAAGATCCAAAAGAACTCCATCCAAAGTCCCTGGCTGCACTCCAGCTTTCATTAATAAGGCTTCTGCCTGGCTGAACTGGCCTAACATAGCTCGGATCTGTTTACTGTGAATAAACCCAGGAGACAGAGAAAAGACTTTGTCATGTTAAATTCTTACGGTCTATGATCAATGGAAGGAAGCACAGCCTATTATTAGCTTATTTAACAATATGTATTTACTAAGGACCTATCACATGTTTGGTACTATATAAAGACATATGGAAATGGAAACTTTACATCCTTAGTTTCAACACCAGAAGTGATTTAATGTAATTTTATTTTTGCTAATAAACACAGTTTATTGTGTATTTCTTTGAAGGTATGTGGAGAAAGGGGAACTGTGTACTGTTGGTAGGGATGTAAATCTGTACAACTACTATGGAAAACAGCATAGAGCTTCCTCAAAAAATTAAAAATAGAACTACCATATGATCTAGCAATGCCACTTCTGGAAATACATCTAGAGGAAACGAAAACATTCTGTTGAAGAGGTAGTACCTGCACCCCCATTTTCATGACAGCATTATTTATAATAGCCAGAACATGGAAACAACTTGTGTCCATCAGCAGGTGAATAAAGAAATTGTGTATACACACACACACACACACACACACACACACACACACACACAGAATGGAGTATCATCCAACCATTAAAAAAAGTAGGAAACTTGTCATTTGTGATAGCACAGATGGACCTTGAGGGCATCATGCTAAGAGAAATTAGACAGAAAAAGACAATTATTGTTTGATCTCATATGTGAAATCTAAAAACAGAGAGAGAGAGAAAACCAAACTCATTAAAAAAGAGAGAGATCAGATTTGTGGTTACCAGAGGTAGGAGATGGGGAAAAGAGAATTGGATGAAGGTGGTCAAAAGGTGCAAATGTCCAGATAAATAAGTTAAATAAGTACTAGGGTCATAACATACAACATAAAAACTACAGTTAACACTGCTGTATGATATATAAAGTTGTTAAGAGAGTAAATTCTTAGAGTTCTCATCACAAGATATATTTTTTTCTTTTTTTAATATTTATATGAGATGATGGATCTTAACTAATTTATTGTGGTAATCATTTCATAAAATATATGTCAAATCATTACACTGTACACCTTAAAAACTTATATAGTACTGTACGTTAATTACTATCTCAATAAAACTAGAAAAAAATAAATTTAATGAGTAAGCCAATTTAAGTACAATAAATAATAAAACAGAGATCACAGAAAAAAGATAGGTCAAACATCTTCAAGCCAAACACTTTAGATTATTCCATATTTTTCCCATTATGTAGGATAGAGGTACTACTGTGCAGCTGCACACCTGAAGCATGAACTATGCTTAAAATAAATGCCTTCTTGCAGAAACAATGTTTTAGCTTTCAGCAGGGATTTTGAAGTGAATGGAGCATTCGAAATCAATAGACCCTGAAGAAGTTGGGATCACCTTGCAGCTATACTAATTCTCCTTCCTACACAACGCCAGATGCTGCCTGCAGGGTTCTTCAGAAGCCTTAGGGCAACTGGTATGCATTTTGGTGAGGCATGAGAAGAGAAAAAACTGGCAACTCTCCCAAGACCTCATTCCCTCCATCTACAGGTGGGTAGGACAAGTGTGGATTTCAACAGTGTTGGGGAATTCATATTTTTGATGTTATGTTTAAGGAGAACTTCATTGTTCATTGGTAATTTTTTTCCCAAATTCTGATGGAGAAACTGATTTTCAGATTCACTCATCAAAAATTCACTATCTGCTATATATAAGATATTATGTTAATTGAAAGCATATAAAGATGAATAAAGCTGAGATTTGAACTGAGAGGAAGACATATATAAATGAATAATTTGTGAAACAACCTGATGTGTGCTACTAGTAGAAAGATAAATTGTTACATCTGTATTTGGAAAATACACAATGAATGCTAGTAACACTGGGAACAGAAATAATAGAATACTGGGATTGGAAAGCAACTCACAAATCACTAATTCCAATTATTTAACTGATGTTCAAATCTTTTCCCTCCACCATCACTGCTAGGTGGGGTGGGATAAGGGGAGAGTCACTGTTTTAACCACCTCCCATTCTCCCCATTGGTGAGGGAGGGATTCCCATTGTAAGATTATAGAAGTGGTTGAAACACGGCACCTGGCCACTGGACAGATGAGACTGACAGTTTATTAATCACACATCCTTACAGCCCAGGGGAGGAGGGCAGCCCATACCATCCATGGCTACATGTGGGTTGCATTCAGAAACAGAGTGGACAAGCAGAGGCTATAAGAAGCAGGTTTTATAGTATCAAAGGAGCCGTTACCCTTGGTTCCCATGAGAGAATGTGATTGGCTTGTTTGGGTAATTCCATGGGCAGGGAACTAAAACCTGCTACTCAGGGATAAGCAGATATTTTTACTTATCCCTTTGATAATAAGTGTCCTTTGGCTCAGGAACCTTATCTGTGGGAGTACAGAGGGGAGGAGGACTGGTGGTTGGGCCACTGGAAGGTCTCCCAATTTTCCCCAGATGTCAAGAACACATAATATTGGGCTTTAATTTTAAGGCCTTATATGACAATCATCTAGCTCATGTTTGAACACTCCCAATAATCAGAACTCACTACTGTTTTTTAGCTAATCATTTTATAGTTGATAACTGTTTCCTCACTATTTCTATATTTTTTCCCCTTGATATTAGTCTATGTAAAACAACCAAAAACCTACAACCATGGAAGCCTTTCACATATCTACTCTTAGTCATTTTAAGGGATATTTGTTGGCTGCCTCTTAGTTGCCAATCTCTGTTCCAACAGGACCTCAAAATTTCAGCCATGTATTTTGGGAGGGACTGATTATATCTATGATGGTTTATATGTCAACTTGGCAAGGCTACATTACCTAGTTATTTAATCAAACACTAATCTCGGTTTTGCCATGCAAGTATTTTGTAAATGTAAGGTTAATAGTCAGTTCACTTTAAGTAAGGACACTACTTTTAGTAATGTAGGTGTGCCTCATCCAATAGGTGAAAGGTTTTCCAAGAGCAAAAAACTGAGGTTTCCCCAAGGAAAGAAGAAAATTCAGCCTCAAGACTTCAATATCAGCTCCTGTCAGAGAATTTCTAGACTGATGGCCTGCCCTATCTATTTCAGACTTGCCAGTCCCACAGTTTACAACTGTATGAGCCAATTCCTTAAAATAAATCCCTTTATATATTTATATATCATATCTGTCAGGATTCTCAGGAGAAACAAAAACAGTAGGAGATATACATACATACACAATTTATATATATAAATATATATTTTATATATGTGTGTGTGTGTGTGTGTGTATCTTCTGCTAGTTCTGTTTCTCCTGAGAATCCTGATGGACATAATATCTCAGCTCAAGGTATAGAGCTGTGATTAGCCTTTCTAATTTGCACACACCAATCCATGGCCCCTGTAATTCGTTCAGAGATTGCCATGTCACAATTCTAGCCAATGAGATACAAGAGATATTTCCTAGGATTTGAGAAAAGAAAATTACTCTCTCTTTCAATGAGCTATAAAGGAGGAAAAAGGTTTTTCAGACTCTCACTTGACATGAAGGAAGCACATAGCCCTAATTGTTGCCAGCAGATATCCTGACCCAAAGAAGAGAGAGAGTGACAGCCAGTTTCAGTCAAAACTGTAAAAAGCAAAACAGAAAGATTAACTAGGTCAGTGGATTGAGCCTCACCTAAAATCCAACTTATCTCAGAACTTTTGAGTTATATGAGCCCACAAATTACGTTCATTATTAAAGCCAGTTAGAATTGCTTTTTTTCTTACAATGGCAAACATCATAACTATTATAGCTATTATGCTCAGGTTTTTTCTCTAAACCATAGAACTCGTTTCTTCTGCTATTCTCCATAAAAAAAAAAAAAAAACAACAACACAAAAACACAAACCTTTATCATGCTACTTGCTCTTTTCTGAGTATGTTCCAGTTTGCCTATATCCTTAGATCTAAATTCCATAACAAACAATACAGAATAAAGTCGATTCTGGCTTTTTCTTATTTTAGTTATTATATTAATACAGCTCAAGGTCAAAACAGTTTTAGAATTAATTCCAGACCATTGCCTTATGCTACCCAATAATTTTATATTTCACTTGACCACTCTCTCACACCATACACAAAAATAAACTCCAAATGGATGAAAGACCTCAATGTGAGACAGGAATCCATCAAAATTCTAGAGGAGAACATAGGCAACAACTTCTATGACATCGGCCAGAGCAACCTTTTTCACGACACATCGCCAAAGGCAAGAGAAATAAAAGATAAAATGAACTTATGGGACTTTATCAGGATAAAGAGCTTCTGCACAGCCAAGGAAACAGTCAAAAAAACTAAGAGACAGCCCACGGAATGGGAGAATATATTTGCAAAGGACACCACAGATAAAGGACTGGTATCCAAGATCTACAAAGAACTTCTCAAACTCAATACACGAGAAACAAATAAACAAATCATAAAATGGGCAGAAGATATGAACAGACACTTTTCCAATGAAGACATACAAATGGCTAACAGACACATGANGTATTGCATGGTGCACTGGGTGTTATACGCAACTAATGAAGCATCAAACTTTACATCGGAATCTGGGGATGTACTGTATCGTGATTAACATAATAAAATAAAATAAAATAATAATAATTTTATATTTCAGTCTTTTTTATCTTTCAGTCTTTTAAGTTCCTTTTTTTAAATGAATATTAATATACNAAATCAAAACCACACTGAGATACCACCTTACGCCAGTTAGAATGGCAAAGATAGACAAGGCAAGAAACAACAATTGTTGGAGAGGATGTGGAGAAAGGGGATCCCTCCTACATTGTTGGTGGGAATGCAAGTTGGTACAGCCACTCTGGAAAACAGTGTGGAGGTCCCTTAAAAAGTTAAAAATTGAACTACCCTATGACCCAGCCATTGCACTACTGGGTGTTTACCCCAAAGATACAGACGTAGTAAAGAGAAGGGCCATATGCACCCCAATGTTCATAGCTGCATTGTCCACAATAGCCAAATCATGGAAGGAGCCGAGATGCCCTTCAACAGATGACTGGATTAAGAAGCTGTGGTCCATATATACAATGGAATATTACTCAGCTATCAGAAAGAACGAATTCTCAACATTTGCTGCAACATGGACGGCACTGGAGGAGATAATGCTAAGTGAAATAAGTCAAGCAGAGAAAGACAATTATCATATGATTTCTCTCATCTATGGAACATAAGAACTAGGAAGATCGGTAGGGGAAGAAAGGGATAAAGAAAGGGGGTTAATCAGAAGAGGGAATGAAGCATGACAGACTATGGACTATGAGAAACAAACTGAGGGCCTCAGAGGGGAGGGGGGTGGCGGAATGGGATAGACTGGTGATGGGTAGTAAGGAGGGCACGTATTGCATGGTGCACTGGGTGTTATATGCAACTAATGAATCATCAAACTTTATATGGGAAACTGGGGATGTACTGTATGGAGACTAACATAATATAATAAAAAAACATTAAAAAAAAAAAGAAGAGGAGCGAAACCCCAAAGGGAAAAAAAAAATACAGCTCAAGGTCAAAACAGTTTTAGAATTCATTCCAGACCATTGCCTTATGCTACCCAATACCTTTCAGTCTTTTAATTTCCTTTTTTTAAAAATTCAATTTAGTTAACATATAGTGCATTATTAGTTTCAGGGATAGAATTTAGTGACTCATCAGTTGCATATAATACCCAGTGCTCATTACACCAAGTGCCCTCCTTAATGCCCAACATTCAATTACCCCATTACCCCACCCACCTCCCCTCCAGCAAACCTGTTTGTTTCCTAGAGTTCAATGTCTCTTATGGTTTTCCTTCCTCTCAGTTTTCATCTTATTTTATTTTTCCTTCCCTTCCCCTATGTTCATGTTTTGTTTCTTAAATTCCAGATATGAGTGAAATCATATGGCATTTGTCTTTATCTGACTGCCTTATTTCACTTAGCATAAGTGAAACCCTTTGGTTCCATCCATGTCATCACAAATGACAAGATTTCATTCTTTTTGATGGCTGAGTAATATTCCTCTCTGTGTGTGTATGTGTGTGTGTGTGTGTGTACACGAATACCCCACATCTTTTTTATCCAATCATCTGTTTATGGACATCTAGACTCTTTCCATAGTTTGGCTATCATGGATATTGCTGCTATAAACACTGGGGTGCAGGTGTCCATTCAGATCACTATGTGAGTATCCTTTGAATAAACAACCAGTAGTGCAATTGCTGGATCATAGGATAGTTCTATTTTTAACTTTTTGAGGAACTTCCATACTGTTTTACAGAGTGGCTGCAACAGTTTACATCCCCTCGAACATTGTAAGAGGGCCCCCCTTTTTCTGCATCCTCACCAACAACTGTCATTTCCTGATTTGTTAATTTCAGCCATTCTCACAGGTGTGAGGTGGTATCTCGTTATGGTTTTGATTTGTATTTCCCTGATGCCTAGTGATGCTGAGCATTTTTTCATGTGGCTGTTAGCCATTTGTATGTCTTCTTTGGAGAAATGTCTATTCATACCGTTTGCCCATTTCTTAACTGGATTTTTTTGGGTTTTGGGTATTGAGTTTGATAAGTTCTTTATAGATTTTGGATAACTAGCCTTTTATCTGATAAGTCATTTGCAAATATCTTCTCCCATTCCTTAGGTTGCCTATTAGCTGACCTTTTCCTTTGCTGTGCAGAAGCTTTTTAATCTGATGAAGTCCCAATAGTTTATTTTTGCTTTTGTTTTGTTGCCTTTGGAGACATGTCTAGCAAGGAGTTGCTGCCCTTTCAGTCTTTTTCATGTACACAGCTGCTAAGCTTCCTCCATTACTGTATTTGTGCACCTTTGTTTTGTCAAATGTTGCAAATCTATGCATAATTTCTGCTCTACACATTTACTACAACCCTTTAGGATCCAGGTAGTACCTTTAACCGTAGAAATCTTCTTTATACTACAGCAAAACCTCAAACAAATCTCTATTTCACAGTCTTAATTCCTCAGGTTTTACAGTTATTATCCTGCTTGAAGTTAATATACTTGTAAAATTAAAAAAAAATCTTAAAAGGAAAATTTGCATTCTTGGGTGTCTGCAAACATAACTGTTGAACACACAACACTCATACAGTTTTATGCCTGATTATTAGTAAATAACTAAAATGTAATCCGTGTGGTACAAAACTCAGTTTAATGCACAAGTATGAGAATATCATATGGGAACAAAAGTAATCATTTGGAAACACCACAAAGTAAATCATGTGTTTAAGGCAGAGTTTTCTGATGCTGCATCAGTTACATGTTTCTAGAATTAGATTGTTCTCACAGTCAAAAAAACCATCCACAAAGCTTACTGACTAATCTGTTAAATGAAAACTCAGGTTTAACTTCAGACCCTGGGGCATTATTTCATATATGGAATTAATGTGAGGCTAATTTTACTGGACAGGCACATTTCATGGCCCCTTTTCTCTTTCTTCCTACCCTCCTTCAAATTTTAATTTTCAGTATTTCTGCATATGTATTTTACAAGGGTTGTAAAACAAGTAACAGAAAAGTGTGAATTGGCTAGGAACGATCATGATGGTCACAAAAATAGAGGCAAATCAGGACATTTAGCCATAATTAAAAATGCACGATGTGTTCAAATCATCATTATTTTCATTTGTTATCACCTTAGACTCCCCAGGATGTAAGTCGAATACTGCCTGTGACTCAAAGCACATGCTACATGAGAATGGTTCTGCAACCCAAGCCCAAGAAAAGCCAAGGTGCTTAGCAGTAGAATGTCAACAATACCTTGGTTGCTGGAAGCCATTTTTTAGGTTCTTTGTGATGTTCCTGATTCTAGCAAGTCATCTGCACTTACAGTACAGGTTATGGGCCAGTTTGTTATAAAGAACTAAGTGTAGTAGTATATACTGAGGTAGTGATGTAAGAGTAGCTACAACTCACTGTGTATTTGATTTAGGATTGACCATGGAACTTTATCATTCCGCTAACCGCACATAAAGTTCAGTAATAGGGGTTAAGGATAAATTCCTCTACAAATTATAAAGGTGGATCCAACTCACAGGGTTGAACATCTTACTGTTAATGTAAGCAATGTCCATCTTGGTTTTAAAACCCCCAAACTCCCACGGTTTATAAAAGGCTTGATACAAAAGTTACTTTGGCTGCCCACAGATACATAATTTTCAGTTTCATGGAGAGAAGACTTATTTGTGTAGAACTGTATAAAGCAATTTAAAATATGTGAAGTCTGAATTTGGAGAATAACTCTGAGATAGGCTAGGGAAGAAAAATATCACTACTATACTTTTTCTCCTAGGATTTAACACTCTTCTACCTTAACCTTAACCAGTAATACTAAATAAATGCTTTAAAGTATTATATACCTCTATCCTCAAGTACAGTAATGACTTTTACCATAGCAAACAAATATGGAATCCAGACATACGCAACTGACAAAAACCAAAAAATGGTCCATGAAAATGATTAATGATCGTCTTGATCCCTTCCGAATCATCTAACTTTTGATGTGTGGCAAATTACCCCCAAACAGTAGCTTAAAACAACAATCATTTATCAGCTCATATTCTGTGCATCAGCGATTTAGGCTGGGTTCAATTGGGTGATTCTTTTGATAGTGGGTGACAGGTTTAGTTGGTCTCATGTGGCCTCACTTACATGTTGAGAAGTTGGCCGGGGTAAGGATGGTAACAGGACCATGTGTCTCTAGGACCTAACCCGGTAGTCCAGGCTTTAACACTGAGTGGTCTTGTTCCAAAATTAGCAAAGTAGGCCAACTCCAATACACAAGTACCTTTTAAGTTCCCGATTGTGCCCCGTTTTCTAATATCCCATTGGCCAAAGCAAGCCCATAGCTCAGTTCAGACTCGAGGGCTATAAAATCAGATTTCATCTCTTGATAAAAAGAGTAGTAAAGATACATTACAAGGGAGTACATACAGAAAAGAGAAGAATTATAGTGGGTATTTTTGTAAACAATATACCACTTTCTTTGTATTTAGGAATGAACTGAAAGTAGGAAGGAGAAAAAAAAATGTCCCCCTAGATTCCCTTCTACTGAGTGAGACTTTCATGTTACAGAGCAGCTTCCTCTTACAGGCATCACAAGATACATGCAGTAGTGTGTGTTGGTTGACGTTAGAACTCAGAGGTAGATTAAGGGGCTAGGGTCTGATACCCAACTCAGGGCTCAATCTCACAATCCTGAGATCATGATCAAGAGTCCAGTGCTTAACTGACCATGCCACCCAGGAGCCCCAAGAACTAACATTTCTTAAGAAGCTGACAGGAACATTATCCAGACACTTAAAGCTTGTTTCACTGAACTTAAAGTGAACTGAATCCAGGGTTCACGTCATCATAAACCTTAATCATTTATTTTGTGTGTGCACTTGGGGACATACCTGGGTAATAACATCCCATAAGAGGATAAGAAGAGCAAAATACAAATAACTTTTTTTTTTTTTTAGGAGGTTGGTCTGCTTACCGTGGTTCTCAGTCCTCCTTACATTACCATCAACATTATTTCATGTAAATCCCAATGCACTATTTATTTTGCAGTCATTAAATTTTATTGATATGTAGGCACAAAGCAGGGGCCATGACTGCTTTTACCACTTCATTAGGCCTCCCAAGTAAGGAATTCAAAGGGAACCAAAACAATGGATGAAACATGTAGTTACGTTGAACAACTATAAGAGCAAACATTGTAGGGTACTTTCTGTGTGCCAGACCTTGTGCTTTATACTTATCAAATCATTTCATGCTCCTGATAACCCTATGAGGTCAGTGACATTATGGCCCCACAATCTGCAGATGAAGAAACAAGTACAGAGGGTAAAAGTCATACAACTAGTAAGCGGTAGAATTAGAATGCAAACACGGGCTAGTCTGGCTACAGAGTCTCTGTTCTCAACCACTACACTGTAATACCTCTTATCTTTCTATTTATTTAATTCCACTTCAGATCTCACTCCTCACCATTATGACCTTGTCATGATCGACAAATCTGCCTAGTTTGTCTGATTTTTTTATTAAAATACTTTAATTGTTTTTAATGTTTGCCATCTCTTCATAGCTATAGGTCTGCAGATTCAGCACTCAACAAATATTTGCTGAATAAGGATTATCTACTAGGTGCTGGGCACAGGAATATAAAAATGAACAAGAGTACACAGTATAGAAAGGTATATGCATAAACTTAGATAAATCACTGAGATGGTTTATTTCTTCTTAAAACAACAGTGGTAGAGCGGAATGGGGATACTCTCTCCATAATTTCACTACTGCAGATAATGCTGCTATAACATCAGGGTGCATGTATCCCTTTGAAATAGTAACTTTGTATTCTGTGGGTAAATACCTAGTAGCACAATTGCTGGATTGGAGGGTAGTTCTATTTTTAACTTTTCAAGGAACCTCCATACTGTTTTCCAGAGTGGCTACACCAGTTTGCATTCCCACCAACAGTGCAAGAGGGCTCCCCCTTCTCCACATTTTTGCCAACACCTGTTATCCCTTGTGCTGTTCATTCTGACAGGTGTGAGGTGATAGCTCACCATAGTTCTGATTTGCATTTCTCTAATGAGAAGTAATGTTGAGAACTGTTCACTTTTTGATATGTTTATGTTTACCATACCACACAGAGCTCTTTGCAGACATATTTATATATAATCTACGATATCTTGATTCATATTAATTATGATCACTTTTAAATATTAAAAGATTCTCTTGCTCAAAGAATATTTCCATATACTGTAAATATTTAATTTGATTGTGTATTTGATGCCCTTGTTCAAAGATGACCTTGTTCAAAGAATATTTCCATACACTGTAGATATGGAATGAAAAGACATTATTTTTGCTTTACATAATTTGCTCAAATTCTTGATAGCATTATTTTTGCTGACATGGTCTCTCCCTTCAGGAAATACTTTTTAAAAACTGATTTAGCCATTCACTCACAACTCGTAATGTACATTTTTTTTTAAGAGAGGGAGAAACGGGTGAAGGAGGGAGGAGGGCAGAGGGAGAGAGAGAATCTTAAGCAGGCGCCACACCCAGCAGGGAGCCCAGCACAGGGCTTGATCTCACAACCCTGAGATCATGACTTGAGCCGAAATCAAAAGTCAGATGCTTAACTGACTGAGCCAGCCAGGCGCCCCCATGATGTACATTTTAGAATAATGTACATTAGAAATGATAAATGTAATTGTATTTGTATCTCTCAGTAACTCTTTCAACATTTATTTACTGGAGTAATCTCCCCTGTTCTGGAAAAACAGCTTAGCAAGCCTCATTAAGTTTTCCACTCATTAATATCTTTTAGTCTTATGGCTATTGTGAGTTATATACATAGCGAGCTCAGAAATTAGAATGTACAGTGCTCAGTTACAAAAACAAACAACAAATGAATATTTACTGAATAACTAACAAATGTCAGGTACTATTCCTTATTACCTGTGATAAGTAAATAAAACATAAAGTTCCAATGATTGCAGAGCTTATATTCCAGAGGATAACTCCATCAATATATTTGGAAACATCTATTTCTGTCTATAGCACTTTAGTTTGATGAGAACAACTCTTCCACTGAAAAAAAAAAAACTAGGAAACCTGGATAATTAAAATTATCTGTTTGAAGGGATCAGAGAGCTACAAAAACAGCTAAGACTTGAGGAGATAAATGGATAGTGCAAACAAGTAAGCCCAACATTGGAGCAGTTCTTCCCTGAAGGCCTTTGTTTATTTGCAAGTGGAAACTAAGAGGCTATGAAACTGAGCAGAACTTTCGGCAACCTCATAGGATGGAGACAAAGACTGAGTTTACAGTCCATCGAATGGATCACGTAATAACCCCAGAATTTCGTTTGAGACCCAAAAGGGCTAAAACTGGGTGAAAGATAGACCAAAATAAGTCAGTCACACAAAGACTGAAATCAGTTTCCAATCAGTTCAATCCATACTGCAATAAGATGATATGGAATTGCCCACCAGAAGCTACAATAAATTATATCTGGAAGAAGATACCTTTCAGACTCTCAAAATAGCTCCATGATTTTTCAAAAACAATGTGTGAAATCAAATAAATTACTAGATAGACCAAGAGATAAGCCCAAATACCAATCTTAATGAACAGATAATATAAATAGACATACAGGATACAGAATAAAGTTATTAGAATGGACTTTAAGATAACTAATATGCTTAAGAAAAGAAAGGTTAGCTAAGTAATTTGAACCCAAAAATGCCTCTATAGAAAACAGAAAAATGAAAATCAGACCAAATGGAAAACAGATCAACACAATAACTGAAATTAAGAATTCAATAGGTAAGTTTAAGTATAGCTTAGAAAATAGCCCAAGAAAGGATTCATGACATAGAAGGTAGTTTAGTGGAAAGTATTAAGACTAAAAAAGGCAGAGGAAATAATTTGGAAAATATAGAGCAGAGAATAAGACACGTAACATGGTAAGGAGGTCTAACATATGTATAACTGGAATTCTGAAGGAGAGGAGAGAGAAGGTGAGGTAAAAACAATGTTCATAATGACCAAGAGCTTTTCAAAATGATTCAAGATTTCAAGCCACATATTCAAAAAGCACAATAAACTCCCAAGAAGATATACACATAAACACCCCCCCAAAAGAAAACAAAACAAAAACTAGGAGCATCATGGCAGAATTTGTGAAGACAAAGGGAAATTAAAATATTAAGAACAGTCAAAGAAAACAGATATATTACATTCATAGGAGCAACAGTCAAAACGGAAATAAAGCCAAAAGACTGGCAAATTTCTTTCAGAAATGAAAGGGAAATAAAAATATTTTCAGCAAAAAAAAACTGAGATAATTCTCATAGAATTCTCACATAAAAATACCTATTTCCTTTGTGCTTACCCTCACTAACCCCCATATATGAGGACTGTACTGTTCCAGTGCACGGTGATCATTTCTTCTTCTAGGCTGCTAAGGAGCTTACTGATGATTGATTTGGCCCTCAGTATATGCTACTTTGTAATGTCATTGTATGCATCCTGCTTCCTCTGCAATAAGAACCTAAGTCACGTAAGGGTCACATGGACTATGTCATATACCTTTTTGTATCTGCAGCACCCAAAAGATTGTAAGTGTACAATAAACATTTTATTGATAATGAAGGTGGTGATAATAATGAGAGGCATTACTATTTTTTAAAAGGCAAGAAAGATGAGAACACTTAGTATAACTAACTCAATGTTGTTGTTGTTTTTCCATCACACGTAAATGTGATCAAGTACTAAAAAAGAGATGTTAATATACAAAGTTGCTTACATAGGCTTTGGAGAGGACAAATAGTTATGCAGTGTATATCCCATAAGTACTTAACAAAATTCAATTGTTATATGGGCATTAAGTTCTAGACACTTATTTTTCACATGCCTAAGAGTTATAAGATTTACGGAACTACCTTGTAATCACAATCAATCAATTTAAGAGTGCATTTTAAGTTTTTGTTCACAATATCTTGCCACCTACTATATCAAAGGAAAAAAAAATGCTAGCATGTTCTATTAAGAAAGAAAATAAAATTCACAATTCATACAAACTAAAGCCAGGGAATTAGTTAAAGTTAAATTCAATTCATTAAAGAGAGAACTTCGAAGTGCTTAATTTGAAAGATGGTATTACAGTCACAACATTATTTAAACAAAATTCTTTTTTGGAGTATTCTTTTTTCCCATCTGGGACACTTTTAAAAAAATCCCAGAAATATATAGAAAGATTTATGTGAAGTCTGGTTTTCTCTGGGTAATAGATAGCAATTACAAAATAGTCTTTAAACTTCTTCTATTATTTCTAATATGTCTCTGGGTTTTGCATGCTGGAAAACCTCACTCCTTTCATACTACCCTCACATCCAATTTTCTGAAAGTTTAATATGATAAATGGAATAAAAAGTGTCCATTTCTCTAAGGTATCACTTTCTAAAATTTACACCTTCTGAAGTAGTTTAGATGAATTCAGCCTTTAATCGCTGTGTATACACTGCCAAAATATACCACTGATTCTATCAGTTATTAAGGGAATTCTATCACGACTTAAACATTAATAGCTTTGAATACTTGGCATTGTTGATTCAGGATGCTTGAATGATGGCCTGAATCAAGTCTGAAGAGGCCAGATGATTTAATCTGGAGGTCTCTAATTAAGGGTGAATATCACAATCATCTAGAGAGTGTTTACGAATTATGGATGTTTTACTACTGACCTAACGAATCAAAACTAAGACAAGCATGCTACAATTTGGAGATTTTCCAGAAGTGTTCTCAATCATAGCCCTCTTTAAGGTGCAATGGTACAGCCAAAAAGAAAAGAGCTTTAGGCATGTTTATCAAGACCATGAGGAATAGTAAATTCTTGAGGCTGATAATAGCTTTTGTAAACCTCATGAGTATATACAACAAGCATGAAGTAAATGAGTGGGAAAAATTAAATGCTTACTATTATAGTAAAGGCCAACAGTTGCTACATAAGGCAAAGGACAGCAGCTGTTAGGAATACTGAAGCTTGGGAAGTAAGTGTATGTGTCACCCCTTGCAGAGAGAAAAAGAGAAATCACCCACTTACTGGTGGTAAGTAATAAAGTCATGCACACAGAGGGAAGTGTATGGGGGCCCTCACTAACCTGCCTTCATGTTATCAACTGGCCCTAGTTCTAGTAAATCTGAAATTACCAATTCCTACCCTAGTATCTTTTGATGGATAGACTTCAAAATAGCACCTCAAATTCAGTTTAAATAAATAAAAATCACTAAATAAAACCAAGTATTTTAAGATGAAGGGAAAAAATCTATAACGAAAGTCAGCAGTGTTTTTCAAATGAAGAGAACAGTTATTAGCTCAAAATTCAGACCATGAAGTCTGATGTTTAATGTTTAAATTAATGTACCTGTTTATCTATTCTATATCTGTATTCATTTTAATATAAAATAATGTTCAATTATAAAACCAAGTTTAATTTAACAAGTCAAATTGTTGTTCTAGAAGGCATATCATGTTTTTCCTGTAGTCTTGAATACTAACTGGGCAACACTGCTGACAATTACCAGCATATTAAAATGGTGCATCCAGAAAAAATAATAATAAAATGATGCATCCAGAGAAGAAGAAAGCCTGTAGACTTCTGTCCTGTTACTGGTTCTCATTTGCTTAGAAACTCAAGAGTGGTCATTACATAATATAGCAAGAAGATTATGTCAAATAGCTAATGGTTTTAGTTGAAGGAAAAGAAAATACAGCCTTTCTGTCCTTTTTTTTTTAAAGTTCAGAAAAATTAAAATTGATAGTGTGAAATTTTAGTGAATTTTCATTGCTTAAGTTCAATGGGAGTAAGAAAAATTAATTCTCTCTGTAAATGCAAATTAATTAGCTGGGTATGTGTCAGAAGGAAATTTCTTTTAGCCATACTATTTTCCAGTGACCTCTCTCTGAAAAGGCTTTCTGTATTTTTCAGTTGCCAAGTTTTAGTCCTGGAACTACTATGTTTCATTTCTCATTTTAAAAGAATATTCAAGTGCATATTAGCAGGGGATAATCTCCCAAACCAAGCATGGATTTAATTCAGATATATCTTGAGTGCTGTTATTTTGCAAAAAGGTGCTAGGGCAATTAGGTTCAAATATGGAAATACAATGTAAAAAATAATCCCCGATCTAATTTGGGGGGGTGGGGTGGGGTCAGATTAATGTTGCCTACCACTAACACTTTTCTGGTCTACACGATTTTACTTCCTACATTATTAATTTAAAATATATTACATGAAAGATTGTTAAATGCCATCCAGTATGCTAAATGCTATCCAGTTTGCATTTCTAATCCATTTTATAATATTAATAAACATATATGAATGAAGGGAGGGTACACAGAAGGGGGAATGAACCAGGAGAGACTATGGACTCTGGGAAACAAACTGAAGGCTTCAGAGGGGAGGGGGGTGGGGGACTGGGATAGGCCAGTGATGGGTATTAAGGAGGGCACATATTGCATGGTGCACTGGGTGTTATACGCAAATAATGAATCATGGAACACTACATCAAAAACTAAGGATATACGGTATGGTGACTAACATAACATAATAAAAAATTATTATTAAAAAAAACAGTTAAACTAAAAAAAATAAAAAATAAAAAAATAATAAACATGTAGTATCCAAATAATTAAAAGGATTTTAAGGAGTTGACTCCTATGCCAATTAAGTAGATTTTATCATTCAAAGATTATTATTAGGTTCAGGTACAAAAATTATTTTCAACCACTCAATATATTTATATATGTGACATATAAATTAAACTATCCCAAAATCTGGAGGCTACTGTGGCTCTAGGTACATAGTAATAATACCAGTTGTTGGCCATAATAGATTTAATCAATTTTGAAATGTTAATATTCTTCTATGCATAGATAAATGCTTTTGAGATTTTTAAGAAAATCAGCCTGTAATCAGTTTTCTGAATACTTCTTTGTGCCAGGTACTATGTTAGATACTAAAGTAACAATGGTAACATATGTTCCCTACTCTCAAAGATCTCACAGCAAATAACAGTACACAGCTTTATTATTCACAGAATGTTTTAACTTCATCACATTCCTATAAATTATATAATGTAAACACTTTTACCTTTAGTCTATAGTTACTGAAACTTGGGCTTAGAAAATATTTTTCTCATACATCTTTCTCTAAAATTATCTAGCACACTAATAGGAAGCAGAATGGGTGCTCAATAAATATTTGATAATGAGTGACTCGCTCAAGGTCACATAGCTGCACCGGTAAAGCTAAGAATTAAACTCAGGTCAAGTTAATTCTAAGACCAAGATGTCAAAGTATTACTATAGATAGTTTTCAGAGGTTGATTCAGGGCATCTGTTTGCACATCTCTCTGATGAAACTGATTCAACAACTTCTTAATATAGTAATTCTTGAGCTGTGTATACTTTTTTTTTTTTTTTAAGGTGGAATGGCAAGCCGGTAGAAAAAGTCTATTCATTGCTCTAGTTTTAGCATCTACCCTAGAGGGAGAGGAGGCAGCAAACAAATGGAATTACAGAGATCTAGCATCTATGTCACCAATACGAATGGTTAGGTTAGGTCACTAGCAAGTATTATCAGACTGAAATTATCAGCCTTATTAAAAAAAATTTATTGTATACTCAAGAACAGGAATAATCCAAATATCAATCTTTTTTTTTTAAGATTTTATTTATTTATTTGACAGAGATAGAGACAGCCAGCGAAAGAGGGAACACAAGCTAGGGGAGTGGGAGAGGAAGAAGAGGGCTCACAGCAGAGGAGCCTGATGTGGGGCTCGATCCCAGAACGTGGGGATCAAGCCCTGAGCCGAAGGCAGACGCTTAACCGCTGTGCCACCCAGGCACCCCCAAATATCAATCTTGAATCAGAATTAACCAGGTTGGCCTCATGCCAGCATAACTAGATTTCCTGGAAGGACTATATATCTCAACTTTACAAAGTGCAACTACAGTAAAATATACAATAACATGATTTTGCAGTATGTACTAAATTGAATTCATCCAAGTTTTAGTGTCAATTATTTGGGTTATTTCATTTGTATTTAAGTGAGTTTTACAATAAATATTTATTGAAAGGCTATTTACAGGATTGGTGGGCCAGATGTCAAAATGTCTACAAATGCTGTGTGTCTTTGGGGAAATCATTTCTATAGCTGGGCCTATTTAATCATTATAAAATACCACAACTAGATTAAAAAAAAATAAAACCTCTAAAATACCAGGAAATTCCTATTCTGTAATTTCTGGATAATGATAGCTAATATTTATTGAACCGTTACTATGTGGCAGGCACTGTTTTGAGTACTTTTCTTGTACTAAAGCATATCATTTTCAAACACACCTGAGGTAGGTACTACTATATTCCCCCATTTTATAGATGGGGAATCTGAGGCAGCAGAGCTAGAGCACTTTTTTTTAAAATTATGTTATGTTAGTCACCATACAGTACATTATTAGTTTTTGATGTAGTGTTCCATGATTCATTGTTTGCGTATAACACCCAGTGCTCCATACAATATGTGCCCTCCTTAATACCCATCACCGGGCTAACCCATCCCCTCACCTCCTTCCCCTCTGAGACCCTCAGTTTGTTTCCCAGAGTCCATAGTCTCTCGTGGTTCATTTCCCCTGAGCTAGAGCACTTCTTGAAGCTTACAGAGCTAGTAAGTCATAGAGATGGGATTCTAACCCAGGCAGTCTGGTTCTAAAGCTGGTGCTATGCCATATTGCCTCTGCAGACATGACTGCAACAGCACCAATGATGTCTACCTTTTATACAGTTATTACTATTTGCCAAACATTGTTATTTCATTTAATCCTTACAAAAACAATAATCTTTGAGGTTATTATACCTATTTTACAGGTCAGGAAACTGACTCAGAATTTAAAATAACCTCTTCACTGTAAGAGGTTGCAGCAGGCTGAGATTCTAACACTGTCTACTCTTTGTTTCTAATGCCTCTACTTTTAACCAATGTGCAATATTAGGATGTTTTGTAAGAAATAGACTTTTGGAGTTGGAACTCATCTTACACATTTTCCACCTCAGAAGAGTTTTGGTGGGTTTCAAGAAGGAAAAGATGGAATTGAATACAATATATAACGTGCTGAGAGGGTTACCAATATGGAGCTCTCCTGTTAAATTTATATATAATGGTGTTTGAATTTTTCGAGGAAAAACGACCAATTTAATAATATATGAGGAGTAATAAGTGGATGACACATTAAATATAATAGTAATAATAATAATTGCATTTGAGGTTTTACACTTGGACTTTGAGAAAATTAACTTTCTTTTCTCAGATTAAATACAGGCACCTCCTTAACTGACACAACTGAATTATTCCACAAACACAAATTTGGCAAAGTTTTTCACGTTTTAAGAGCAGCTAGGTCATTAAATAAAAAGCTCAAGAAATTTCCTTTTCTTAATTCCAAGTGGTGGTCCCATCAGATCTAATTTGAAATGCACTGGCAGAGCTTAGCATATAAACTGGTGCTTGGCTGGCTCAGGAGTCAAGGGACTTTAACTCCATGGGTGGATGCACAGTGCATATTTTAGTATCTTCAGGGGAAAAAAACAGGCAAACTTACACAGGAGGAAAACCTGTCTGCAACTGATTATATTACATTTGTATAACATGGTATTTCCCCATCATTTCCAAAGAATTTACAATTGGTACTAAACAAATGAAATGCTAAGGAGTCTCTTAAAATAAAAGCAACAGCAATAATGCCAACAAGCAGGATAC
Organism: Ailuropoda melanoleuca; assembly: GCF_002007445.2. Classification (NCBI taxonomy): domain Eukaryota; kingdom Metazoa; phylum Chordata; class Mammalia; order Carnivora; family Ursidae; genus Ailuropoda; species Ailuropoda melanoleuca. Next base: position 59,367,582 of record NC_048233.1, on the reverse strand, counting down.
AACAATGCAGCTAATAGTATCCACAACTACAGTGATTAAAAAACAATACTAATACGTAGGTAATGCCCTTCTGTCAAACAGTAATCAGTCTTAAAGTTAAGAAAATAAAACCATAATATTTGGCTTTTGAGAAGAAACTTTTAAAAGGCTTTTTATGCATAATGTTAGAGTATATATACATACATATGTAAACATATTTCAGTATATATTACACACCTTGGGAATATAAAGCATATGCGTATTATATACACACATGTATATATATTTGTGTATTATATATAATTTCTTAGTTCTAAGAGGGAAAGAAATCTAATTGGTCAAAATCAGTCATAAAATTTTAACCATGTTTCTGCAAAAAACAGCAGTGCCAAAGGGTAATGCATCGCTAATGGTTTCCAGTGGAATAAATAGCTACTCTGACGTCAAAACTTTGTTACACTTCAATAACTGGCTCACTTGGGGTTTCAGGTACAGCAAGTTACATGTCAGTTTTAAATAAAGTTATAAAAATAGAATGCCTGGTGAACCATATTGTCGCTATGCAACCTGATATGTTATGATTTATATCCAATAAAATGTTAACAAAGGTGATAGATTATACCAAAATAGTATCTGGTGGTTTAGGATGCCCTGCTCCTTAAATTTCAGATTTAAAAAATGCTATATTTTACTTTGTCTGAACCTAAGTTATCCACTGTTAGCACCATGTCAAATTAGAAATATTTACATATCTCAAAGACAAAATGATTCATACACTGGTAAATCTCCCTTGATAGATGTAATAATGATATTTTAACCAGGGACTTAGAGCAATAGGAACAATAAGTCTATAGAATGCCAAAAAAAATGGGGGGCGTATTATATTAGTTCATACAGGACTACCAGTCAATTTTCAGAAAGGATGTTGCTCAAGTAAATATAGGAATTCAATCAAAATAGAGCAATTATATTACCTAACCCTAGGATTAGACTTGAAATTGTAATTTGAAAACCCCTGAAAGATGTTCTCCAAGTATGTATTATATTTAACATTGAAAAGATGCTAACTGACACAATTTTATTTTAAAGTGAGTGCAAATGAGATCTTATAAGGTTTGAATAATCCATCAAACAGAATGCACAATCAGAATGATAACAGTTTTTCTATACCAGTGTCTTACTATGGACTGCATAGAGGATGTATTTGTGTAAAAAAAGGGGAAAAATAAAATTTGTTTCAGCCACAATATTTACTGAAATAATATCAAAACAAAGCAATATATATTTAAGTGACTGATGAAGACAGTGATTTATACACAAGAAAATATTTAAATTGTAGCGTTATTCAATTATTATTTCTATATTAAAATAGAAAAGATTTTGGGGCGCCTGGGTGGCACAGCGCTTAAGCGTCTGCCTTCGGCTCAGGGTGTGATCCCGGCGTTATGGGATCGAGCCCCACATCAGGCTCCTCTGCTATGAGCCTGCTTCTTCCTCTCCCACTGCCCCTGCTTGTGTTCCCTCTCTCGCTGGCTGTCTCTACCTCTGTCGAATAAATAAATAAAATCTTTAAAAAAAAAAGAAAAGATTTTATTCTTATATGTAGACACTTAGACAACAGTGTTTTATCCATCAAATAACACACATATCCATATGTATGTATTTATTCTATTTCCTTGTTTTTGCTTACTTTGCATGAGAGACAAGGAGCAGAAGATTTAGACAATCTCCATGCCAGTAGCTATCAAATTTTGACTTCAGCCAAGTTAGGTAAGCTCTATGAGCCTTCTTTCTCTGGACATGCAGAAATAATAATTAAATGAAATAATGCACATAAAGTCTCTACAACAGTGTTCCTCACATGCAGTGTTCCAGGCACTGTTCTAAGCTACTGAGAATCATTAGAATTCTGGTTCATAGAGCTGATATTCTTGTAGGAGTGGGGGATGATAATACACATTTAAATAAGTAAATTATATAGTTTCATAGGTAATAAGTGACATCAAAAAATACAAAAAGAGTAAGATCAGAAGTGCTGGGGTTGTGATTTAACAAAGTGGTCAGGTAGGCCTCACTGAGAAGATGATGTTTGAACAAAGACTTGAAGGAGGGAAAAGAAGAGGGAAGAACATTCCAGGAAGAGGAAATAGCTAATGCAATCAGCTTAATTCAGAGGCATGCTTGGTAATTTTGAGGAATAGCAGGGAAGCCAGAATGGACAAAGCAAAGTGTTCAAGGGGCAGAGATGAAGTGGGGAGGATATACATTGTAGGGCTTTGTAAGTGCTTCGGTTTTTGTAAAATAGCTACCATTGCAGAGTTTTAAGCAAAGTATTAGCATACCTTAATTTATGTTTGAAAAGGATCATTAATGGTTGAAGTGTTGAGAATATATTGAGGAGACAAAAAGGTTGGGTAAGTGATTATTGCAGTGATCCAGGTCAAAGATGGCAGTTATACCTTATTAGGTATACTTTCTTCCATTTTTTTTTTTTTTTAATGAAGGCTTATTTCCAGAGGATGGGAAGACAGAATGTCACTATACTCTCCTGGGGGGAGAAGGGCTGGAGTGTCACAGCGTATACTATGTTCAATTCAGAGTACCACATTTTAAAAGATACACTGACCAAGAACTCAATGAGAAAAAGCATTTGGAAGTTAGGTATTAAGAGATGGAAGGAAGTATACACAGATATGCAATGTATCTGTCTCTATACCTATGATTATATATTTATATACGTACTATATATATATGTATGGCATTACTATCTAACATCTATCTATCTATCTATCTATCTATCTATCTATCTATCTATCTATCTATCTATCTACCTACCTACCTACCTACCTACCTATCTATCTCTTATATCTACCCACCTATCCATCCAGCTATCCATCCACCTTCATAAGGCCATATTCTCTGAGACAGAAAGTAACATAGAAGGGTATCAAGTTTCAAAATGATCTAGTAAAAAATAACTTGTTTCTGATGGGCTTATAAAAGTAACATTCTGAAAGCTATGTTCACCTAAAAGCTATGAAAGATGTAGAATTTGGGGATTTTACTTTGTTGGTCTGGTATTTATTTCTATAGACTCATTTGGTATCTACTGCTACTCCCATAGATGGAAACTGCATTCACTGGGGGTTCTAGAAAGTAATGGATAAAATGATAACAGTGATAGAGTCTAGGATTTTCATTAAGGTAAGACACAATTCCTGAAATGCAATGACTAGAACACTTCTGGTGAAAATGGCAGGATTATTAAATTGGTCCATTGGCCCAGGTAGGAAAACAAAGAGATCGAATTATAGTAGTCAAACATTTTTTACTCCTGCCTCTATAAGACCTATAAGAATTATCAAGAAAATTAGACAATGCACTCTCTTCAAAAATAGTTATCTTAGTTAGGAGTGGTAACATAAAACATTTATCCCTTAAATGATAAGTTCAAAAAGAGTTACTTACAAAAAACACAGCCACATTCTGCAAAGAAATACTATTTTAAGTATTTTAAATAACTATGATATACAAAATAGGGAGTTTCTAATATCATTTTGTTTTGTTTTCGTTGGTATTTTATATTCTTTGAGCCAGAGAAAATACAGGTCTAGGTTAATTGGGATTTACTATAGCCTGATTCTCCAACAAGGACATAAAAATATCAAGGACTCAAATATTCAAGAAATCCTCAGATGTAATATTCCTATCAAGAAACTGTGAAATATCCCATTTTGTTTATGCATTCCAAATAATGGAAACCAAACACATGGCCTTTACATTTCCACTCTCACTTCCCACACCTTTGGCAGGTTTTCCTTCTAACTCCATGATACTTGTTAACAAAAGGAAAAGAGGGCTGGCAACTACCAAGCATTAGGCCTTAACACTCAAAATCAAGTTTATTTGCCATCTCTATTCTATAGCCTATAGTTATGGCTCAACCAAAGTAAATTATAGATTTTTTTAAATTGATGCCTAGGTAAGAAGTGAGCCTGCCAGCCAACAATCTATAATCCCTTCAGGTTTTAGCTGCATAACATGTGTTCTCATAATCTGGGGATCTCCACATTCTTCCCTATTTTATTAAGAATTTTATTAGCTTTGCTTACAAAGGTTTTCCATGTCTACAAAATTTTAGTTTCCTCTTCAAACCCATGTGTCTGCTCAACTGTAGGGAGCCTGAGGGCAGCTCTTTCATGTTTTAGTCTTCTCTGGGAATCAATCAATCAACAAATACTTACTGATCACCTACCATGTCCCAGGCAACAGAGAGAGGAGGTAAGTAAGGACAACAAGTTCATGCATTTAAGGACTTATAAATATAATGAGGGAGAATAAGATCATAAGCATTTACACACACACACAAAATAAATAGAATTATTCTGGGTAGTGGTAAGTGTTATACAGAACATAAAACAGGGTAAATAGAGAACAGTGATGGTAGAGGAGATGAGGAAAGAGGTTACTTCTACTTTTCAGCTAGAAGGCTGAAACGTTTGGGCTTGAATGACAAGAAAGAGACAGCCACACAACAAAGAATGTTCTGATCAAAATGAATAGCAAAAGCTAAGTACCTGCTATGGAAATGAAATTGATACATCCTCAGTACAGAAAAGACAGTATGGATAGAACATTGTGAACAAGGAAGAGCTTGGAAAAAGATAAAATTGGATAGGCAGAGCCCAATAAAGGCAGACAGAAAAGTCAGATGGCTTTTGGAGTAAGCCTGGATAGAAACGATGCAGTTACACTAAATGTATAGCAGTAGAGATGGTGAAAAGCAGCTGAATTAGAAATATATTTTGGAGCAGTCAAGAAGTATTAGTGAGGGAGAGGAATCGTGGATGACTTCTTGTTTTTTTGGCCCAAGCAAGTGGGTGCCAACTGCTGAGACAAGAAACAGATGATGATTTTGGTGGGGGTGAAAACATATTTTGGGTTTGGCCATGTTGAAGTGGCAATTTCAAGTACTTAATTAGTCTACACTAATTAGTCTAAACTCAGTTCAGAGTTCAGGAAACTGGTCAGGGCTGGAGATGAATTACAGAGCCATAACCAAAAAGCAGACCTTAGAGGCCATGGAATCAAGCTCTAAGGATGTAGACAGAAAAGAAGGACAGAGACACTCCAAAACTAGAAGTCTGGTAGAGGAGGAGGAGATCAAGAAGTGTATTTTTTTTTTTTTTAAAGATTTTATTTATTTATTTGACAGAGAGAGAGACAGCCAGTGAGAGAGGGAACACAAGCAGGGGGAGTGGGAGAGGAAGAAGCAGGCTCATAGCGGAAGAGCCTGATGTGGGGCTCGATCCCATAACGCCGGGATCACGCCCTGAGCCGAAGGCAGACGCTTAACCGCTGTGCCACCCAGGCGCCCCAAGAAGTGTATTAATAAGGAAAACCAGTGACTCTGAGGTCACAGAAGCCTAGAAAAAGAATTAAATTAAAAAGGAAGAAGCGGTTATTTCAGTAAAGTGATGAGGACAAAAGCTTGACGGGAGTGGTTTAAGGAGGAAATGGGAAGTGGACAACTGGAGGGAGTGAATATGGACAACTTTTTTATGGAGCTTTGCTGTAACCGGAAGATAAAAATGAAGCAAAGCTGTAAAGGAATATGGGGTCAAGAGAGAATTTTTTAAACTGGGATATTAAAAATTCTTGTTTACTGGTGAGGATGTCCCATAGAGAGGGACAGACTAATAATGCAGGAAAGGGAAAATTTCAATGACAAAGTCCTTGAGAAGGAAAAAGAGAGCAGAATTCAATGCTTGAATGTACACGCTTACTTTATAAAAAAGGTACTTCTCCATTAAACTAAAGGCAAGCACAGTGAGTCGGTACAGATACAGGTAAGATGGTGGAGCTGATGGCTGAAATATGAAACAGTTCATATTTTACTGCATTCTTTTTATCAGTAGGTGGCAAGGTCAGTGACTGAGAGAGAGAGAGAGAGGGGGAAAAGGAGCTAGAGATTGAAGAGTGGAGGTTTGGAAATAGTTGTCTAAGAGAATGGAAATTTACTGGCAGTAATAATTGTCCCTTTGAAATTAGCGATGCTGTCTTTTTTAGCTAAGATGGTAATACTTACCCTTTTCTCTCATCAGCATTCCTATTCGCATTCCCTACTATATATTCTCCTTAGCAATTGTTGATAACTTAATATACATTTTATTTTACCTCCTACTAACTAGAAAACATGCTCTATGAAGGAAAGGACTTTTGTATTTTTTGTTCACAAATATACTCCCAGCACTCAGAGCATGTCTACCACACAGCTGATACTCAGCAAACATCAGTTAATTGAATGAATCTGTGGTGATAAATTTGAGATTTATCCAGCCAGTACAACTAATAAAGTTCAGTTACAGGTGTGGAGTTAGGTGGGTTTTAAAAAAATTTGGACCTTTTGTGAGGCAGTATGGCAGAGGAAGAAAGGGAAAAAGATGAGCAACGACTTGAAGAAGATGATGAATAGTGAAAAAGAATTATAGTCATTGGACAATAACTAGAGGTTGGAGGTCACCAAGATACTGAAGGACAGAGGGAGTATTTCAGTAGGGGATCTAGAAGGACAAGAAGTGGTTATCAGAAAGCAGAATGGTCAAAATGAACATTTTAGAGATCTAGAGTATGATCATGTGAATGGATGGCTGAGGTAGGACAGAAGAAAAAACAACTAGAGTTAAGGAAGCCTGAGAACTGAGATAACAGGGTGTTGAATGAAATTCATGTGTGAAGACTAGTTAGCAACATATTTCTAATGTTGATTCCTGGAGCACCAGGTACCTAGTGTATATGAAGCATCTAGGGTTTTGTCAGTTATTACAAGGAAAGTCTATTACAGCATTATACTACTTCTGATGGCATAGGGAATCTCAGAGCCCTGGAGTAACAACTCATATACACAAGAAAATTGATGACCTAGCAAGAGTAAAATTGACCTTCAACAATTACTTGAGACAGAAGTTTATGAGTTTGTAGTTAGTTGAAAGGCTTGGCTCCTTAAAGCTAAAGGCTTTATTTATTATAAAATTTATGGCTAAGAGGGTTATATGTGAAGAATGAAGCAAAATTCTGACCAAAATAGGAAGTTTCTAATTTAGTAACAGGGGACTAGGCCAAAAAATGATCATTCCCATTTACCCCTTTGCTAGAGAACAGTAGATACAGCGGGGTAGGAATAATTTTGCTATCTGTTCAAATTTTCTTCACATATTCCTCTAGTTAGTAGGAATACCAGGATCTGCATTACTGAGAAGCAAATGGGAGGTTAGAAAGTCACAGAGGCTTAGATTATGCTAAGTGAAATAAGTCAAGAAGAGAAAGACAATTACCATATGGTTTCACTCATTTATGGAACATAAGAAATAGGGAGATCGGGAGGAGAAGGAAGGGAAGAATGAAGGGGGGTGGTAAACAGAAGGGGGCATGAACCATGAGAAACTGTGGACTCTGGGAAACAAACTGAGGGCTTCAGAGGGGAGGGGGGTGGGGGATTGGGATAGGCTGGATGGGTAGTAAGGAGGGCACGTATTGCATGGTGCACTGGGTGTTATATGCAACTAACGAATCATGGAACTTTACATCAAAAACTAAGGATATACTGTATGGTGACTAACATAACATAATAAAAAATTATTTAAAAAAAAAGAAAGTCACAGAGGCTTAAAGAGCAAGTTATATTTCAGATGGGACTGTGGGGAAGGTTTGTTTAAAAGGATGAAAGAAAAATCCACATCTGATATTTTTGATTCAAGAATCACCCTTTCCCCAAATTATCTGCAGAAACCCCTGAAACTCCTCTATTACACCCCAACAACAAATAATGCAAGTGGGATAGTAAAGTGAAGAGCTAAAACTGACAAGGTGGTTGACCTGAAACATTTTATTAGTGATGCAGAAATAACAATGTTTTGAATGCTACCGACAAGTCAAAGGTCACTGACAACAAGAGAGAAGATCTTTTTCTGGCAGGTGAAAAGCAGAATTGAAGGGGATTTTTCTGGACAAGAAAACCAATGAAGAGAAGGTTGCTTTGGCCTTTGAATCAATAATTAATTTTGCTGCATCAGACATGCATGCTGCTCAGAAACTTACATAGTTAGGTTCCTCTACCCCTACGGTTATGAGCAAGAAGCAAATGAAGCAACTGATGTAGGAGAAACATCATTTTTTAAAGGAAAGTAAGTTTTAAAATATCTCATCAGTGTCATACCAAATTAGTGCAATATCACATGATAGCATCATTTGTTTAATAGGGCAGGGAAGTTGAATTATACCGCATTATCTATGTGCATAATGATGAACATTACCTGTTTAATGAAGTAAAGAAAGAACTTAACTATTAATGAACACTTACTGAACCCCTTACAAAATGCAAAACAACAAGGAAATACCAAGATTTAGGAAGCACAAACTCTTGGACAAGAGCACGAACTAGGTGGAGTACCAGAGGAGTATTTCAATTTTTAGTTAAGTACCTAATAGCACAAGGATTGGTAGAAGTAGCAATTCTAAGTTTTATTCAACTAATAATAAAGCTTCAAAATATATGAAGCAAAAACTGATAGAATTGCATGAAGAAAAAAATAAATCAATAATTACAGTCAGAGGATGCAGCATCCAGCAAACAAACATACATACCACTGGCAAAAAAGCTACAGACTTTATATTAGGGTCACTATGAGTGAATTTTTTTTACATCTTTCTTTGATTTTAAAATGTTTTCCATGGTTTATATTACTGTTGCAGTAGAAAAGTAAACTGAAATTAAAAAAGTTATGCAACATTAGTTAGCTTCTCTGGGTAAAAAGTATCACACTTTGAATTTAAAACCATCTGCAATTGATCCATTCCCACATGAAATGCCTTATTCTCCAATTTATTCATTGTCACACATCTATTAGATCCTTTAATACACCACTGTTTTAAACAATGAGAACTGAAAAAATCCTTGTATCAAGATATTCACATCAAGATAGAAGAGACAAACAGGTAAAAGCTCTATAATACAATAACTGCTTTGAAAGAGATAAGAAGTAGATGCTGAGGGAACACAAAGCAGATACGTGATCTGGACTTGGGAAGCCAAGGAAGTCTTGCTAGAGTAGTAGGAGTTTACCAGCTGAAGCAGCAGGAAAGGGGTTATAGATACAATCAACAGAAGGGACTGCAGACTGGAATAAAAGGAGGAGAGGTGATAGGGACAGGGTGGTAGAGGGGCTTATAAATGGCTTTCAACTTCTGACAAAAGGACTTCGAATTTTATCCTTAAAAGATAAGAAACCACTGAAGGTTTTAAACCACTAAGTAACCTGATGAGATTTACAGAATAAACTGAAAGTATTCTCTTTCACTCTCATTGCTGTCTTCAACTAAATATAAATTACCAAGAGTTTGATAGAAACTATTGTCAAACTCAAAAACACCATTTTGAACAGTTTAAAAACATTCTTTAATTATTACTATAGCTATCTATTTTAATTTACTTTAACTAGCCATTGTTGGTTAAAATAAGCTGTGTAACAGCTTTCGTTTGATTATTTTTCTGATTGATTTCAACCCCTTGGGTGACTTGTTAGTAAATGATTTGGAAATGAAAAGTGACGCAAAAGCTTTGAAAAGCCTTATTAATTGTTAACTCACTTTACCTTTAAGCCACCTGCTGTACTTCTAAAAGTTGATTATGGGACAAAGACGTCAGCAACCCAATAAGGAGAGAATGAGTTTTTAGTTCCGGATTTGCAGCATGGTATTTTCTTTCCCCCCAGGAAGCTCTGTTCAAATTACCAATCAATCTGAAAATGTTCTCAGGTTCTGGCCTTATAGAAGGCTTGATTTATGGGTCAAATTATAAAATATGCTAACTGATATTTATAGCATAAAAGTATAAACCAACTCACTTCACAAACCAGTGAAAGGTATACATAAATAAACACACTTCTTTTGAAAAGTTCCCTTTCATTAACAAATTTAACATCCTGGGAAATTAAGAAAACCAGTCACAAAACAAAATTGAAACTATATTATTATAAATTGTAAAATTGTGGCAATATGCATCACAATTCAAAATATGCATATTTTAAATTCACATATTCCATTTTCAATTATTTTCCTCCTGAAAAATTATAGGGATGTGCCAAATTATATGGATAGGTCCACTGTGGATAACTTAATCAATGTTAAAATTATTGAGATCTTTTACATTCTCTTTTTTCTACACTAAGTCTCAGAAATCCAGTACGATTTTTACATTTACAGCATTCAAATGTCAAAATTTCATCAGAAATGTTTGATCTACATTTAGATTTCATAAAGTACAGTTTAAAGAGTAGTATCACATGCCCAAGTTACTCCAAAACGCTTAAGTCTTCCAATAATTAAAAAAATAATTAAACCAAATACTCAATTTTTAATTTAAATTAATTAAAATTGAAAATTCAGTTACTCACTCACATGACCCTCATGTCAAGTGCCCAATAAGCTGTCATATGATGGCCAGTGGCTACCCTACTGAACAGTGCAATTCTTGAAGATGGCCATCCTCACTCACAGACATCAGCTGTGTGCATCACTACTGTATCTTTTTTTTTTTTTTTTAAAGATTTTATTTATTTATTCGACAGAGATAGAGACAGCCAGCGAGAGAGGGAACACAAGCAGGGGGAGTGGGAGAGGAAGAAGCAGGCTCATAGCAGAGGAGCCTGACGTGGGGCTCGATCCCATAATGCCAGGATCACGCCCTGAGCCGAAGGCAGACGCTTAACCGCTGTGCCACCCAGGCGCCCCATCACTACTGTATCTTATCTTAGCAAGAGATATGAGCTAGAAGTCCTCAAAGGTGTCCCATAACAATACCATAAAAAACCCTAGGTCAGTTTTTCCTGGTTTTCATGGTAATAGAAGTAGTACTGGCAATAGTTATAATTCTATTGATCATGCCTTTTTGGCCTAAGTATGTGACCCTTAAACTGCACTTATTACTTGCTAGGTACTTTTAAAATCATTCAATCGTTTATTAGCTCAGTCCATCCTCTTAAGGATGCTATGAAGTAGGTGAGAGGTTAACTTGCTTGGTTCACTGCACCCTTAGAGTTTCAGTAATTTTTTCACAATACCCCCAGGACAAAATAAATATCCAAAAGTTCTGCTTTTAAGAAGTTAGGGCCAAGCAACTTAACAAGTATTTATGTCTTCATAATTTAGAGACACTTGAAATGCACATTAAAAAGAAATATTTCTATTTTATTCTTAATCACAATTACTTTCTAAAGGTACATGTATTCCTGTTAGACAATGTACAACTTTACAAATTTTGGCATCAGACTGAACAATACCAACCTTACTTACTTCCATATTGCCTTTCATGTGTTACTTTTTTCTTTATAACCACTAAAAATCAAGCTTTGTAAAGATATAATATCATTGAAAGAAATAATGCATGCATGATGTAATGTTGAAATCATGAACTAACTTAAACTAGTGGGTTGGCTATATACAAACAGGTGTTGAGTATCACAATATTTCCCTTGAAAATTTAAAATATCCTTTTGTGGCCACATTAGTTAGCTTAGCCTTTTTGGTATACAGTTTCAGAAGTAGAAACGTAGTTAATTAATTACTCTCATCATTTTACAAATGGGGAAATGGGCACTGGGATTCAGTAATTTTCCCAAAGTCTCACATGAGTAAGGGTAGAGCTGGGTTTGAATACAAGTTGTAATGGTTCATTATCTGTGATTTTTCACAATTCAGTATTTCTGACTTCCAAGTGAGACAGCCCAAAATATAAGAAGCCAGCTCAATTAAAAAGAAATATCATCTAGCTGGACATCAGTTCAGTTCCTAGACCTGATTATCTTCAGATCCATCTTCTAACCTCCTCCTCTGCTTTTTATTTGGGGGGGGGGGCTAAATGCTAAAGACTGCACTCCCCAGGGGTCTATCAGGGTCAGCCAGTAGAAGATAATGACAGTAGATCAGAATGCAAGAGGAAGAAAGAATTCAGGGTATTTCTCCACTTCCTCTCATTTTCTTTTCCATAGCTCCAGCTCCAACCAGGTGACCCAGGTTCTGGAGCTCTAGCACTACTTCCTAGCGTTTGTCCCTCTGGCCCAGGATTAGTATTGACCTCTGGCCTTGCTAATCTCTGGAAAGCCTCCCTGTTTGGCTTCTTCTTCAATTATTGTGTATATATCCCCTCACTGAGAGAGTCTCCTTTGGTCCCAGAATCCTTCGGGCACTCACTAATACTATTTCCAATGTTTGGATAATAGATACAGTAGTTCTCCAACCTGCGTAAATAGTCAAAATAACCTGGAGGGGCTTTTAGAAATGCAGATCCCGGAACCAGAGTGAAAACAAAAAATTAGGAGTTAGAACCTTGGCATGTAGTTGGGAGGTGGGGGGCGGTGAGGTAAACAAACAAATAAGAAATCACCCCCAATAATCTTCTGTATCTGGAACTCAACTACTTAAATCCCACAATCTATGGAGAATGACTGTTATATTGATTCTTATGTAAATGACATCATGTTAAAATTCGGGTAGAGTAAAAAAGATCAGGACAAGAAAAAAATTATTATAATAAATGATACTTTAAAGATTAAAGAATAACAGTAAAATAGATACTCTTGCATACACTCACCAGGCAAAGAAATAGAAAATTATCTTGATCCTCCACAATCTGACTTCTTTGCCTAATATCAAGATATAACTAAGATCCTGAATTCTGCACTAATTATTCCCTTGCTTTTCTTTTTAACTTTTTTTTTATTTTTTGCAATCTATGACTATATTACTAAATATTATTTGCTTGCCTGTTTTTGAACTTTTTTTAAAACTTGTTTTGAACTGACTGTCCTAGCCATTTCCAACTATTTGAGCTTACCCAGCTGAGCAGCAAATTGGTCAGTAAATTTCAGTGGTCAGTAAAATTGATGATTTGTCCCTTACTTTATATACTTCCACATAACCCATCTGGAGATCCTGGAATGTTATTCTTAATTTAAATTATACTTTAATATGAATAACTCTGCTTAGGTATTTGAATACTATAACACTGGCAAAAGGAAGAAGAATAGAATAAAAGAGTTTTTCTTTCAAAAAAGTAGTTGAAATGTCAATAGTATGATACACATCTTTTATTAAATCAGGTAGAAAGATAAAAGTCTTCAATCACAGAAATTCAAGGCAGCAAACACATCTGTTTATGTTTTTAGATATTCTTTCCCACCTGAACTTACTATAATTGTACCAAATAACACATTGTATAAACTTCTATTACCAAGAGAGAAAAGGTGTGACCGAAAGAAGTCATAAGACTAATTCCAACCATACCACTATTCCTGCAGCTAACTGAATACTCTGCTATAAGTCCTGCTTGGAGACATACACTTAAACCAATGATGGCACCAAGATTCCGTATGTTTGAGGAACTCCTCTTTGGCATTTATCTTCAAAATCATTTAAAAATCCCTCTAGAATATCAGTTTTAAACATATTATTTTTACCCTCATGCTGTTTTTTCTTAACCTTCTATTAAGACACAAAATTTATTTTTCCTCAATAAGCTCTTTTATTTTTAAAGAGATTATAAAAATACATGTGGTCATTCTTGGCTAGGAAGTTTAATCTGTATTATCCCTTTCAAAAGAACAAGCATTCACTCAATAATAGACGCTCACATTAACGAAATTTTTAAAGCAATATGATGTCTAGAAAACAATGTACAAAATTTGATGTCTGCCAGTAACTAACTCTTACAGAAGGCTGGGCAAGATTTTAAGATTTAGTTCTCTGCCAGCCTAGCCTATCCTTCCCCTTTACAGCAGCCTCAAGGAAACCCTTCCAGGGTTCACAGAGAACACTTTGAAAATCACTAGTCAGATCAACTCTAGAAGTCCTTTTCCCTAACTCTTCAAGACTATTGTAAATATGTATTTTTTATCATTTGAAATTAAAATAGATACAGAAAGTTCAAATAACGTAAAACTTTGTCTATCAAAACAGGGAAAGACTCTAATGAAAGTGAAAAGTAATAATACAATGGATAAACATAGACAAGGAAACTATCATATGACTTTGCAATCTGATGAAATCCTTTTCTTATATTTGAAGAAATGAGCATTGTTATATTCTAGAAATGGTGTTCTTTATTTATCATTGACAAGGTTTACTATTTGGAATCTATCCTTTAGCTCTCTCTCTTTCTAGGATGATTTTTGTATATTAATGGTATATTTGAGCTATTCAAATTAAATTCAAGAAACAAATTCTGAGCATTGAAAAAATAGAAGTGAATAAGACATCATTTCTGTCTTTGAGTTGCTCATACTCCAGAGTAGAAATGATGCAAAGCAAGAGAGGAAATCAATAAATCTAAGTATACTAACACGAATTTTAACATGAATATTTAAGAACTGACAAGTACATGCTAATAACATGCAAACATACATATAGATCTTTTATCAAATACCTACCTCTGACATTCTAAGAATTCTAATCAAGATTAGAATTTTAAACAGTTTCATTGATATTACTTTAATAGACCCCCTATTTCTAGCTTCTTTGCTTCTGCCTTGGCCTCTTGAGAGTACTCAACATAGCAACCAGAGTTGTGCTTTTAAAACATGTCAGATAATGTCATTCATTCCTGTGCTCAAAAATCTGTGATGACTTCCCATTTCACTCAGAATAAAAGCCAAAGTTATTTCAATGGTCTACAGAGCTCTGCAGGATCTGTCATCCGAGCACCACTACCACCCCTCCCTCCCACCTATTTGCTTTCTGACATCATCTCTTAATATCTTATTTGCTCATTATCTACTCCCCACATGGACTTCCTTTCTTTTCCTTGAAAATACTGGGTATGGGTGGTACAATCCTTTTGTCTTCACCCTGTCGTGGCTGCTCCTCTGCCTCAATACTCATCCTTGCAGATCCATCCCATGCTCATTTCTCAACTTCTCTGAATCTTTGCTCAAATGTCCCACTCTTAATGAGATCCTGTTTATCCTACTGAAAACTGCAACTAGGTTTTTTTATACTCTCCTCTTTCCCAGTCTCAATCCCATTCACTCTGTTCCAGTGGTTTTTCCATAGCATGTAGCACTTTCTCACATACGAGACAATTTAGTTACTACATTTATTATGGGTTCTGTCCTGCTAGAATTAACTCCCGTGGGTGCAGTACTGTCTAATTTGTTCACTGATTTAACCCAAGCCACAGAAAAAAGTGCCTGGCACATTATCAGTATTCAAAAAATATATGTTAAATAAATGAACAAATGTCTGTGTTGCTAGGATAAAACAATATTTCAAGAAAATGTTTCCAGAGTATTTTACTATTTTGAGAAATCTGATAAGGTCTTTAAAAATACATCTTTCATTTACTGACAATCATCTTGCTAAATAATTCCATTTGGCTTTTATTTTTTTCAAGTTTGGAACACAACAGCAGATTAAGAGTTTTCCGCTATCCAATTTCTTACCCAGGTATCGTTTAATCCATATCTTACTGTTGTTCCAGTGTGCTTGGAATCTTCAAAGAATAGGAAGGAAGCTGGAAGGCTGGGGAAGCTATAATGAAGTAAAATAGAGGTAGGCACAGAACAGAGTAGTGACATGGTCTAATTTGTTTTTAAAAATTGTAATAATTTATTCTGGTGCTAAGAATAGGCCACAAAAATATTATAATGGCAAAAGCAGGAAGATCAGTTGGGAGGCAAAAATTCACGTAGGAAATGAGGTTGGCTTGAACCATGGTAGTATCACTGAGGTAGTTTATAGGGATCATATTTTGTGTATATTTGAAGGTACAGCTAACAGGATTTCCAGACAGAATTGTACTGGCATATGAAAAAGACAATATTCTTTTTTTAATTAAATTTTTTAAATTTTATTTTGCCTGAGTAAATAGAAAGAATAGAATTGTACTTAACAGATGCTTGGATTCAGGGCAAAGCAAGTTTTAAGGGGGAATATCAAGAGCTTTGTCTGGATGTGCTAGATTTGAGATTTCTATTAGACAGCCAAGTGAAAATGTTAACTGAGTAACTGGATGGATAAGTCCAGAGATAAAAATATAAGAGTCATCAATGGGTAGATAGTTTTTAAAGCTCTGAGACCAGATATGATTACTGAGGGGATGATTGTCAACAGAAAAGAGGCCAGTAGAATGAGCTCCAGAGAACCACAAATATAAGGGGAAGATGAGAAGGAACTTGGGAAGGAGGAAAACCAGAAAACCCAAATAAAAGAGTTTGAAGAAGAGGGATGTAGTCAACTACATCACATGATGCTGCTGGTTCAAGTAAGATGAGGAATCAGAATGGCGCAATGAATTTGGCGATGTGGTACCACTGGTATCTTTGATAGGTGGGGTTCTGGTAGAGTTGGGAGGTGAGGCAGTTGAAAATCATATTTGGGTGAATCCAAGAAAGAATGGAAGGAGGAATTCAAAACAATGAATACAGACAGATGATGTCAAAACAATGAATACAGACAGATGATGTCATAACTAAAAAAGAAAAACGAATATACCACATATATTTGTACTTGGATGCTGGCTGGGTGACTGACTACAAATTAACTACAGCATAAGAAGCAACTGCTATAGTAACAACAATTAACATTTGTTTAAATAATTACACATTATTTTCTTAAAGCCTACAATACCACCCTCATCAGGAAGAAGACAAGGTGACTAACATATAAAGGAACTTGCCCCAAGTCAGACAGTTAATGAGAGAGGAAAACTGAAGGCAGTCTTGTATTCCAAAGACACTTTTATCCTTTAGGTTGAAAAAAAAAAAAATCAGCCGCAGTCTATATATGAGTATTTAGGTGTCACAGGGAAAAAAAAAAAAGTTTTACAGTTCAGATGGATAAAGAAATTTAATACCAGATGTGATCATTTATATGAACAAAATTATTTTTAAAATATTTTTTTCTTATTCTTACATTATAATTGTTTTGCTTGATTTTAAAGAATTTTACCAGTATTACTACTCAAAGTCTTAGTCTTCATTTCATTATTAGTATCTGTATTATTTGACCAGTAAGGCAAATACATTGTGTCCCAATCTAAAATAGTCCAACTCAGAAGCAGAGTATAAAATGGTGGTTGCCAGGTACTGGGGGGAGGAGGAATTGGGGAGGTATTAGTCAAAGGGTACAAAGTTGCAGTTATACAAGATCAATAATCCAAGAGATCTACTGTAAAGCATAGAGCCTAAAGTTAATAATAATAAGTATTGTATACTTTAAAATTTGCTAAGAGGATAAATCTTACGTTAAGTCTTCTTATCACACACAAAAAATAATAATAAAGAGGGTAGGAATAAATCCATTACTTTTGGAAGTAATGGATATGTTTATGGCATAGATTATGGTGATGCTTTCATGAACATGTACTTATCTCCAAATTTATCAAGTTATATGCACTACATTTATACAGCTTTTTTGTGTCAATCATACCTCAATAAAGTAGTTTGTAAAAAAAAAAACAACAACAATACTCTGCATCCTAAGATCAGATACAAAGGAGTATTCTTGATTTACAATGTGTTTCATTTTTGGTATTCACATTTGTTGCATTTGATAATACATACATAAATTTTACAACCTAAAAATAAAACCACACTGATGATACCAGATGTGATTTCTTGATGTGACAAATTTAGATTTTTATTAGGGATACAATAAGAAATAAAGACTAATTGCGGTTTCTACTTCAATTCGTTGCATATAGGTAGATAACTTTTTGAAATTCCAAGTTTAGACTAGTTCTTATTCTATTTTTCTTCATGATGTGTATGCTGCTACCTTAATAAGGGGAAAAAATGGGTCAAACCCTGTTAGATATTCAGAGTGTAGGTGGAAATCCTTTGACGAGCTTTCTGGGGATGCCTCTAACATGGGAGTTGCTGTGGAGATTCCAGGGGAAAAGGATAAAATTCTGTCAGTTGCAATATCTCTTACAAATAAACCCTTTCACACCCACTAAAAAGAAGGTTAGAAAGGTGCCTGAAATCTAGCAATTAACCAATATCATTGCAAAGTTTTAGTGCAGAAAATCCTACGCTGAGCCTACACATTGCACACAATATGTTCCTTTTATTATACCTGCTTATATGAAAAATAATTCTTTAAGATACAAAATAAGGATGTTAATACAAAAAGAATTTTCTAAATTATTCTATGCATCCTGGTATCTTTAATTATTACATGATTATTTAATGTCATATAGTACTGACCTTTTTTCCTTTAAAAAATTATTAATTTTATCTACTGGAGTTTGACATCCTAAATCTGAATTTTTCAGTTTCAGCAAAAGGAAAACAGGCTAGCATTACTAGAAAAGGGAATAAAATTTCTTAGAACATATGGTATCTAAACACCTTTTTGTAATGGGAATATATATATTTCCATATCAGTTCCATGGATGTGAGGAATTCAAATGGAAACAGAAGTGATAACTAGTTTCTCCATAGTAAAACTGGTAGTAAGGGCTCTTAGCTCATTGTAAAGTGTATCTAATCAGAGTTTATCTCCTAAAATTTCTTAATAAGTATTCAGTGAGTAGATGAATCTGCACTTAGCCATTTAATTCTCTGTAGAACCTAGATCTAGAATACCATTATTTCAAACAATGGTTTGGAGATTTAGAAGGGTTATATTTACATTGTGAAATAGAAAGCAAGATAAACTTAGCAAATTATATCTAATTTTGACTTTTACACATTTGATACAGATAATGGAAAATCATCATCATCTACCCATCTATCCATATTAATCAAGTACCTACTCGATCTACTGCAGAATTTGGAAGATACAAAGTCAGGTAAGATAGAACCATACTTTAAGGAGCCTATAATATATGGAAGTAAACCAAGATAACAGTGTTAAGAGCTTGGACAAAAGTTGCATGGGAAAAGAAGGACATTAAATCAAACTGAGAGAGTCACTGGTGAGCTCCCAGTGGCCATAGTGCTTAGTTTTGAAAGATAAATGGGATAAATAATGCTTCAGGTAAATGAACAGCATGTAGACATAAAGTATGACACAACATGATGAGTTTATGTAAAAGTAGTTTAGTATTTCACAGACGGTATGAAGAAACTGGCATGGAGTTATAAGACATGATTCTACAGAAAAGACAGAGCCCAAGTCCTCGATAGCCCCCTGTGGTTAAGCCAGAAAGTTTAACTTTATCTGGAAAGCTATGGTTCATCTGTGAAAAACAATAAGGATTGTACCATGGAATAAAGCCTACTGTATGTAAGTATTACCTGAATAGCTCATTTAACTTGATCTAGTTATTACAGACATTGTACTTGCTCCTATGAAATGTCCATAATATGTATTATGTAATGAGTACTCCTCCTTTTCATAAATATTTGCAATAATGGTATTTTATTTAAATAACATAGAATCAGTTCTTCCATGATATGAAAGCTTATTTCAGGGCTACCTGGGTGGCTTAGTCAGTTGAGTGCCCAACTCTGGGTTTCGACTTAGGTCAAAATCTCAGGGCCGTGGGATCGAGTTCCACATCAGGCTCCACACTCAGCAGGGAGTCTACTTGAGATTCTCTCTCCCTCCTTCTCCCTTTGCCCCTCTCCCCCTGAGCGCATATGCTCTTTCTCTCTCTAAAAATAAATAAATAAATCTTTTTAAAACACAGTTTGTTTCTGTAATACCTAATAGTTCTGGGTCCTGACACTCTTTGCTCTCTATTGTAAATACCTATTTAATATCTGTCATTCTTGATAAAGTAGGAAGAGATTATATTGCTCTTTTTATCCAGCTGTATTCCCAGAATGTGGTTTAATATCTGCCCCAAAATAGGGTTTCTTGAAGTACGTTAAATGAATAACAAATACTACTAGGGAAATAAGAATAAATATTCCAAAAATAATTTAAGTTTGGATTTAGAATACATTTGGTATTTTCCCTTCCAAGAGATGTATCTAACTGATTTCATTATTGGTTTACCTGTCTATGTATTAGATAATGAACCCTCTCATGGTACAGAGACCTTATCTTGGGGCTTCTGAGCATTCAGCAGGCTATACACAGCAGGCACTAAAATGAATGTTGAATTGTGTATTAAATTTAGATTGTATTCTCTCAGGAAACAAGGGTAAAATACTAAAGTAGATAATCTAATCTAGCAGCTGTTTGTTTCAGTGTTCCTTTAAATATCAGACAAAAGTGGGGGTGTAGAGAACAGGAGGATTATACATGTAATTATAGCAAACTTATTTTGATTTAATTGGTTTATGATGTTAGAGAAAATACAACTATTGTTTTCATTCTTTTAATATTGCAGAAGCCCAAATATAAAGGGTTTTACTAAAATTTTCTCATATGTAATAAAATATGTCTCTAACTATGTATTGTTTACCCAAGATAAAATAAATGAAGTCTTTCTAGGTATAGTCATTCTTGTGCTGAACAAGCTGCTATTCTCATCCTGGTACCATATGGATATGTTCAAATGACGTAGGCAATAAAAACAGATTATCTTAAGTTTGTGAAGAGGTAATTCATTTTCTCATAGTTATCATAGTATGATTTGCATTTCAAATACACATGTTGACTTCCATGAATCAGTTTTGTAAACCTTTAAGTCAAATATTCTAAGTGAAGAAATTAATCTGTAACAACACCATTTGGGGATGGGCATAGAGGTGTTAATTATACAGACCTACAGTTGAGTTTGTAATGTCAGAACACAAAAACCAAAGATTTTATTTAAGATAAACACTTGCAGACTCTGTCTCTCCATGCCAGTAATGAGCTAAATAATAAACAATCAGAACTTAAATCTCAAAGTAATAAAGAGAACTCGGGAATCAGCCTTTCAGGATTTTCAGGTTTCAGAACAAGAGGGGACTAAAAATTAAACGCTGGAAAACCTTAACTTTCTTAAATGAGGAAAAAGTAGCTTTTGGGAAAACAGCAGCATATGAATATAGAAGGAGACAGCCTAAGGACAGACACATAAGAAAAATAAAAGGTATCCTCTTATTGTTTGATGACATTCATTATTTTAATGTGAAGCCAAGAACTGATAGAGAAATCACAATCAATAAAAAGTAAGTCTGGGGAACTGGAGGTAAAAAGCAAGACAATGATACAGCTCAGTGGAGCAGTGTTTGGAACTATATTTACACTGATAATGAATCCGTAATAAAAGACAGATTCCAGAACACTGCAAGGTGAGGAAAGCTGGATGCAGTGTCCCACACCTGAAATCTTAGACCAACTCTGATCTGTGCATGTTAAGGAACCAAGCAAGTAAAGACAGGAAATAAAAAGCAGCCATCATCTTGGTATATGCCAAAGAAACTTGCCATACTCTATAATGGCAATAATTATTAGTATAATTATGTATTATATAAGAGTTATAACAAAGCAACAATAGCTAACATTTATTAAATAATTTTAAGCTAAACAATTTAATTGCATAATTTTATTTAATCCTCATAACACACCATGAGGTATTAACAGTACCTCATTTTAGAGATGAAATAAACTTCAGAAAGTTTAGGTCACTTATCTAAAAAAAATAAGACTCCAAACCAGGACTGATTGATTCCAAAATCTAGACTGCTTCTCCGCTAAGTGGAGATGGACATTTGTCATAAGTCAGATCCACATGAGATCACAGAAGGAGGGTCCAGAGATAAAGAAGGGTCACAGACCTTGCAAATCTGTAGTTTCTGGTAAGAAAAAAAATAGCACATCCAAGCAGGGATAACTAGAAAAAGTTTTATGCAGAGACTATTTACAAAAGTATGACTAGATTAAGGAGAGTCAAAAGGGATGTGAGAAGCATCCCAAGCCAAGAGGTGAAAAGGCAAGGACAAGGAGTGACAAGTGAAATCCCGAAGAGCCAGAGATGCATCTGATAGAAGCCCTACGAACAAATGATCTCTGAAGAAGAGTGTGGCCACTGCTGATGCACACTCTGACCTCACTTCTCTGCCCTCTCAGTTCTTGCCAGTGCCTCCCATTTGCTGAACTCAACCAAAGCCAGAAGACAAGGAAGCCTGTTGATAAATCCATAAAAAGGTTATCTTCTGTGATTCAACATGGACAAGGGTGGAGGGAGAGTCTAGGGACAAATGGAGATCATCCAGTATGCCTGATAAGAATTCAGAAGATTAAGGGTTGACTTAAAAAAATGGAGAAAAGCAATTCATATAGTCAACTCAGAATTACTGAAAGTCTTCTGTGAGAATGCAAATACTCTGTAGGACTTGGGACCATGCAGGATTGAACTTACTCATTCTTTGTCTCCTACCCTATATTTGGCCAAGTCAGATGAGCGGGAATTCTTGAACGCTCTTTTAAAATTTAATATCACAATATTAATTTAAATTTTACCTATAAGCATGCAACCTAATTTTACCTTGGAATGAAGTCTTTTAATCTCTTAGAATCCCATTAAAATGGGAAGCCATGGACCATCAGAGCAAAGTAAAATTTTTTTTTTCATCATCCCTTCTTCAGGGTACTATTCTAGTCCCAAGTCAGAAGAAAAGTTAACTTTCTGTCATACTTTATAAGTGTTTTTGATTACAGACATCATGCTTTATCTCTTACTTTGAACATTATTCCACTCCCGACCATGTGTCCTTTCTTCACAGTCAGTGTCTAATATCTTACATCTTGTCTCATTCATGGCAAGACAGTTAGGCAAAGTACAGGTTAAGGGATGGCAGTTTTCAGGGTCTTCTAATTCTCCAGGCAAATTGGGCTTTCCAAACAACAGGATCCTAAAAGGTATAGCTGCCCTCCACACCACTGGTTTCTTTTTGTGTGAACCATAAACAAACACTTGTTAGCTTCCATATATATTTCAAGCACAGAGCCAGGTTCTAGGGATATGGACACACATTAGAGTTTCTGTCTTCAGTGAACATTTAATATACAATGTGAATATGTGGAATGTAGCCAAAGAGGAAAGTAGTTTTCAAAATAGTTTGATCAAGATACATAGTCAAAAATATGGTTTCACTGCAATCCCATATACAAAAATACAATATATAATTAATTAGGTGATGGGAATTAAGAAGTGCATTTGTTGTGATGAGCATTGGGTGATGTATGGAACTGTTAAATCACTATCATGTACACCTGAAGCTGATATTACACTGTATGTTAACTAACTGGAATTAAAATAAAAATTTAAAAATAAAAAATACAATATGTGTGTGTATATACACACACACACACGTATCTATACATATGCATACATATTTCATTGAAAACAATACTTAAATTTAACTTCATGTGATCTATATTTCCTATTCTTTTCCATTCCATTCCATAAAATGTTGATCAAGACCCAATAAAAAGACTTCATGGGGCGCTTGAGTGGCTTAGTTGGTTAAGCATCTGCCTTTGGCTCAGGTCACGATCCCAGGGTCCTGGGATCGAGCCCCATGTCGGGCTCCTTGCTCAGCGGGGAGTCTGCTTCTCCCTCTCCCTCCACCTGCCATTCCCCTGACTTGTGCTCTCTCTCTCTCTCTCTCTCTCTCACGCGCACGCTCTTACTCTCTGTCAAATAAATAAATAAAATCTTTAAAAAAAATACTTAAAAAAAAAAAGTCTTCATGACTCACTAAAAGGATATACTAAACAGTGTTCTAAGTCTAACCCTCACCACATTCCTAGGATGTAGGTACTATTATTATCCCCATATTAAAAGCTGAGGAAACTGAGGGGAAGGGAGGTTAAGTAATGTATCCAAGGTTTTACAGTGAGTAAATGGCAGAGGGGGAATTCAAAAAAACAGCAGTCTGTGCATGTTTCAGAGCTCTGTGGTGAAGAAGGAAAAAAGAGCAGTCAGCTATTAAAGTTGCCAAGTCTTGAGGTAGAACTGAAAGATCCTTACTGTTGATTAGACACAAGGGGTGAGGGAAAAGTAATAGTTAAGTAGGACTAGTGACTGGGTTCATTCACCCAATAAAAATTTATGTTTCCCAGGTGGTACTGTTCCCCTAGAGAGGAAAAATAAGAGATGGACAGATTCTGGAGGAAAGCTAATTACTGAAAGTCTTCTGTGAGAATGCAAATACTCTGTAGGACTTGGGACCATGCAGGATTGAACTTACTCATTCTTTGTCTCCTACCCTATATTGGCCAAGTCAGATGAGCGGGAATTCTTGAACGCTCTTTTAAAATTTAATATCACAATATTAATTTAAATTTTACCTATAAGCATGCAACCTAATTTTACCTTGGAATGAAGTCTTTTAATCTCTTAGAATCCCATTAAAATGGGAAGCCATGGACCATCAGAGCAAAGTAAAATTTTTTTTTTTAAAGATTTTATTTATTTATTTTGACAGAGATAGAGACAGCCAGTGAGAGAGGGAACACAAGCAGGGGGAGTGGGAGAGGAAGAAGCAGGCTCAGAGGAGCCTGATGTGGGGCTTGATCCCATAACGCCGGGATCACGCCCTGAGCCGAAGGCAGACGCTTAACCGCTGTGCCACCCAGGCGCCAAAATTTCTAATAAGATGATCAGAAAAAGGAAATCTTCAAGGCCCAGCCACCACCAGCTTTCATATAGAGTGGAAATTCCTAGCCTTTTAACCGTTCTCACTAAATGTTTTCTGATTTTACCCTCTTCCTACCCATATTCTTCAGGCAGAAAAATCTGTTAAAAATGCAATATGATCATGTCAGTTTCCTGTTTCAGGATGTTGGTACGTTCCCATTGCTCTTAAAGTCCAAAATCCTTAACAAGGTGTTATACGATATGGCTCTAGTTTACCTCGCTATCCACTCCACCTCTCTCATCCATTCATAGTGTTCATTTTATAGTCCCTTCATTGACATTCTCTTTTGCGCTGAAGATCTTTGGATATTCTGTTCTCTCTACTATAAGTACTCACTCTTGCTCTATCATCCCTCCCTCTTCACCTGGCTAACAGTCACTCATCCTTCAGGTCCTGTCTTCAATTCACATACTCAGGTAGGTTTCTAGATATTCCACACTGGACTAGAACATACTGCTCCTAGAACATACAGTACTCATTCTTAGTCATAATCACAACTGCAATTAAATAACAGTGAAATTATCTTTTCCTATCTACTTTCTGTTTACATCATGAGCTCTGTGAAGGCATGGACTATGTCCTCATCCCCTGGAACCACCAGAATAGCCAGACTGCCCAAAAACTACTTCGTACAACATGTTTTCTCAAGTCTTGGAACTAAATGTTTAGTATACCAAAAAATCACATACTTTTGCATCCCCAAACACCTTCATCCTGTAAGGCAGATATTGCTTGGGTAAAGGTTATATTTAATAGTATTCAGTGGGGCACAATGTAAGGTCTCATTTTAGTAATGATTATACTGCCAAAAATAGTGAAAATAGTGACAGACCATCAACAATAGTTCAAAATGGGACTTTTTAAATGCTTGTTTATATTTATAAAAATTCTTCCACTTTGACAGTGCATAGCAGAACTGACCTCCTATGGTTAGTAAGATTAATAACAGCTGTGTCTCATATCTTATTCTAAATCTAAATTTTAGGTAGATAGGACTGTTTAAGATGGTGTATTCCTTTACATGATTTTTACACTGGCCCTGGAGATAAAATGCCCAGGTATGAATACTGGCTCTGCTAGAGAATATGACTAAACTGCTTCTAGTATAATACTGTAGTGCGGTAGAAAGAACACAAGCAGCAAGCCCTAAGTCATGAGGCCTAGATTTACCTTTGCCCTGGCCTCCTGTGTGAATGTAACCAAAAATAAGAAATGGTGGCTTGAAAAGAAGAAAAGATGAATGGTAAACTTCAAGTGCCAGAGAACAGACTATACAACTTAGAAGACATCATATGGGTAATTTAGAATAGATCACGTCATACAAGTAAATATACTTGTAACTCACCCAATTTTTTAAAAAGATTTCTATTGATTTATTTAATTATTTGAAAGAGAGAATGTCAAGCAGACTCCATGTTGAGCACTGAGCCCTACACGGGGCTGGATGCCATGACCCCAAGATCATGACCTGAGCCAAAATCAAGAGCTGGATGCTTTAACCAACTGAGCCATCCAGGCATCCCCGTAACTCTCCAATTTAATAACCATGGAACAAAATTTAATTTAAAAAATGGAGGCCAGCTATTGATACCTATTTAATCTTCCTTGAAAGCAAACAAAACAATGGAAGTTCAAATAGTATCGATACCTAAAAATGTTCCTCAAAAATGCAGCAGAATACAGGAAAAATATCTCTTCTTACCAAAGGTAAGACTAGAGCCTGATTCAAGGCAGTAGAGACACTTAGTTGAAAGGTTAAGAATGTTCCATTCATACTCACTACCTCAGAAACACGAAAACCCCCCGAAGGGATTATTTAAACTGTGTTGACAGGAATACTCTCAGGCTATGCAGTCCATTTTACCCTGCCACTTCTTCATACCCAGGCACTAATACTTTTATTATCATATCCATTTAGGAATTACAATTCATATAATGTAATAACATCAAGGGCAGAAATGAATAGTTCTGTCAAAAGGTACCCTGGATATGAAGAATCTCTTTAGAGTGGGATGACTGGAAAACCCACAGGAATAACAGATTATGGGAACAGTAGTTTTTATGAACAGTGTTCTCCAGTAAGAATGAGAAAATAGAATCCTCTTCCTATTGGCAGATCCTAGGAAAGGACTGCAAAACGTTCAAATATTTGCAGTGAGACCATGTACCTCAAGTAATTTTCTAGCTTAAAATCTAAAGTGAAGATTCTAGCCCCACATAACGGAACAATGAGCAGGTCCAAAAAGCAAAAAACAAGAAACAAAACCCTATGCAAACAGTAAAAACTACACACAAATACATGACCAAGATGGGGGCCTATGAAAAGATCCTTGAAGAGAAAAGGAAAACTGGACTCGAGACACAGAGCAAAAGCATACTTTTGAAAAAGATTTGTTACAAAAAACAGAAATGGATTCCATAAGTTTCAAACTAGGTCTGCTAGCTATTAAATAAAACATAAAAATGAGATGACAAAATGAGAGGAAATAAAAAGGAACTGGCAGAAAAGATCATATCAACAAATTAAATATGGCTACAGGGAAAGATAATTTTCAATACTTGAATTAAAACTTGAACAAGAGTCAATAAAAATCACAATCAACACTGTAGAAACCCAAATCTTTAACAGAGAATAGCCTTAAGGAGATTTCCCAGAATACTGAGGCAAAGGAAAAGTAGCAGAAAACAGAGAGGAGATAAAGGTCAAGCAGACAGATAATACAACTCTAACCAACAAATTAAAAGTGCTCAAAGGTTAGAGAGCAGAAAAAAGAGTAGGGCCTAACACAATAACTCCTTTGTAGAGAAAAGACTGATCCATAGGCCAAAACTGTTCACAGAGTACATGGAAAATTAAAGAAATGAGACCAATTAGTAATATTTCTTAGTGAAATATGTGAATATAAAAAATAGTCAGGAAATATATCTAGTAAGCATCCAGCCTGGTGAGGAGAATGAGAAACATTACCTCAGAGGGGAAAAAAGAAGCTGGGTCGACCTCAGACTTCTCCATAATACTATATGTTAGAAGAAAAGGAATAATACCCATAAAATGCCCAAAACGCTATACTAAATCAAGCTGTTACCCATGTAAGAAAGCATGAATAACATAGTCTCTGTAGACAAGACAGAGATGTTTTCCCTTTTCATATTTCTAGACAAAATTACTTAAAGATGTGAGCACTTGAATGAGATAGGAGCCTACATGAAACTCAAAATAGGATTTGTAGTATAAAAAGGCCAGTAGTTGGGTGCTTAGGTGGCTCAGTCGATTAAATGCTGGACTCTGTTTCAGATCAGGTCTTCATCAAGGGTCCTAAGATCAAGTCCCCTGTGAGGCTGCCCCTCATCAGGAGTCTGCTTGGATATTCTTTCCCTCTGCCTCTCCCCCCACTTGTGCACACATATACACATGCTCTCTTTTCCTCTCTCAAATAAATAAATAAATCTTAAAAAAAAAAAGGCTAGTGGCATGCACTGATATTAATTAAATGGATTGAAGTATAAATAATAAGATATGACGCCAAACAGTGCAAAGGCTAATTAATAATTACAATAGATACTAATAAATCCAAGATAATACTTTAAAAGACGAGCAGTGGGGTGGGAAAGAAAAAAAGGAAAATAATAATGGGAATATTATTTTCTTCTACATACTTAACAAAAAAAAATTGTTTAAATACGTTTAATCTTAAAAAAAAAAACAGTAACATCAGGGGCCCTTAGGAGCTCCGTCAGTTAAGCGTCTGCCTTCAGTTCAGGTCATGATCTCAGGGTTCTGGGATGGAGCCCTGAGTAATGCTCTCTGCTTAGTGGGGAGTCTGCTTTTCCCTCTCCTTCTTTAAGATAACTTAATGAAATATGAATGTGATAATAAAATATAAGTAATAATATGATATATAATAATCCGTTGTATAATTTATAACATAATAACCTGATAATGTATGTATAATCAAAATTTATAAAATATATACTTATGCATATTGAATGCATAAACATATATAACCAAAATGATTAGAAGGAAAGAAATATACCAAACTATTAATACTGGTGGTGGGATTAAGTGTTATTTTCATTTTCTTCTCAGACTTTTCTGTATTTTATCATTTTAATCAAAAAAATATATTAAGGGGTGCCTGGATGGCTCAGTCAGTTAAGCATCCAACTTCTGATTTCAGCTCAGGTCATGACCTCAGAGTCTTGGGATAGAGCCCAGTGTTGAGCTCTGCTCTCAGCAGGGAGTCTGTGTGGGGATTCATTCTCTCCCTCTCCCTCTGACCTTCCCCAAGGTCGCACATGTGTCCATTCTCTCTCTCTCTCTGAGATAAATAAATCTTTTTTTTAAAAAAAAAGAAAAATGTTAATGAGAAACACAAAATACTGTAATAAATGGAAAAATATATCATGCTTTTGCATTGGGATACAGAATAAATATGTTAATTCTTTCTAAATCAGTTATATATTTAATACAATTGATCAAAATGTTTAAACTTGACCAATATATTCTAACACTAGAAGTATAAAAAGTAAAAATAACCAGGAAAGTACAAACAAGAAATAGTACATACAATGAAATATAATTAAGAACATGGAATGAAATACACAAAATCATTACTAGTGATAAAGGTGATGGAACTATAAGTTTAATTTTTTCTTTATATTTCTCTGTATATTATAAATTTACTCCAAAGAGCTTTCTACTTTTATGAACTGTTGAAAATAACAGGTTTCTATGTTTTTATAATCTTAAAATCACAGTCAAATGATAGGATCAATTACAATTTTTATTTTTTTCTTTACATATGTCTATATTCTCCAAACTCAGTATAGGAAGTGCATTTTATTCCTGAATTTAGAAAAAAAAAATTTTTTTTTAAATTGTCTTCCAACATCCATCTTCCACTGTGGCAAAAGTAAGCAAATACCCCACTGCTCCAATTTATATGTGTTTTCTCTCTTACAGTCTTCAGAGGCAACGGGGAAAAGTTTCAGTTTTCAAACAACAGGTGATCTGACATGCCATCTTTTTTGACAGACATAAAATGGGTTAGCCTAAAATTCAGCCTTCCTATGAATTTCTTAGTTTTCTATGAAAATGTTAGTTTCTATTTTTTACTTCATTTTGACAGAGTCAAGAACACAGAATTTTTCAGGAGAAGCATAATAAGCTCCTCTTTGATAACAGCAAAATAAATAAATGAAAGAAAGAAATTAGTATATTTCCTCAAAAGACACTGAAATGACAAAATGTTTCCTTTATTGTGCACCTTACTACAAGTTGTAATTACACATGTATTTTTAAGAAGGTAATCATCTAATCTGTCCATTCATCCATCCATCCATCCATCCATCCATCCATCCATCCATCATCCCCAGAAATAATCCCTAGGCTGAATTTGTGTTTCTCTATCTCATGTATATTCTTATACGACAACTACATATGTAGGTATTCATAAATAATATATGCCACTGCTTGGCGTTTTCTACTTTCCATATTATGCAGAGATGTGATTCATACAATCTCTGGGTTTGTCTTTTTTCACCAGTTTTCCTTTTCTCCATACCTCCCTCCACAACTAGCTCCTTCTTTCTCAAGTTCTCCATGGTTATATATACAAACAATGGATACACAGAGTCTATGATAACTCTAAAGATATGCTTCCTTAGAAATTGATTCTTTTACTTAGATGAGATAGATTCTAAGCATGTTACGTATTTTTTTAATAGAAAAAGATGCTCATGCGAAATGGATGAATATCCTTTTCCCCATCTCACTTTCTAAAATTATTCTGTCTCTCCAGTCTGATAAATGTAAAACATTAACCATTATTATTTTCATTTCATTTCCCTCATCACTGCCATTGATGCTGAACATCTTTTTCATACCTTAATCTTCTACAAATGACCCTTCCATACCATTTGCTCATTTTCCAAATTGGATTTCGTTGTGTTATCAATTTTGGAAGAATTCCTACATGATAAATATCCAGTCATGCTACCTCAAAATACAGCAGCTTGGGATACTAAATATTTTAAACTCAAGGAATTTGAGAAAACAGCTCATAAAGGAAGAATTTGCTGAGCTTCTCCCGAAGCAGGTCTTAAGACCCTCATGTGAAAGATGCCCTCCCTACATGCAGAGGAAAGAAGGCTTGTTATCTCTGAAGATGAAGGGAAGAAGAATCTGAATGAATGAATGGGGCTTGCTAAGTTTCCCCCAGTTTACTATACTTAGCTCATAGCATTTGTCCTATTGTATCTTTCCATAATCTTCCACACTTCATCAAACCTAGTATAGAAATAACCAAGTGTAACCATGTCTTAGGGTCTTCACTTCCTTATGGAGGCCCCTATGTCATGTAAAAAATAAATATGTATGCATTTCCTCTTGTGCATCTGCTCTAGCTAAGAACTTACGGGTAGAAGAAAATGGTATTTTCCTTCCCTAGAATGCCAATCCTGTTCCTATTCTCTATATTATTAATATTTCCTTGCCCAAATGAACTGTTTGGAAAATACACCATATTGTTTTTGCCATATACTCCTAAAATTCTATAAAATATTAGCTATTTCTAATATTTAATTTTATAGATTTGTAATTTGTAGTCTTAAGAAACTTTCTTACACTTAGATTGTCCATATAATCTCTTCAATTTTCTTATAGAATTTTCTTTTTCAATTTTTCATACATTTTTACTCTATCTGGAAGTTATTTTTGAATCTGACTGAAAACAGGATGCCATTTTATGTTCTTTAAGTTCAAAGAGCATTGTACTAACACCATTTACTTAAGAATGCATTATTTTTCTCAAAGAATTGAAATATCTTCACCTTCTAATAACTTATTTTATGGTATAGTATATACCTATTATACTGTTGAATCTGTATCTGGATTCTATCTTCCACTCATCTGCTTACCTCTTCTTGTGCCAATATTATACTGATTTCATTATAGTGATTTTACAGTATGATCTAACATCTGGTAAGGCAAGTTTCCCCTCACTTTTTTATTTCCCCAAAAAGATCTTGTCATTCCCCCAGCCATAATATACTTAACATTATATTATATAAATTAAAAAACAAGCATACATCAAAGTTAATTACGATAATTCCTGGAAGTACATTAAATTTGGAGGAGAACTAACTTTTTTTATAATATTAATTCATACTACACTAAAGCAAATATGTTTTCTCTTTTGTTCGATCTTGTTTGTCCTTTAATAAAATTATAAAGTTTTATTTTTTTTAATTTGGAACTGTGCCTTTCTTGTTAAATTTATTACTAAATATTCTATATAGTTTTAGGTACTTTTTTGAGAATGGATTTTTTTTTCCTATTTCCCTTTCCAAGTATTCACTACTGAGTATATTTTTAAATTTTTATCTAACCATCTTATTGTATCATCTTATTAATGTTACAAGTCTTTTGGTCAAATCGTTACAAGAAGAATATTTTAACTAGTTTCTTACTTCTATATGCTAGAAGTTCCAAAAACACTGATTGTAAATATTTATAGAATCTGATCCATGTTTATATCCTGATTTTGACTTAAATTTTTATAGTATTTCACCTTTTGGCAAAATAACTGCTGTTTGTCCTTCGATAATAGGATATTTTACATTTAAGAAGTTTACTTATATTCCTGTTTAACACAGAGATTTTAATAAGAATAGCTAGCTGAAGGGGCGCCTGGGTGGCTCAGTTGTTAAGCATCTGCCTTTGGCTCAGGGCTTGATCCCGGAGTGCTGGGATCAAGCCCCACATCAGGCTCCTCCGCTGGGGGCCTGCTTCTTCCTCTCCTATTCCCCCTGCTTGTGTTCCCTCTCTCGATGGCTGTCTCTCTGTCAAATAAATAAATAAAATCTTAAAAAAAAAATAATAGCTAGCTGATTACAGTCATGCTTATCAATCTGTCATTGATTGGCTGTCTGACATGGAGGCATCTCTGTATTCTTAGGTATTATTCTATTAATTAGGCCACAAGTATTATTCTTTTAACTAAATGATACGTGAATTAGATATGCTAGTATTTCCTTTTGAATTTTGCATTTATATTCTTCAGTGAGGTTAGACTTTTTCTCTTTTTTCTTTTATACTACTTCCAGAGGATTAAGAAATAAAACTATGCTAAATTCAATATATAATGAACTGAAAAAGCTTTACATATTTACCATGATCAAGAATAGCATAAAAGCTCTTTTCTATTTTTTAAGAGCTAAGTAACAATTGCAAATCTAGTCATGGTGCATTGTTCTATGTACTCTAGTTACCTTTCTTATTTCTTTTCTGGTAATCATCAATTAAAGTTTTATAATTATTCAGTCAATTTTAATAATTTATATTTCCTAGGACATTATTCATTTCATTGAGGTTTCACATGTTACCACAGAATTATGGCTGTATTAGCTTATGATTAACTTATCTTGTGTCTGTGGTTGGTGTCCCCTTCAATCTTAATCATGTTTTTGTTCATTTTCTTCCCCTAATAATCAGGCTGTAAAGGAATTTTGCTTTTTTCAAAGAATGATCACTTGGAATTTCTTTATTCTTTCTTCTTTTCAGTTTCTTTGATTCTGGTTTTTATCCATATTAATTCCGTCTTCTTGCCTTATTTTGATTTATTCTATTGTTCCATAACTAATTTATCATACTTGGTAAAGAATTATCTTACCAATGAATTAAAAAAGTTTCAATAAGATTTGAGTCAAATAGTATAAAACTTAATAAAATGAGGTTATTAGGTTTGAAAAAGAAGAACAAAGCCAAAGGAATCATAATCTCGGATTTCAAGATATGCTACAAAGCTACAGTAAAAAAAAAAAAACAAAAAACAGTACGGTATTGGCACAAAAATAAACACAAATAGCTCATTGGAACAGAACAGAGACCCCAGAAATAAACCCATGATTATCTGGTCAATTATCTATCACAAAGGAGGTAAGAAATACAGCACGAGGGAAAGACAGTCTTTTCAATAAATGGTATTAGGAAAACTGGACAGCTGTGCGCCAAAAACAAAACTGGACCACTACCCACAAAAATAAATCAAAGTGGATTAAAGACCTAAATGTGAGACCTACAACCAAAAACTCCTAAAAGAAAACGAAGGCAGGGATCTCTTAGACATTCACCTTAGCAACATATTTAGTATGGATATGTCTCCTCAGACAAGGGAAACAAAAGCAAAAGTAAACTACTGGGACAACATCAAAGAGAGAGGAAATAAAAGCTTTTGCCAGCAAAGGAATTCATCAACAGAACAGAAAGGCAACCTCCTGAATGAGAGAAGACAGTTGCAAATGATATATCCATTAAGGGGTTAATATCCAAAAAATATAAATAACTTATAAAACTCAACACCAAAAAAACTAAACAATCCAATTTTAAAATGGGCAGAGGACTTAAAAAGGTATTTTTCTACACAAGACATACAGAGGGCTAACAGACACATGAAAAAATGTTCAACATCACTAACCACCACAGAAATGAAAATCAAAACCACCATGAGGTATCACCTCACACAAGTCAGAATGGCTAGTATCAAAACGACAAAAAAATAATAAGTGTTGGGGAGGATGTAGAGAAAAGGGAATGCTCCTGTACTGTTGGTGGGAAAGTAAATTGGTGCAACAACTGGGAAAACAGTATGGAGTTCCTCAAAATATTAAAAATGGAAATACCATGCAACCTAGTAATTCCACTGTTGAGTATTTACTCAGAGAAAACGAAAACTAATTTCAAAAGCTATATGCACCTCTATGTTTATGGCATTATTATTTACAAAGCAACCCAAGGGCCCACTGATAGATGAATTAAGATATACATACAACAGAATGTTACTCAGCCATAAAATAGAATGAAACCTTGCCATTTGAGACAATATGGATGAAACTAGAGGGTATTAATTCCAAGTGAAATAAGTGAGACAGATAAAGACAAATACCACACAATTTCATTTATGTGAAGAATCTAAAAAGTAAAAAAAAAAAATGAACAAACAAAAAACAGACCCTTAAAAACAAAAAGCAAACTAGTGGTTGCCAGAGGAAAGGTGGGCAGGAGGATGGGTGAAGTAGGTGAAGGGGACTAAGAGGTACAACTGTTCAGTTATAAAATAAATAAGTGATAGAGATGAAAAGTACAGCATAGGGAATAGAGTCAATAATATTTTATAATGCTGTATTGTGACAGATGTTGACTATACTTACCATGGTAAGCACTGAGTAATGTGTAGAAATGTTGTATACACCTGAAACTATTGTAACATAGTATACCACCTACACTTCAATAAAAAATCTATGATTATTAGGTGATGGGGAGAATACATGTCGCAGCATTATCCCTATTTAGTCATACATGCCTTTTAGCAAATCATTTAACCTAAGCTAACAGTTTCTACAACTATAAACTGTTAAGAGAATACAGTCTCAAGATTCCTGTTAGGTAACAAATTACACCTGATAAAATAGATAAAATTTTAAGCTCCTTCTGGAAAAAGGAGGCTATTTGAAGGAATAAAAGACCTTAGAAAAACTGAACTGGAACTCACTGCAATTAGAAATAATAATATCCAAGAAAATCCAGTTTTTCTATGACAGTGAAATATAATGGGAGACCTATACTCATTCTATGAACACTCAGGTCATAATCAGGTGAGCTCCTAAGATGTTTCACAAACACCTAATACAAGAGCTAGCAGTACAAGAGCTTCTTAAAGAAGATGCATATAAGTTACATTGAAGAATGACAGAGACAGGTTTAAAAAATATATATATATCACATCATTAAACCGTATTCTCATATTTTTCTTTGAAGAAAATAATCTGGGGCCAAATGGATTTCATGCACTCCCATTGAACCCTCTGATGTTGCAAACAAAAATCTAGGTGTGTTTATTTAATTTTTATTGGGAGAATTAATCACACTGATAGATTTCCAAAGAGTCTGGGACCTGAGAGGTTGAAAAGGCTATTCTGGATTAATAATTCAGCTTCCTATCCTTAGTCTGTGATTAAACTTTTCCATGGTGATACTCGCGCTACTTCACCATACAGACCTTTTCATTACTGGACAGTTACAACTAGCAAAAAACTCTGGCTTACATCAAGTCAAAATCGGCCTCTAAAATTCTCATCTATTTTCTTGATTTCAGTCTCTGAAGCATGAGAGAACAATTCCTTATTCCTGAAAATAGCCCTTTACATATTTGTAGGTAGTCAACTTAGGTCCAAGACATTTTCCTTTTTCAGACTGAAAACTTTTAGACAACATAGCATAATTCACTAATCCAAAATTTTCTCTAAAGGAAGATGATTTAACAACTCAGGGAGACAATATTTTATATTTTTAAAAAGCTCCACAGTGAAAGCTCACCTAATTCTTGACAGAGGGATAGATTGCTCTAAATTTACTTGTGAATTTCAAAAAGAATTCAGAGAAAACAACTGCATTACATTGATGTATGTGACCTAATGAATTCTGCAGAATTCTCACATACTTATTTACTTCAGTAAATTCTTGGAAACTGTAACTCATAAATTCTTTAAAAATTATTTTTTAAACTATTGTCAAAATATAATTCATGGATGGATTCCAACCCATCTTGAAATTTTAGCCATAAGTCATTTTTGTATTTATTTTTATGAATTCAGAAAGGAGAAAGGCAGTAATATCATTTTAAGAGGTACTAAAAACAATATTTACATTAATTCTTTCATGGGAAAAGGGGAGAAAATATGTAGCAGAGTGAAGTATAACAACATAGAAGGGAGAACAAATTCCAAAATGGTAAACCAAGCTCTATAAAACTCAGCACCAAAATTCAATAATTATACAAGAGAATTACTTACGGATACAATTCTGAAAGCTGTTCAGCTATTGCATAAGCTGTTGGGTCTCTGTCTAAGGCATACAGAGTAATATCTGACTCCTTCTGTAGAATGGCTCTTGTGTGTCCTCCTGAACCAAATGTCATATCTAGAAAAATCTAGCCAACACAGAAAAAGAAAATTACTACCTAGCATGAACAAAATATTCTTGCTAGCTACCCTAATTTCTAGAAGCACATATTGATTTTCAGAGCTGATAGCAACTGGAAAAACAATTAAAACTGTTTTGGCTAGAGTTCAATTTGTTATACATGAGACCTGGATCAATTACGAGTGACCAGTCTGAAAGAAATGGCTGGAGTATCAGTAAAATGATAATCTCTGGCACAGGCTGGCCAATTCAAGACAAATTTACATTTTCCTCCAAAGGTCAAACTGGCCACAGTGCTATGCTGCTAACTTTTTAACGCTCTCCAGCACCTGGCTGCTGATAGTATTTCCAACAATTTCTCATTATTTGGAGAGAGCTTACAATTAGTATGGCTCACTTTATCTCAATTTCTCTAAATGCTTTATATTACACATGAAGATATTCAAGAACACAAAGAAAGAGTGAGAGAGAGACAGAAAGAGATAGAGGGAAAAAGAATGAATATACCAAACAATAAACAGTCACAGGACAAATCCTTAAAAATCTAAACTGGAAAAGGCTCAAGGCTTAAGTCAAAACAACTAGGGTAAATTCTAGCTTTGTCAGAAAGTAGCTATATATCTTTGGGAAAGACACTTAAAATTCCAGTGTTTTTAGATTTCCCCAGGCTTTGAAAAGAAAAAGAAAGTCAGAAGAAAAGAAGATACCATCAATACCTACCTAATTGGTAAGGTGACATATAATTGCTCGTCTAAACCAAGATACTTTTGAGAGTATAAGATCTGCCAGTAATAATTTTGCCAGGACAACAGGTTATGATGTACAGGGGTGGCTATGTTTAGATCATTCTAGAGAACAGTAAAGCTAATTGGATTTGAATCTACTTCTTGGTTCTTTTATTGGGCCACACTATAAAGAAAATAGGTCTCAGGTGGGCAAGAAACCAGACCTGGACCATTAGAAACATATTTGTGAATAAGTTAATTGATTGTGGTTGATTTGTAAGTCAAGACACTCTCAGTGTAGTTTAATCTGTCCTTTAATAAGCTTCACTGGTATTATGAAAATAAAAATAATTATTCCAATAATATTGAATACTATGAAAGATAACATATACTATAGATCAAACTATTAAAAACATTTAAACATAAAAATTTTTAAAGTTAATGTGTACACTGCACAAGAAGACAAATTCCTGAAATGGATTTGAACATTTCCCTGCCCTGGAGGCTACAACTTATTTCCAGGAGAGTGGTTAGAAACAAGACGCAAGTATGCTTTGATGTTTTTTGCTACCAGCTACCATGCTGAGGCCCCTCATCTGATCAGGTCCTCAAAAATGTTAGCCTTCTATGAAGAATAACATGGACTAAATCTTCTGATCAAAACTGAAAAGAGGAGGGATGTAAATTATAAGACAGATGTAAATGTGGCGAAAATGTGCAGGCGCTGATTTTAACATGCATGTTAATACAACTAAAGCTTGCACTTCTGTCACTGTTGGCACAAAAGACATGGCTATACACTCTTTTCAACATTATAAATGGTAATATTAAAACAACACTTGATTTCTTGTTTTTTTTTTTTTTTAAGTTCCCCAACGTGAGGCTTGAACTTATGGCCCCAAGATCACAACCCGAGCTTAGATCAAGAGTCAGACACTTAACCAACGGAGCCACCCAGGCGCCCTTTCTTATTATTTGTATGGTTGTTAGGAGTACATACTTATAATCTCAAGATTGAATAATTTCCTTTCTCAGTCTGTATACTTATTTTATGAATAGGGAAAAATCTCCCACCTTACCATACCTCAGTTTTAAAAGTGCTAGGGGTTTAGCATAATTTAAACAAAGAACTTCTCCAAGGCAAAAGTATAAATTAGTTTCTTGTTATGCCCCAATATCAAGTCTTGCTATAATCCTGCACTTTAACTAAGAGTATAGCAAATAAAACAATTTGCATATGATTACCTTATCCCAAGCCAGGAAAGTCCCAATCAATAATTAAAAAGAAAAATCCTCATCATTAAAAATATTCTAGAAAATGTAAGATGATGATTATACTTTACATGATTATTTTTTAATATATCATGATTATGCCCTTGGAGATGTACTGACAATCAAGGAAGTTTCCATAGGGAAAAAAAAATTAATTATTACCAGTCAAGTGTAATACAAAGCAAAGTGGGAGACATGGGATTTATAAAACTACAAGTGAACCCCACCATATGTCCTAGGTTAATAGGTTATTGAAGCCCTTGAAAAGAATTTTGAAAATTCTAATATACATTGCTCATCAATGTAGGCCTTTTGAATCAACCAGAGCTACAATTGAAAAGGGAGCCAATTAGTCTCTCCCTTCTCCTGGGTCACTTACTTGATATAAGACCACATTTTTTAATTTGTATTAGTTGATGATAAAATAAGACTGGACAAATGCACAAGAACAAATAAATCTGAGTGCTACAAAACAGTGCTTCTATGTAGTCTCATCTGCATGGATGTGTGTGTTCATACGTATGTTATGTTACGAACATACGTGGAACTCTTTTTTAAATTATCTGATATAATTTATCTAAAACATGAAACCCATATTCGATACCAAGAGTTTATTCTGACAATGTCACCTCTCACCTGTATAATCCTGACCAAATAATTTTAACCCTCTGAGCCTCAACTGCTTTATCTAAGAAAAGGGGATAAAATGTACCACTGTTTACTTCACAGAGATATATAAAAATATCTTATTTCTTCCATACAACCACAGAGTAGGTGTTATCAGATTTACACATATACAGAAACTAAGAATACACTAAACTAGTAAGTGGTAAATGCAGGAACTGAATACTGGTATACCTGGCTCTCTTCTGCATTAGATCAACAAAGTCTATATGTGCCCAATACCTTATAGTTTATCGAGCATTAACGTTTTTCCTATATGGTCTAACAAAATTATGGACAAGTGGCATTATTTTCATTTTTGCAAGTACAAAACTCAGGTGCAGAGAGATAAGGTGACTTGATTAAGATCTTATTAATAGCAAGTGAGGAAAGAGGACTCTAAACCATGTGTCACCAACTCTAAATTTTGTACCTTTTCTGAAAGAAATAAAAAAAGAAGGGAGGAGCGAACAAAAGACAAAAATAAAAAAGTAGATGGCATAGAAAGAATCATGGCAGAAATAACTTTATAAAAATCATACAAGAAAACTTTAGTTGTTTTTTTTTTTATAGATCACGCATTCCCACTGGAATTTAGGCTCTCAGAAACCATGTCTTAATCTTTGTGTAGCAGGACAACTCTTGAGATGTGTGTGTTTCTCTCTTTTTTTCTTTCTTTCCTCCCTCCTTCTATTTCAAGCAGGCACCTAGGTATTTAGAGCTTTAGAAAGTATGTTCCTTGAAGACTTTTACATGGCATAAAGAAAAAAGTATCTTTCCTATCCTCTGGAGACAACCACTTTCCTATCAGTTAGTATTAAAGAAAAAAAAAAAAAAGCTCAGAGTGCTAGTTATCCTGGGTAGGTTAGTGTCTTTAAGGAAAAGAGAAAGATTTCACTGAAATTGGGTAAAAGAGACATGGGAATGATGAACAAATTCCAAGAAGGTGCAAGACTAATGAAATGACTGACAGAAGATAAGATCTCAAAGCAGCTATCTAAATGAGGAACTGAAGGAGGATGGACCCTCAACACAGGGTTTCCAGTGCTACCAGAGATTTCCATACCCCTCTTTGGCATAGAAGAAGCAGAAAGTTTAGTCCTAGAGGGCTTTTTTTTTTTTTTTTTTTTTTTTACAACAAAAGGCATCTCAGGGTGAACTAAGGGTGGTATAAGATGAGTAATAAGATGCAGGGCCTCTGCATAGCTCATATGGGGTAAGGGGAATGACTATGATTGATGGCTTCTCAGCACAGGGAGATTGGGGCTCAGAATCAAAATAAAAGTGACTTAAAGAAAAAACAACCATTTGAGGGAAGATTCATAACTACAGTTCTCCAACTTTGCCTCCACTTTAACAGCATCAGTGCACAGTAGATGCTTAGTAAATATTTAGTGATGTGGTATGAAAAAAGAGATCAGATTCCCAAGGTAACTATGATAGAGATAACAACACACATTTGTGCATATGAATTTAGAAATACTCCTCAAGATACAAGACTCGTTACCATAAGACCTCATAAAATAGTCACAGGGTATCCAACTTTTAGGAGTCATTTAACATCAATATATTCCTAATATTACAAGTTGTTTCATTAATGCAAAGAACTTTTTCAGAACATTAATAATGATCCGATATTTATGTAAGTCTAATGCACCATGTTCTTATTTGTTGATCAGAATCCTTTACATTTGAAATAAGAAAATGAACGTTTCTTATTTTAGGTTGCTCTTTTAATCAAATACAACTAAATGACATTTTATCCCCATGGTCTTCTAAATATAGAAATGATTAGATTCTACCTTGCACCATGAGTCACACTTGAACAGTTGAGCTATAGCTATGAATCTGATAATGAACAGGGTACAGATGCAGAATTTCAGAGCTTAGAGGGACATAACACACTATTTGTTCCACCTCCTCATGTTACCTATGAGGAGACCAAGGCCCAAAAAGGTAGCTAGTTGAGGGCAGAGCTAATACTAAAACATAAATCTTTTATGCTCTTTCCACTTCATCTCATAATATTCCTCCACTGAAATGATACAATCACACTGAAATAAACAATCATTCTTTAAAAAAGTTTTTTTTTTTTTCCCTTAATGAAGACAGACATATATGTGGGAACTTTGTACCTTAAGCCTCCAACAAAGCTGGAAACAATCACTGTTTTACCATTCTAAATTGTTTTAGGACTTCATGATGATAACTCTGTTGGATTCAATTCCAAAGACAATTATGTTGTGTATGTGGCCTCAGGTAAATATACACCCATTATGCATAACAGCAACTGGTGACGACTGACTTCTTGACAGGTTACAGTTTTCAAATTGGTCTTGAAATTAAAAACAAAGAATTAAAATACTAAAATCATAGACCCATGGGTAGTTAGAGCTAGAAGAACCCACTGAAATAATCCAATTTAATTCCATTAATATATAACGCTCTTTCTGAAGTATACTTAGCATTACTCTTTTACCTCTCAGATATGATACCCTTTAAAAACTAGCTAAGGCTGCTCTCTGAAGGGGGAACTGACAGAAATCAAGGGATTTACCCAAGATCATCCTACACAGACTAGATAGTTAAATGATTTATTTTTCCCAACCGACAGTTATAAAAATCGAAATGTTCACACTGGAACAACGCTGTTAAAATTGGACATGAAAACATTTTTAGCCATGAACAGCATGAGGGCAGATCTTTCAATTTCAATTTTCCTAATGTTGATTAGTCATTTCCAATCTGTGCAAGATTTTTAATAGTAAGTTCTCATCTGAATTTGGAAACAATATGGCCTGATTTCACTGAAAAATTTCTTCCTATGAATATTTCCTTTTCTGGCAATTACTAATTTTGAATATTTAGAATTGAAGTGTTTTTGAAAGAATTTTAGAAAACTTCACCTATTTGCAACAGGTTTCATTTTGAAATACTGAAATGCCTCAGGCATATACTTGACTTTCCGGATTCTTTTTCAGGAGGTAAATTAAAATATATGGCATTAATTAATAATCTGTATATTTACTGAACATTCAGTACAGATAAGGTCATAAGATGTAATACCTATTGAGATTTTAGTTATGGGTCTTCCAGTTTGATGAGGGAATTAGATATGCATACAACTAATTACTAATAAAAAGAAATAAGCAATATAAGAAAAGTATATATAACATTTTACAAGAAGTGAAAAAACCTATGTATTTCAAACAGTGGTGAGACGGACAAAATTGGAGTAGGTTACAAATCAGCTGGGCCATCAAGGCTGGGCAGAAGTCAGAGAGCACCCTTTCTTCTCGCTCTTCCATATTCTCCAAATTTAATTAGCTATCAAGTCCTGTTGATTTTATATAAATATGCCTTAAATTTCTCTACTCCCATTTTAAATTCAGGCCCCCTTATTTCTTCGCTTTACTATTTCAACAGGTTCACACTCATACACCCATACTTCAATCTGACTTCTAATTCTTCTTGCTACACTGTCAACAGGATATTCTTTCTGAAATAAAATTGTGGCATGTGACATTCCTGCCCCCAGAAGCTCCCCAAGCTACATGACAGAGTCTAAATTTCTAGGCATAATGAATAATATTCTTCAGATTCAGGCCTCTGCATTTCTGCCTAACATTATCTCCCACTCCTCACACATGAATTTTACAACATATTCTCTAGCCATACAGTTATAAAATATAATAAAAGCACATACAATTATCAAACATGCTAAACTGTCTCATGTCTTCTCTACCTTTTTGCCTTGTTCCATCTCTCTCAAATTGTATTCTTAAACAATTATGAGAATTCTGATATGTGCACAGCTCTATTTTTAGAGTTAGAAATATGAGAGTAGGCCAAAATAGATATGGCCCTTGCTCTCACATAGTTTCCAGTTGGAGGCCTTAGTACCTTTAATATATTGTTCTTTCTTTCTAGAATACTCCTCCGGAAGATGCCCTAAACATTTGTGTCCTGGATGCCAAACAATGCATGACACAGACTATAATCAATAAATACCTACTAAATAATTAATAAAAACAAAGAGAATTAAATCTTGGCAAAAACGTAGATGTAGGAAAGGGTATGTTATGTAGAGGGAGAGCAAGTTTGACTGGAATGCAGGATGTATTACAAGAAGAGAGTAGAAAAGAGAAAATGCAAGAAAACAGAAACAGAAGAAATTAAAAACTTTCACGTATGTGCCAGATGCTATTATTTGTTGTGATATGTTCCCTGTCTCCATCCTAGAAGTAGCCCTATGCAACAAACTTGGAAATAATGCTGGAAGGTACTGTGAAGTCAACTTGTAGCAGTTCTGAAAAGCCAAGGTAAGTACTTTGCATCATATCTGCTAGATAATGAACAGCTTTGAAGACTTCTTAAGCACAAAAAAATAATGTAACTGCCAAGAGATTTAGAAGGATGGTAGGTTGTGAGAATATAGTGGTGACTTGGTATAGAGCAAGCACCTAGGTAAAAGGACACAAAGCCTGAACTGCCAGTAGGGATGGAGAGTAATAATGACAATAAGAATGTATAATACACTTATTGAATGCTTATTGTACACCCAAAATGGTGCCAAACATTTGCTCTGCATCATTCATTCATTTTATACAAAGGCAGAAACACACACACACTCACCCACATTCAGTTAAGTGAATGAGATTCTCAAAACCACACTTTGAGTAAGTTACTATTATTATTACTATTTTACAGAAGAGAAACAGGAGATTTAAGAGAGGGTTAGGTGAATTATCTGAGATGTATCTGAGATGCAGCTAATGAATGCTGGAGACAGATTTCAAAAACAATTCTGCTTCCTGAACCTGTACTCCTAACTACTTTGCTTTTCTGTAGAGATAGAATAGACTTATTAGATGCAGTGAGTGGAGAAGTGAGAAATAAGAAACACCTACAAAGCATGCTATCCGGTAACTAGGAGTATAGGACACAACATTTATTATGCAATTATTATGTGCCAGCA
Source organism: Ailuropoda melanoleuca (assembly GCF_002007445.2). Lineage (NCBI taxonomy): Eukaryota > Metazoa > Chordata > Mammalia > Carnivora > Ursidae > Ailuropoda > Ailuropoda melanoleuca. The sequence continues at coordinate 59,323,404 of NC_048233.1, read as the reverse complement.
CGCATTATGCCACACACTTTAAAAACCAGGCCTAATTTAATTCTTACAACAGATTGTATGGTACATAAAATAATTCCATTTCACAGATGAGTATATCAGACCCATTTACTTAGGAAAACATAATTGGCAGTACAATTAGAGACATAGGCAGAAATGAGCATTTCCTTCTCCTCCCTACCACCCTGCTACTCTGCCTCCACCACCTCCAATTAGTGTTAGAAAGGCCAAGGAACAACTTCTTACTCTAAAAGAGAGAAAATCAGAAGTATGAGAAGATATAGGCAGCTTGGTAGGAGAACAAAGGTGTAAGAATTCCATGTGGGAATAGAGTAACTCTTTGTAGTAAACTTGAAACAGTAAGTGAGGGGCACTGCTGAGCAGAGATTTGGAAGAGAATAATAATAATAAAAAGCTGGAAACCCAGAAATGTAATAGGGCCAGTTAATACAGCATTTATCCATAGTGGGAGGAAGAAGTTTCATTTCCTAAAATATTTAAAGAACATTAAGTTCTAATTATATTTTTGAAGTTCATCCTAGTCAAAAACATTGATACATTTAAACAAAAAGTAAGATTAATTACTTTCATTATATATCCAAATTACACTATGCAGTCTTTGGGAATATTGCACCCCAAATACAGTATACCTGGCACATATTTACCAAATGCAACAGAAGGGAGTACCTTGATGTAATTAGTGAAGGAAATGTTAAGAAAAATGAGCTAGTTATTTGGACATGATATTATACATATGATATAATGGATATTATGACTTAAAAAAATCACTAGAAGTTATCTGCTTTACAGTGACACTGGAATGTTTATAATTGCTTAGGCAAGCTATTGTTCCACTATTGTGTACTGAATCATACAAGACTATCACTGACTTCTCTCAGCTTTACTTATGTATCTGTCTAATCTATTGACAGGTAGACATTTGTCAAACTGATGCATCTATAGACCTGAAATAAATTAGAACACAAAACTCTGAACATAGAAAGCTACCAACCTTATAGTCACTAACATTCTGAACAAACATTTTTCCTACCAAACCCGTTGATTTATTATTGTCTTGTCAAGCTCTGTTGAGTATCTGTCTGCTACACGCTTATTTTATTTTATTTGAAACTATTACATGGGCTTATGTAAAGGAAAAAAAAAGTCTCAAAAGAACATAAAAGTTATACCACAAAATAATCAATGCATTGCAATAAATTTATCTATTTTTCCATGTTATCAAGAGTACTTGTGTTACTATGACTCACTCTGCCTAAATTCTGCAAAAATTTCATCTTGTAGCTTAAATTCCATCCTATTCACAACAGAAGCCTTTACTTGTCATAACAAAACTTATTTTTTCTCTTCTTTATAAGTATGTTCACTTATATTAAATTAAATAATTAGAGTTTCATCTTTCTTGGTGTTAAATAGGTTTGCTCTTATCTGTAACATGGATGAATTTCAATCATAAGTCCTAACCACGTACAATGGACTGACACTTGATCTGCTTGCATATACAATGCTTGAATTAACACAAACAGACAAAAATAACATGGTAAGGGTGGTCTCAATAAGCTTAATTTCACAGGCATTTCTGGCCCAGACAATGCCAATCTCTCAGCATCTTTTTTAATAAGAAAAAAAGTTTTTATCTACACCATCAAGAAATTCATATAACATATTCTGGACACACTTTCTCTGAGAATGCCAGACAGGTATTTTCTTCTAAGAATTATTAAAAATATAGATTGTTTATAGTATTTGGAAAAATCATGTGAAAATAATAGGATATTGAGCTCTCAAATCAGTGTGTTCAGCAAATGCTCTTTTCAAACCTTTTTTTTTTTTTTTTTGTTCAGGGGGACACAAGTCATTTTACTGATGGCAGTTTCAACATGGTTTCAATACTAAATTCTTATCAGCATTAAAATAAAACCAATGATAGTAAGATTTTCTACTATTTGGCCTCTAAATAACATTACCTTTATACCAATCAAAGCATATACATACATACATATATATGTATGTGTATATATATATATATGTACTGGCATCCAATCCACTGTGTGCACGTGTGTGTATGTGTGCACACATGCATGCACCTGTGTATGCACATCCAGGCACACGTATAAAAATAGGTGAGTAGAAACTGCCACATTATTTAACTGGTTTAAACATGTGACTCAAGGTAGGACAAGTTTCAGACTCAGAGTAGGGTACACACTACACTACCATGAATCCTTATATGGAGTTTGTGTTAGAAAGTAATATTTAAAGAGAAAGTTTCATAGGTTAGTAAGAAGGAAAATCATCAAGAATGTGTCTTTAACATAATTCAAAATAATCAGAAGAGGCAGGTTCAATAAAATATCTAAATACTTTTAGAACAAACTGCTTTTGTGACTTTCAAGTATTATATGAATTGAAAAATAAGATATAAATGAGGCAGCAGGGTGTAAAAGAAGGAGACTAAAGATCAGAATATCTAGTTTCTGGCCCACAGTCTATGTTTTAATTGCCATAAAAGTTGGGCAAGTTACTTAACTTCTCTGAACCTCGATTTCCTCATGTGCAAATGGAGGTAAGTACATGTCCTACCCCACATCACCAGATTATTAGGATCTAGAAATAAGATAATATGCATAAAGGAAATCTGAAAATGGTATAGTGCTATTTAATAATACTATTAATAAAATGCACTTAAATAATTATTCACAAAATGCCTAAATTCCATGATAATTTATACTAAATACAAAAGTAATTTAGTGTAAAAAAAAAAAACTGCTTTATGGCTTCTGAATTTGAAGAAGTGCTAACAGAACTTTCAGTTGGCAGATGGTCTTTAAAAGGAGCCTCTCAATAATGTACTACTGCTTCTAGGGGCGCCTGGGTGGCTCAGTCGGTTAAGCATCTGACTTTGGCTCTGGTCATCATCTCAGGGTCCAGGGATCCAGCTGCATGGGGCTCTGTGCTCAGTGGGGAGTCTGCTTCTTCCTTGTCCCTCTGCCCCTCCCCCAGGCTCTCTCTCCATCTCTCAAATAAAATCTTTTTAAAATAATGTAAAAAATAATAATGTAACGCTTCTAGAGGGAGAAATTTCAAAGAATTTTAAATGGAATAAAAATCAATGATATATATGAAATAAGACAATTTCATAATTAGCGTTTGATATGTCTTAAAGTTAAAATATCTTCAAATTTTCTTTTAATTCAGCCCCAATCAAAAAAACAATACAGTTTACTAGATGATTTAGATGACCTTTAAATCTTTATTCCTTTTTTAAAAATTTTTTTTGAGTATAGTTGACACACAATGTTACATTAGTTTCAGGTGTACCACACAATGATTCAGCTTTTTATTATTGTCCTCTAAAATTTTATCACACTACTGATCATATTTTAGAGTGTATAAACAATTCTATCTACAGACAATGAATTGGGCAGTGGTGCAAATCTAACTGCACCAGTATTCTGACATATTACTAGGAATAAAGGGTTCAAAATTTCTAAATTTTAAACTGGCCCAGAAAACTTTATATAACTTTCAAAGTGGCCAGTTGACTGAAAGGAAGCAATAGTCATACAAAAATCAAATAGCTAATTATCTTGACTGTAAAGAAAAACGATATGCTTATTGTATAAATTTTGTATGCAGAATACTGACTTTTGGAGTATAAATTTTGTATGAAAATACAAGGACTAATAAAATATACTCCTGGTTTCCTGATGGACATTCAGTCTACTTGCACAGACCAAACACATATCTACAAAATGATTTTATAATAAGAAAGAAAGTTCCAGGCATACTAATAAATACCAGTATATCATTCCATAGCAGTACTAACAAAGAGTAACATATAATGTACAGAAACAAATATTACTCTATGCAGTCATGTTCTGAAAAGTCTCCTTCATCAATGAAGATGGCCCCAAATCAAGCCTGGATTAGAATTAGCTAAGTATAATAGAGGGGGGAAAATGTGTGCCAGGGGACAGAAAAAATCTAGAACAAAAACAGAATATTATTCTTGAATCATTAACTGATTTAAGTGTATGAAATACAAGGTTTGTAGTAAGCAGCAGAATAGACTAAGTTGAATGTTAGACGGTTTAACCTTTCTAAGTCTGCTCTCTTGGTTATTAAATGGAGTCAAAAACACTGCCCTCACAGTATTATAATGAGGATTAAATGAATTTGTGTGTATAAAGTGCTTAGAATACTTCCTGGCACACAGTGAGGGTTCCAAATAACAATCACAACAACAACAACAATAATGATTATAATAATACCTACTACTTTCACTGGCAAAAAGCATAATAGACAAGAGCCCACTGAGTAACAGGACTTGCACGGGGATAATAACAGATGGAGAGGAAAGGGTCCATATGAGAGAAATGACAGAAGGAATGCCACCATAAAGAAGTACTCATAAGAACTAAAGCTTAGTTTGGATATAAACACTATACTTGGAAGAAATGTTAAAGTTGTCACAAAACTTTCAAAACTACTTGCATAAAAGAATGATGATAGTACCTACCAAAAAGACAGTATCATCAGAGGAGATAATCTGCTTTTCAGGGAATTAGATCCTCAAAATCTGACCCTCTCAAAATTGGAAGCATGAATTTATAAGCAAAAGCATTTTTCTTTAATACTCATGACTATCTCTACATTATCAGTATTGTTTTATATCTAAATTAATGACAAGAACAGATTTTATGTATCTACTCAAGATCACTAGCAAAAAATTGGGTATATTATAGGTAGATCCTTCTATTATTACTACCAATAATCGTAAAGATTTATTAGATTCTTTCTACATGCCAAGCAGGGGGTTATTTACATAACAACTCTGAGGGAGATGCTACTATTATTTCCATTGCACATAGAGAAGTAACTCACCTAAGCTTGAATGGTTAATAAACTACAGACCCATTTGAATCTATAAAGGCTATCCTTGGAGTTTATGCTCTTAATAAAACCTCCTATAATTTCTTATAATTTGTTTTTGAGTAGCACAAATATCAGATCACATCACTCTTCTGCTCAAAACTTTCTGATGGCTTCTATTTCACAGAGCCCTTCAAAATGTGCCCAGTACACCTCACCCGACTTGTCTGATTTCACATCTACTTCTCTGCTCCTAGATCATTCTATTCCAACTACAAGACCTTTCCTACTGTCCCTCAACTACAACTCCAGTCACAAAGCCTTTGCACTTAAGTGTCCCATCTGGCTACCCCATTGCAGCCCAGATATTCAAGGCTGGAGTAGAGTTGCTCTGTCTTCTCTTCTAGGTCTTTGCTTAAATATAATATTCTTAGTAAACCTGTCCTCAGTAAAACTATTTTAAACTATAACCCTTTTTCTAACCACCAACACTCAACACTCCCTATACCTCTTTGTTTTACTTCTCCTCCATAGCACTTATCTAATCTAACATAATCTAACTTATAACTTTCTTTTTTATTATGCTTATTATCTGTGTCTCATCTCTAGAAGGCAAGCTCTGAAAGGGTATGTACACTTTTGTATCTCTAATACCGGGAATAGTACCTGTCACATAGAGCTGAATAAATATTTGCTGAATGTATACATGGTTGAATGAATACAAATATATTGGTAATTAAACAAAATTTGTTTTCAAAAGAATAAAGGGGGAAAGGGAATAGGAATTAATGTTTACTTAGCATCTAATGTGTGCCAGGAAGTCTCCTGGGTGTTTAGCATACTCATCTAATTCTGTGAGATAGAAAGTTCCCCTTTTTTATAGAACAGGAAACAGACTTTGAGGTTAAGCAGCTATTCCCAAAACAAACTGTAATAAGCAATGAAGCCAAGTTGTAAACAGTGGTCTTTTTGATTCTGAGGATCCACAAGCTTTATCACCCTGTCTCCTGTAAAGTACTTTAGGTACTAGCTGGGATTTACATATCTAATCTAGCAGCAGTCTTTAAAACCATTTGCATGTGTAAACCTCATCATATTCATGTGGAGGGATGCAATTATAGGTAACTTTTCAAATCAACTGTATTGTGATGATTAGTTTTATGTGTCAACTTGGCTAGGCTATAGCACCCAGTCATTTAAACACTAGTCTAAGTGTTCCTGTAAAAACACTGTGTAGCTGTACTTAGCATCTAAAATGAGTTGTCCTTAAGTAAGTGAGATTACCCTCCATAGTATTAGTGGGGCCTCATGCAATCAGTTGAAAGGCATTAAGAGCAAAAACTAAGGTTTCCTGGAGAAAGAGGAAATACTACTCTAACACTACAGCATTAACCCCTGCATGAGATTCCAGCCTGCCAGCCTATCCTACAGATCTCGGACTTGCTAGCCCCCACAAATGTGTGAGCCGATTCTTTAAAATAAACCTCTTAATACATATGTATCCATCCTATTGATCTGTTTTTCAGGTTCTGGAGGATCCTGACTTTTATAAATACTGACTAAATGTCTGCAACTATAAGTAGGACAACACAGAAACTCCATATGTAGACTTCCAGCAAGGCTATGCACATAGCAGGTGACAAATATTTGTTAAGTATAGATGAACAAAGAGATGGCTTCCTTAAAATAGAAAAAAGAAAGGAAGTCTATAAAATCCTTAAAGAAAATATTACCTACCAGAAAAAGCTTTAAATAAACTTTAGATTGATATTAAATGAATATTTTGCTTAATTTTTACAATGTTATCAAAATTCATTAAAGTTATCCAGAATTAGTGTTATTCTTATTTACTTTAAATCTTAGATTCACACTATGGGCTTCTTTCAGGTATTCTTTACTACGGGTATTGGTATAAGGTATAATTCTCAACATAAATAATTCAATAGAGTCCAAAAAAGCGCTGGAAATTACACAGGAGCCCTTAAGAACACTGAACATGGAGTTAGCAAAAGGGGTTCGTTTAGAAAAGGGTCTCCACTCTCAATGACCTTGGATAAGTCATTTAATAACAGTGAGTCCTAATACTGTTGTGTGGAATAGAGATAATTCATATAAAATGATTTTTACACTGTAGATCACTACACAAATATTATTTTTGCCATTAAACATTTGATGGTGGCAATAATGGCATGGCATCTAATTCTATCTCAAATGTGTTTAGAAATAGTGTCTTTTAACTGAAATTTAAATAAAAACTTGAAAAAAGGGAATAAACTTAAAAAAAACTGTCTTTCAAAACATCACATATCAAAAAACAGAAAAATAAGATAGTCAAAATTATGCTTGAAGGTCTCAGTGTAAGAGATCTACTACCACTCTAAGAGTTCAAATGCAACGGGAATCTCAAAAATGTAGATCATGGTCCCTATTCTTGAAAAGTTCATGAAACCTATGTTGTATACTTCCTGTCCCTCCCTCAATATTCACACCCCCACATTTCCAAAAAGTATGATTGGAGTATTTGAAGCAATAACCAAGAGTGATATAAATATTTTCAAAGCTACGAAGGTACTTAAATGCCAAATATAAGCATTACTGCAGGGACCATTTAGGTTTCTAAACAATAATTGTAACATGCAAATTAAGTCTATTTTTAAGCACTAGTTATTCTAACATAACTAATTATGTTAGAATACAAGGGAATAACTTCTTAAAACAAAACAAAAACTGTAAATTGCCATAAATCTAATAACAAAAGCAAACTAGTCTTCCCAATATATCTGTTTTTTTCTTTTCAAGTGGTGCTTCTGAGTTACTTCTATTTATTAAACAACCAAAACAGTCCAATATTTTCAATCCATTCTAAATTAAATCATCTTAACTCATGCCTTCTGGATTTAAAGAAGAAACATTAAGCTAGATGAAAAGTCAATTTTTCCAATCATTCTGTCAACACTTCACCTAAAATTAAACACCTACCCTCAATTTTCTATATCCAATTCTAGATTTCTGTTGCAGCAAACATGACTACAAAACAAATTCATATAATCACTTAAAGCCAGGAAATCTTTTAGTTATGCCAAGTTGTGGATTTCAGGATGTGTTATCATTTGTTGTCCAACAATATCACTTATGTCTTCATAATGCAAGTAGTAAGCCTATTTATTTGATATAGTTCTAAGAGAAGATACCATAAGACAGAGAAGATAAGATCTTCCAATGAATACTCAATCCTGAAAAGATATACAGGTAAGCAAAGAAGTGAGTTTAGTTGTTTACGTTTGAAGTAAAACATAATACTCCAAACATCTTCAGATGGTTTGGTTAATCATTATGAAAAAGGCTTTAAATATGTACACACTAAGTATAGCAAAGAGAGATCAGAAGCAGGCTAATAGAAAACAATAAATATTAAAGTGTTAGTCCAGATCAAGAAAATTCTTCTTACTCTTGCTAGAAGGAGAAATTAGGTAGAAACAATCAGTACTTTCTGTTAGTTAAGATATTGTACAGTCAGGACACAATGCTAAGCTATTTTCTGACTATTAGTTTTCACATGAGGCTAAAAAATAAATCAACTTTGCCTTTCAGGAGTTTATCTAATTTCAGCCATGTAATTGTTGTTATTCTTAAAATATTTCTGTGCCAAAAGAGCTCTTCTACAATATATTATTACTTGCTTTTTTAAATTCGCAGTTCATAATTAAGCACTAGGATATTACCAACAAAGCCTGAAGTATACCACAGATTTATATCCATATAATATTTTACACAAAGATTTTTTAAGTTGTGAAAATGACTATTATTGACTGTTATACTAAAAAATATTTTTTACAAAAAGATATAGCCTTTGAAAGGAAAATTTCTTTATGTTATATAGAAAGCACAAGTAAAATTTGGATCTTTTTATCTCTTTAAGCCTCTACTCCAAGTTTTTTCTAAGTCTTTCAGTTTTAATCATCGAATTCTCAAGAATACCTGGAAAAGTACAAAAAAAATGAATTCTCAAGATTATCTGTTAAAGTACAAAAAACCCCTTTAACACAAAAGAGGAAAAAAATTTTTGAATTACCCTGAAACCCAAACTAATGGCATTATAAGGAAAAGAAAATTTTCACGTTTCATCTACTTACATAGAGTAAATGTTTACTTTAAAATTTCAGACAAAATTTTAAGTAAAAGTATTGTCACCAATTTTTAAATTCTACTGGAAAGCGTAAAAACATTACAAAGCTAGTTCAGTTGTACAAAACAATTTATAACTTCAGGGATGACTTTAAAATATAAAATTTATTATGATAATTATATGAAAGAAGCATCACTTGCCTTCTGGGAAATAACAGAATCTCTCTACTGTCAAGCAAAATTATTATTAATAGGCTCAATGTTATAACTTCATTATACAGTATAATGTAAATAAAATTGTGGATAATTCTCATTAGTGCCACTCTACATCTATAACTTTGGTTAAACAAGTTAAAACTAAAGTACATGAGCTAAGGATAGCAAATACTGCCTTACTCTACCATTACAAATGTTAAGAAAAAGTTCCCTTAATTTTTTAATAAATGTTTTAATTTGTATTAAGTCACATTATGATTCTACCTAATGTAAATATTAATTCTGCCTTTTCTGTCATGATCACTTACCCAGGTTTTGAAACAAATATGTCAACAGATAATTAGTAAACACTTCATGTGCAAGTGTCATGCTAAGTACTTTATATAAAAATGTAGCTATGTGACTTCAGGAAGTCACTTTGCCTTTCCAGGCCTTAATTACCTAAATGATAAGGCAAGGGGATTAAAAAGGATAATCTCTTCAAGCTCAAATATTCTGTAATTCTTAAATAAACAGGATCTAAACATATCTGACCATAAATTCAGAGAGATCTTCTTCACATTCTTAATTGACTTAAATAGATTTAAAATAACTCTGTTATAACTTAACATCATGTCAAGTGTGCTGGAAATTTAAATCCAAAGAGTTAAGTAAACAAAAGATTGATAAATGCCTGAAGTAATGATTTTTCATACAATTTCTGAAAATAATTGATCTTAATTTTATATATCACTTATGAAAATATAAATCATTTTTGTTATTGCTAGCTATGGGTGGGAGGCCCATGTCAGGAAGGGATTTTATTCATGTTTTGGGATAAATGCAAAAAGAGGCCTTCTATTTCCCTTTTTTAAATAAACAGTTATTGTCACACACAAGAGGAGAACTATTAAGGGAAATTTAGATGCCAGAGGTCTCTCTTTATGAGAAGTAATCTTAAAACCATCAGTAACAAACAGTATTAAATCAACTGTTGAATAACTATTGATCAAGAAAAAAATTAGTCAATAAAGTATAATCAACATTTAAGAGCAGATCAATTGCATTAACTCAAAATACAGAGCACTGCAGTAGGCTCTAGTAGGAGCCCTGAAAAGAAAAAATTATAAATCAATAACATTGCAAATACACATGAAATCTGTTTCAAAGAACTTTGTAGTAATAGCTTCATAACTAAGTGCTGTTGCAATAAAAACACAGCTTATTGTGATCAATTGGGAGTCATTTATTTTATTGAAATTTCCATTACAATGTTATTTGAACAAATCATAAAATACTCTTGTATGACATCCTACTGATATTTAATAAAATGTGAAGTTTACCGTACTGGCTAGCTAATTGCCACAGGGAATCATCAAATGGAAATGATTCACGTATGGAAGTTTACTCCTGTAATCATTCACCAGTTGTACACCTCAACTGATAAAACTAGTGATGGAGTCAGGTTTTTAAACTGGTCTGTGTCATTTATTACCACTTCCTCCATGCTTAATTGAAACTATAAATTGACCCAGATTTGTTTACATTTGTCAAAATAATAACTCAAGGAATAGATACAAGGAGTGTATAAACAAAATTCAAAAAGAATTCAAATTAGACCTTTTAGAAAATTCCTTGCAAGTTATTTCATGGTCTCTTACTCCATAGATAATATTTGATATTGACTTTATGCATAATCCTATCTTTACCTGTTATGACATTCTATAGACTTTGTTTCTTTCTTTGGGAAATAAAAAACGAAGATACACAAGATGGAATGCCATTAAATTAAGCACACAAAAATCTCATTTGGTAGTTCAAATTATGAATGACTTTGCAACAAGGTTTATATCCCCAAATTTCTAAATGCATGTTAAAGAAAGAAATTAAACTTGGGATTATGAATCAACATTAAATTTAAATGGGTTACTAAGAAGCAAGTTTATATATTTTTATACTAGGATTTATACAAACAACCACAGTTTCATTTAGGAAATAAGTATTATTTTACACTGAAAGAAGTTAGCAATGATATTTCCCAGTATAAAAAAAAAGTAACAGTAAAGAATTGGTTATCTATATTTATATCATTAAATTGACTTTGAGTAAATTACAGTTAACAACCATGCTTCAAATGGCTGAAAGGCACAGTATTTAGAATGCACCAAACTAGGTGGCTGAATACAAAATCAAGTAAGTCCTAACATCAGCTTTGCTACTGACATTATATATCACTTTTTGAAAGACATTTTGTATCTTTCTGTTTCTTCTGCACTTCTATTCAACAATTATTTATTGTTATGAAATTACAAACTAGTAAATTAACATTTAGGCATGGGTCAAGAGTCAATTCTTTTAAACATTTGCTTGATATTATTACATCATTTTTAATTCATAGTAAATTAATTTCAGTAAGTGAATAATATCTGATTTGATATTTTTCATCCCTAAATAAATCCAAACAAAAGATTGAAGTTATTTAATAATTTTCATTGTTAAAAATCACAAATTAAAAACCATATATGCCTTGGTTTAAAACTGTGTCAGCATATTAAAATATCTTTCCAATGATACATTTGAATTTATTTTCAAATAACATATGTGATTCATACATTGTTTGGTGAACCAAATGCCAGAAATAGGCTGAGTCAACTATGATATGTTCCAGAATATTTTCCCATTTACAAAGTTAATTGGATAAAATCTTGTGAAATGGTATTCATTATATTTTCAAATGTCATAAAATCTAGTGTAAGGAAAGGCAATGAATAGAATATTCATCTAATTTGGCACCGGCCAGAGCAGGGGGAAACCTAAAAAGAGCAAATGGTAAAGATGAAAAATGCCCAAGAAAGCAATGCTTGCATATCTAAATTATAAACTCGAATACAATAACATTAATATTTAAGTTACAGTCTACCATTTTATAAAAGCAAAAATAGATGTTTTCCATGTATTTGATTACTTGCCTGTGTGACATAAAACCTCAAATGTTCTTATACATAAAAAATAGAGTAAAGCTATTCCCCAAGTAATCAGTTAATTTATAGTGGCAGTTAAGCACTTTTTTTTTTAAATGTATATATCCTTTATTTAATTTTTCAGTTAAGCACTTTTAAGTAGAAATTAATCTAGCTCTGCTGGCAAGCATTTGGACAGGCGTCCACATATATGAAGTGGTGAAACTATCATCTCTAAAGACCTTTCCAGATCAGAATATATACTTTTTTCTTCTCTATTATTTATCTTCCAAATCAGAAAATACTTGCTATTTGTAACACTTCAAACAATAAATAATACTGAAAATGAATTATTTATTACTATTAATTATAGTCCACTTCCTCCACCCAGTTATAAAGTTAGGAGTGTTTCTTTTTCATACCTTGTTCTATACATGTGCAAACATAAATATATTTAAATATGCATCTATAGGTTTTCCCTACAAAAAAGTAGCAAATTAAAATATAATTATACGATGTGTCTAGTGTAGCAACTAACTATGAGGTAACTATGTTTTCATTATTTTAGAAAGATGGACATTTAGAAAAAATTTGCATTTATTGTGTGCTTCCTATGTCCCAAGTACTATTTGATATGCTCTTCTGCAATCTTCATAATGACTCTGAGTTATACTTAATTACTATTCCCCACCTCCCCTAGCAGCCCTCCAACCTTTCTAAAAGCTGCATGGTCTACCAATGCATGATCTTAAAATTCTATTTAAGCGTTTATTGAATGATAAATTTTCAAACGTTCTAAAAATCTCCAGCAACCTAACTGAACACATGGGCTCAAAGTTCTGCTGGGATTTATTTAGCTGGTCAAAGAGGACCATAAGCATAAGTGAAAATTTACAAACACACCTAACTGTTGCCCAGAATCACCTCTAGATTTGTGGAGAAACTTAGTTACTTTATATTCACTAATTATTATTTTTAAAGAACTAGTATACCTTACAGATTTCTGAAGCTTTCTATTATATACTTCTGAGAGGTTTCCAGGAAAGATTTATTTAAGATAATTCAGTTTAAGCTCATTAAGAATAGTGTTGTTTTATATTTTTATGAGGTTTCTTTCCAAGTGTAACACTGTGTTCATCCTCTCTGATTACTAGAATGAAAATATGTGATTGGTAAAGTGATTTATTTCCAAAAATACATACTTAAAGATTAACCAATATGAGTACCTCTTCACAGGTTCTGCCATTCTATTCTATTCAAGGAATCTCCTTGCTTTTGAAAAGTATACTAAACACGTGGATTAAGCTTATTTAACCACAGCATTCTCTCTCTAAAGAAAGTTTTTAAAAATGCTATATTAGAATTGTGGTGGGTAAAATCAAGACGGTAAAGGCAAGTACTAAAGATAAATATACTTCATTTTAAAATATTTTACATAGAATTATTATCCCACATATTACCAAGCTTGTAGTATTTAAAGCTTTGTCCATACTGTCACCTGTGCCATTTTCATCCATAATATAGGTACTATATACTATTGTAAATAATGAAAAACAATAGTGAATTACGATTATTTATAATTAAGTTTTATGATACAACATGTTCTCAATTCAAGGTATAAACCAGAAAACAATTTTTTTATTATAAACATAACATCCAAATTCATACAATTACCCTTCCAAATAAATTAGTAAAAACAGCATAAATATTATGATGTATACAAAGAAAAGCAAATCTCAAGAATATAAACATTAAGAAATCATTTATTTTCTTGTTGAATGTAAAACATTTCACACTTATTGAAAATAATACAGAATTCCGTGATACACGTTTCCTGTATTTGCTCTCCCTATAACATTATCTCTTTAACCCACTCCAATCAGGTTTTCAATCCCAACCACTCCCCCGAAGCATCTCCTCATGAAATCACCAATGACCTGTATCTAGACAAAACTCAGTTCTTTTCTTACTTGACCACAGCATTTCATAGTGCATGATTCATTCCTCAAATTACTGTCTTCCCTGGTCATGGCCTTAAATACCTTCCATAGCCTAACTTTTCATTTTTCCCTAGACCCAAAACCCAAATGTCATATTTGTCATTTCTACTTGAATTTCTACTATGCATCTAAAACTTAACACAGATAAAACAGAATACTTGATTCTACTATATTTTAAATATATATATATGTGCATACATATATTTATGTTATATATAAATATATATTATATATGTGTGTATTTGTATTTATTTATATATTAGTTATGTCTTCCCCAGTAGATCATAAACTCCATGAAAACATGGATGTTTTCTTTTTAACTGTTATATCCTCAGGGCTGTGAACAGTACCTAAAACATAGTTAGAGCTCTATAAATACGTATTAAGTGAATGAATAAATAACATACAAAATTGAAATAAATGATTTCTTACTTTGCTTTTGCCCTGGGCTTAAAAATAATACGCAAAACAGTTTTAAACCTAAAACCATTAGAGGGTAAAAAATGATGAATTGTTTTATTTACTTATTTATTTTTATTTGAGAGAGAAAGAGAGAGAGCACATGCACATGCAGGGGTGAGGGGCAGAGGGAAAGGGATAAGCAAACTTCCCTCCAAGCAGGGAGCCAGCCACAACACTGGATCCCAGGACTCCGAGATCATGACCTGAGCCAAAGGCATATGCTTAACCAACTGAGCCACCCAGGCGCCCCTGAATTGTTTTATTTCTAACTGCATTACAGAACAAATGGATTTCTTTTGTTTCATAGCAGTCAAGTTGATCCTAATCAATAGTAAAAATGATGATGATGATAGCTACTGTTCAATAGCTATCACGTGCTAGTTACATCTGAAGGTGCTTTGTATATATTTTATCCTAATAACAGTTCTAAAAGATAGGTATTTTCATCCTCCCAAATACAAATAATGATCGATATGGAAACTAAGGCTCAAGAGTCAGCAACCCGTCCAAGTTCTTTTAAGAAGTGGGGTTGGGATTTGAGTCGAAATCAGTCTGACTCAAAACAGAATATTTTTAAAATAAATCTGTTTTCACTTGTTTTTAATTTTAGTTTTTACTTATTTAAAAACAGGATTCAATTTAATTTAAAAAAAAAAAACTATCAGTCAATGGCTACAATGTGTAACACACTGCAGGATAGTAAATAAATAGAGAAATATGATCCCCGGTCCTATAGAGCTTATTATATACAATTTAAGGGAGCCCTGGAGATAGGTTTCAAACCAAAAAGTATATATTATATATATTTAAAAAATAAAAATTATAAATATATGAAGCAGTTATTTTATTTTTAAAATGTAATTTTCTCTTGTCTTATAATACCTATTTTAGTATTATTAAGTAAAACGTGGATTAAGTAGGCTTCATCATTACAAACTTCTAATATATCTCCTTTACCCAGGAACTACCTATCAGGGCATTTTTAACAGTCTTTCTCTGTTACACATTTGATGGAAGATGGCTTCCACAGGCTACAGATACTCACGGGGGCCTACTCTGTAGAGAAGGTACAACTGAATTTGATTCCTAACCAATACTTATTATTTACCCTCTCTCCCCTATAAGAAAGTATGTGAGTATATTTGCAAAATATTAATTAACACATTACTGTAACATTAACTTGAATCAGCTATAATTTTAATAACTTAAAAGTAAAATATTGCAAAATTTTGGTAGCAATGACACTAAGAGAATGCTAGCTGAGAAGTATAAGCCAAGCACTGACTTATTACTTAAATGTATTATCTTTAAATATTATTAGTAACAAACTACTTACAATTATGACTCATCAATGTGTTCCTACACATATGCTTGTGACCTTATCTTTATGTAACAGATTATTCATGCCTCTGGGCATGAATATTTTCTTTAATATTTATCTTGCCTCTTGGCCATTTTCTAGCTCCACAGGACAAACAGGAAAGAAGGTAAAATAAATTTACATCAGTCAGTGTTTTTTCTCTGTAGCTCTTCTCAGAGTTGAGAGGAAAAAAACTAAAGCTAGTAAAAATATGAAAGACTTAGTGTGTGTATAAATTTCACTTATTAATACTTTAACTTTCTTCACCAACAATAAAAGGAAACACTGGTATCAAACACTCAATAGCAATTGTCAGAACTCATCGTTTTTATTCAAGTCTTAGAGACCACTAGTAGAAGAAAAGTCCTAAAAATGAAATAAAATACCAAAGAACTGGGGAAAACTGGTGTTCAAAATATGTTATTCTTTTTATTTGCACTGCTTATAAAAATCACCTTGTTTCTACTCACTTTTCTAAGGCTAATAATGATTATGATTTGAAAGTATACATGTCAATGATATTGAGTTTTTGTCCCAGTAAAAAGATAAGCACCCAATTTTTTAAATGGCATATTAAAAGACATACAGACATATAATTAAATGTTCAACTTTATATATAATAAAGTAATGCAAATTAAAACAGAAATAAAATGCTGTTGGTAAAAAAGTGTATTAACATCTAGCCTTGTAGGAGGGGGGACACTGATAATACTGCGGGTAGAATATCACCTGGCAGGTGTTTTCTGGAGGGGAATTTGTTAATATGTACCAAACACCATAAAATGTTATGTGCCAAGTAACTGATGTGAATATAGTAATTACATAGTTAACAATTTTCACTTGTTATTATTCAAATTATGAATAATAGCAAAAACTAGAAACAAAGTGAATTTCTAACAATTGTCTAAATATTTGTGACATTTTATAGCAGAACACTACATAGTAAATACACACTGTATTTATTTATATTTATTAATATGGAAATGTTGATGATAAATTGCCACATAAAATGCTAGTTTAAGAGCAGTGAATGTAGGGGCGCCTGGGTGGCACAGCGGTTAAGTGTCTGCCTTCGGCTCAGGGGCGTGATCCCAGCGTTATGGGATCGAGCCCCACATCAGGCTCCTCTGCTATGAGCCTGCTTCTTCCTCTCCTACTCCCCCTGCTTGTGTACCCTCTATCGCTGGCTGTCTCTATCTCTGTCGAATAAATAAATAAAATCTTTAGAAAAAAAAAAAAAAGAGCAGTGAATGTGTATGTGTATGAGTTTTCATACTGGCGTAATCTTGAATAAGCAACCACACTGCCAGTAAAGGTTGCTCTAAGTAGAATGGTTGGGCAGGCAAATGATAATAGCAAATCAGTCAGTCAAGCATCAAATCATTTCCACCTCTATGGAAAGTAAAGAGCAAATAACTTGAATTCAGTATTTCTTCTAAAGGAGTCAAAAGCACTGAAAATCCCAAATCAGAGATGTGATAATATAGTAAAAATTATACTCTCTAGTTATAGTAATGTCCTAAAGTCTAGTCCAATATGCATACAATGAACTCATGAAGGGTTGTTTAACTTTTGTTCTAAATCCATCTATCCATCCATCCACCCAAAGCAATTTAAGCTATAACCTCTCTTCAGGCTTTCACATTAAATGATCCTTCTTAAAAATAAATACATACATACATACATACATATTCCTTCTTAAGACCTAAAGGTATTCTAGGAGATCTAAACTCCAAAAGACTCTATCACTTTTATCACATCAGATGAGGAACTGATGCCAAGGAATTCAAGAAAATTAATATATCAGGTGAAGAAAGCATACAACTTCAAATGCTTTCCTAATTCATCTCATCATGTAAATGAGTAATTTAATTTTGCAGTTCCCAGGGTTCTATGTTCTAATTTTCACTTTTTGTTACCTAATCTATATAATCCAAATGTTGTGCCTACATTGCCACATTTCATATTAAATACAGCTTTTTATGTGCATAGAAAACATTTTAGTTGGAGTCTTCACATAACCTGAAACACTTGTCTCAAATAAAACATCTGCTTTGCCACCAAATGTTTCAAATTTGAAGACATTTGTTTCAATCACCTTTGTAGAAATCAGCATTTTTCTTGATTTGAGGCCAATTTTTTTTTTAAAGTTACTATATATTTTCTATGGAGAAATCTATTCCTAGTAGAAATAAGAACAAAATATATTTCATTTTACTACTGCAACAAGTTTACCTGAAATATTTTCAAACTTTTATACCTGTTCTTTCAGACACTATCAAACATTTCATTTCTAAAAGACTTACCAAATACCTTAAATTAATAAGCAGAAGCTTAAGAAATAACTACAATGTGAATCAGCTTTTACTTATATGGAACTTTTCCCCTAGTGTGTCCAGCTGAGAATTATTACATTTATTAATTTATCAAAGCTTATCAAACTCATGCCTTTTTTAAAAGATTTTATTTATTTATTTATTTATTTATTTATTTATTTGAGAGAGAAAGAGAGAGGACAAGCAGGGGAGCATTAGGCAGAGGGAGAAGCAGGCTCCCCGTGGAGCTGGGAGCCCAATGAGGGACTGGATCCCAGGACCCTGAGACCATGATCTGAGCCAAAGACAGACGCTTAACCAACTGAACAACCAAGGTGTCCCTCAAATTCATGTCTTCTTAATTTTAAAAATATTATTTAAAAACTTAAGACACCCTTCTGATGTCCTTAACTATGTTAATATTAATGACATCTTAAATATATATTAATTTTAGAAACTTTTAAATAGATGAAGCTATTCTACGTTGACAAAAATAATGGGTAACATTTATTGAGTGTGCATTCTGTGCCAGGCAGTTTTCTGTTACTGTTTTACACAAATCCTTTAGTTTATTTTTCAAAAGAATCCTAGATAGTACCATCATAAGCCCATCTCACATGTAAAAATAATCTCGCAGATGTTAGGTCAATGGTTCACGGTCAAATAGGTAATAACTGGCAGCACTAGCCAGGTCCACTCATACCTCCTAAGACTGGGTATCATATGATGCAATAGTATTCAGTCAATAGAAATTCATAGTGTAAAAGAAGAGTGGATGATAATAATAGCAAATACTTAAAACTAATTAGGTCCCAGTGTTTTAAACATTTTCCCATATCGACTAACTTAACCCTTTTTATACCCCTCTCCTAACTTTATAGATGAGAAAACTGATGAACAGAGGAGTAGAGTAACTTGCCCAAGGACACTGATAGTACGCTGCAGGGTCAGGAATCTGACTCAGACATTCTGGCTCCCAAGTGAGGCTCTTTATGTTACACTACAAAAAAAGATATTTAAATTTTTTGCTACGTACAAAAAAAGTATGAAGAGTATGATTCCAATTCCCTAAGAAAACAATCTTACAAACACAAAGAGTTTGGAAAGATATACGCTAAGGGGATTAACAGTGATCATTCCAGATTAGAGGGATATTTGGGACACCTGGGTGGCTCAGCTGGTTAAGCAACAGACTCTTGATATCTTGCTCAGGTCATGATATCAGGGGCTTGAGATCTAGCCAGTGTGGGGCTCCGCGCTCAGCAGGGAGTCCACTTGAGATTCTCTCCCTCTCCCTCTGTCCCTCACCCCACTCCCATGCTTGCGCTCTCTCTAAAATAAATGAACAAATCTTTAAAACAAAACAAAAACAAAAAAACAGTGATCATCCCTAATTACAGGGATATTTTCGATCTCCAATCACCTGCTATGATTCTACAGTAATTCTGGTGTATCACCTTTCATATCTATAAACCTACATTAAAGTTTT
Organism: Ailuropoda melanoleuca; assembly: GCF_002007445.2. NCBI lineage: Eukaryota > Metazoa > Chordata > Mammalia > Carnivora > Ursidae > Ailuropoda > Ailuropoda melanoleuca. Next base: position 59,303,608 of record NC_048233.1, on the reverse strand, counting down.
AATGGCTGTACAGTATTCTTCTATATCGTTTGCCTTTAATTTCTAAATTATTTTTTTAAATAATGTACATTATATTTTTTAAAAATACCATTTATAACGACACTAAAAAGAACAAAATACCTAGTAATAAACTTAACCAAAGAAGTAAGGGACCTGTACTCTGAAAACTATAAAACACTGCTAAAAGAAATTGAAGATGACACAAATGGAAAGATATTCCATTCTCATGCTCATGGATGGGAAGAATTAATATTGTTCAAATGTCCATATTACCCAAAGCAATATACAGATTCAATGCAATCCCTATCAAATACCAACAGCATTTTATACCAAACTAGAACCACAGAAATTTGTATATAACCACAGAAAACCCCAAAAAGCCAAAGCAATTCTGGGAAAGAAGAACAAAGCTGGAGGTATCATAATACCAGATTTCAAGATACATTACAAATCTGCAGTAATCAAAACAGCATGCTACTGGCACAAAAACAGACACACAGAAATGAACTCACAATTGTACAGTCAATCTATGGCAAGGAAGGCAATATACCATGGGGGAAAGACAGTCTCTTCAATAAACGGTGCTAGGAAAACAGGACAGCTCCATGTACCAGAACGAAACTGGACCACTTCCTTACACCATATTCAAAAATAAACTCAAAATAGATTAAAGACCTAAATATGAGACCTTAAACCACAGAAATCCTAAAAGAGAGCACAGGTAGTAATTTCTCTGACATGGGTCACTGCAACTTTTTTCTAGATAGTCTCCTGAGGCAAGGAAAATAAAACCAAAAATAAACTACTGAGTACATCAAAATAAAAAGCTCTTGCACAGCAAAGGAAACTATAAAAAAAACGAAACAAGAAGGCAACCTACAGAATGGGAGAAGATATTTGCAAATGATATATCTGATAAGGGATTAATATCTAAAATTTATAAAGAACTTCTAAAACTCCACACCAAAAAAAAAATCTGATTAAAAAATGTACAGAGGACCTGAACAAACATTTTTCCGAATAAGACATACAGATGGTCAACAGACACATAAAAAGATGCTCAACGTCACTAATCATCAGGGAAATGCAAACCAAAACCACAATGAGATATTACTTTACATCACTTTAGAATGATTAGTATCAAAAAGACAAAAAATAAATGTTGGCAAGGCTGCAGAGAACACTTGTGCATTGTTAGAATGTAAATGGACATTCATCCAAAACCTGAAAATAGAAATACCATATGATCCTGTAATTCCACTACTGAGAATGAAAACAGAGATACTAATTTGAAAAGATATATGCACTCCTACGGTTACTGCAGCATTATTTACAATAGTCAAGATGTGGAAGCAACCTAAGTGTCCATCAATAGAGAAATGGTTAAGGAAAATGTGGTCTCACTCTCTCTATATATAATAGAATACTATGCAGCCATAAAAAAGGATGAGCGTGTGCCATTTGAGTGAACACGGATGGACCTAGAGGGGATTATGCTCACTGAAATCAGTAGGACTGAGAAAGATAAATACCATATAATTCCACTTATAAATGGAATCAAAAAAAAAATAAACAAAAAGCATTATCAGACCTATAAATACAGAGAACAAACTCACAGTTTCTGTTAGGGGAAGGGGGATTGAGCAAAATAGGTGAAGGGAAGTGGGAGATAACAGGCTTCCAATTATGGACTGAATAAGTCATGGGAATAAAAGGCACAGCATAAGGAATACAGCAAATGATACTGTAATAGTAATGTAATAGGACAGACGATAGCTACATTTGTGGTGAACATAGGAGGATATATAAACTTGTCAAATCACTAAGTGGTACACGTGAAACTAATGTAACATTGTGTATCAAATATACTCAAATAAGAAATAAATAATAACAATAATGCACATTACAGAAGAATGAAAGTAGGAAAATAGCCTCATAAATGTTCTAAATCTAAAGCTTTCAAAGATTTGAAGAGCCAAGATAAGAAACATCTGGAGAATCTTTCTTTCATGAAGTTTTCAAAACATAAAATGACACCCACATCATACTTAAGTTCAACTCGGATACCACTTATCCAACCCTTTGAATTAACCCTCAGATTTCACTCTCAAACCTACTCTCTCCTCTCCATTTTAACAGTGATTGCTTTAGTTAAGTTCTCAGAATCATTTGCCTAGATGATTAAATAAACATTATTAATTCTACCACTTATACTTTCTCCATTTTGATCTAACCATCACTTTGCCTTCTGAAATATCCTCTTAATAAAACAGATAAGTGTATCATTCACCTGTTTTAAAAACACTAGGGATTTCCTGTCGCCTATAGGCTAAAAGTCCAAACTATAGTTGTTCTTGAGGAAAGGGGTTGAGAATGGGAACCGTGGATATTTGTTAAAGGGAACTTCAGCTTTATCTGTTAATGTTTTATTTCTTTAAGAAATTAACTGAAAAGAATTATGACAAGCAGTTAACTTAGAAGGATAGGAATATGGGTGTTAATTGTACTACACTTTATGTTTTTCTATATTTTAAAGTTTCTCTTTTAAAGAAGCATCACTTGGAGGGCACATGGGTGGCTCAGTTGGTTAAGCTTCTGACTCTTGGTTTCTGCTCAGGCCATGATCTCATAGGTGGTGATACTGAGCCCTACATCAGACTCTGCGCTCAGCGGGAAGTCAGCTTGAAGATTCCCTCCCTCTGCTCCTCCCCCTGTGCTCAATCCCCTCCCCCTCTGTTGCTCTAAACTAAATAAATAAATCCTTTAAAAAATCTTCTTAAAAAAACAGAATTAAAAAAAATAAAAGAAGCATCACTTGGATTACTGATTCTAAAAGCAAGTGAAAGCAAGTAAATTATGCTTCCCTACTAAATGACCTATCGAAATGCATTCTTATTTTTATAACATTTTTTCATATCTCAATTATAATAGTAATCACTTGCATTTAGTTTATATACATGTCTGCAGTTTTATACTGGACTGTTGAGCTTCCTCAAGGGTGGGTCAGGCCGAGGGTGCCATTGTTTATTTTTTCTTTTAGACATCCATGCCTACACTTAGAAGTGCTTGATAAATATGTGACAAAGGGAAAGAGGGCTGGAAACAGGATGAGAGGGAAAAAGGAGGAGGGGAAGGAGAAAGAAGGGGAAGAATAAAAATTGATGTCAGTATAAGAAACTTTCTCCAAATGTAGGAAAAATATTGAATTTAAAATTTTAAAGAGTTTTCATTTCTCATTTTAATTCTAAAAACTAGATTGGGACATTACCATCTTATAGAACATAAAGGGTTTTCATAGATGGATGCTAACAAATTTTTCTCCCTGTTTCCCAGACTAAAACAAGGACATAAAATTATTTAAAAGTTAACTTATGTTGGATAAAAGAAAATCTAAGCAGATCACCGAAGTAAGATACTGAAATAACATCTAAGAAAGATTCTAGGGTTTTGTTATTATAATATAAATAAAGACTTATAATATAAGACTTTTTTTTTTTTAAATATCCAGCATCAAAAAAACTTCCCACGGGAGTAAATACCCTTGTGTGGGCTTCCTTGGTAAGAAATATCCTCCATTTCCCCATAAATAAGCTGCAGGGACCAGATGATCCCTTCTGCTCTCATTCCCTGGCAATAAGTGACCTACATTCAGGCAATTTTATGTTTCCATCTGGGATTTTGAATCCTGACAGAGTGATGCTAAGTAAGACTCAGGGACAGTTAAAAAATTATCCATGTGAGGATAAGAGAATTCAGGTGTGGCAAAAGTGTTGAAAATTTAGCAGCAGCAATAGGATAGAGAGTCCAGTGGAACTGGGACCAATGACAGATTCCCAACCTAGACTGTTCAGCGACATGATGCTGGTTATGTTTGCCACTGCTCAGTTTCCCTTGATTTCCTGCCCATTTTCTGAACCTGGTTCTCCAGTGCTTCTGCTGCCTGTGAGAACTATTCAGTTTACTTCAATAAATTCCTTTTCCACACGAGATGGTGAGGGTCAGATTCTACTACTTGCAATGAAGAGTCCTGACTCACAGACTTACCAAAACTTACACACCTTTACTCCTGCCTTGATAGCCATTACAATTCATTTGGCTATAATAAGCAAAGATCTTCAAAGTTCCTGAAAGCCCCATTATTTAATGATTGTGTCTTTCAATAGCAAAATTTGTTAATTCAGAGGAAAAAAGAATAAACAAAATCAAAAGGTTAGGTTGGAACCACAGTATAGAGAACAGACAAAATACGTACTCACTTTGTTCACAGATAAGCATTTTTTTTAAATGCCCGTTTTAGTTTTAGACCACTAAAGAAAGGGTACAAGAGTGAGAGAGTGTGTGCATGTGTTTGTATATGTAATAATTAAGTATTAAAATAAAGTACCAAGGAAATACAGTAATTTCATTTTGGCAATGATTAATCCCCAAGGATAACTAATGTTTCTATTTAAGGAGATCTATATGTGATATTTTGATGTTTGCATTTTCTTCAGCCATCAAATTCATATTTAATTTTTAAAATAAATTTAAGCATACTAGGAAAAGAATGGGTGTTTGGTTCTTAAATAACAACAAAAAGCAAAACAAACAAAAAGAGCCTCTTCTAAAAAGGTACAAATTATAATTTGGAAAATGTATTAAATTATAATTCTAATAAAAGAGAAGATATGTTGGTTGTGGCAAGTTTTCAACTTGAGGTTCCTACTTTAATGGGCAAGGATAATAGAAAGAAATGCACATTGAAGAATTAGCAACAGTTCACTAAATTTTAGTTAAATATAATTAAATTCCCAGGGAATAAGCCACTTTTGGGTCAGGTGATTAGGGGAAAATTATATAAACAAAATTATTCTACCTAAGTCACTAAGAGTGAGGAAATGTGTCTACATATGCTATGTCTATGATGACTGTGTATGATATATATAGTTTTATATATAGTTATAGAAGAAAAAAACATCCTATTAAAATTAGATAACCAAGTAACATCATGTGGAGAGAGTTGTGAGAGAAAAAATCTGGAACAGATTTCAAATGACAGCAAAAGCAGTGCTGCTGTGGAAAGAAGTTCTGGCAAAAGGTACAGAAAGACGGGCACATGGGAAGACAGCCATGAAGCCTGACAGAATTCTGGGAATACAATAATAATATTTAAAATTTATGCCATACTTTTTTTTCTTCAAGCATTTTACACACAACTAATTAATCATCAAAACACCCACATGAATATTTCTCTCTTCATTATCACACCCAAGAACGATGAGTTGCTTCTTCTGAACTACATAGTACAAATCATACTTAAAATTGTTTCACTTTCACACAGAACTTTTATGTAATATTTTTTGTTTTATACAGAAATAATTTAATAATTCTTTTTGGTGTTTTCAACAGATTCTATCACTCCAAACAAATCCAAAATTAGATTGCTTACTTCTGATAAATCTCCTTTGAGAATGACATAGGATTTATTAAAAGAATGGCTACACCCTGGTTGCTAGGGCTCAAATTCAATCTGGATAAAGTATATTAAAGTTCAGAATAAATATTGGACAAATAAATAGAATATTAAAAATTTCTAGAAAGCCTGAAGAAAACACAGGCTTGGGTAATTTTTGTGGGCTTTATAGTATTACTGAATGACCATTTCCCAAGGACTTACTAATCATCAAATCCAATGACCTTTTCTAAAATGTTCTGAATCCTGTGATATTAGCTATCATTCTTTTGTCCTTGGCCTTCCATGACAATGTAATTTACTCTACTTTATTCTATTCACTACAAAATGAATGAATTCAAGACTTCTTTTTGAAAGTGGGTTCTAGGGCCAAACTGCCTGAGTTTGTATTCAAACACTATCACTTATTAGCTATGTGAAGTAAGGCAACCTTTCTGTGTCCGTTGTTTAATGTGCAAAAAGCAGATGTTGATAACAATTTTAACTATTTTTTATGCGTTTTGTGAGAAATATATAAGAAAACATATGTCAAATAGATGTACAGTGCATGACACATAATAAATATGAACAAATGTTAGCAGTGATGATGATGATAATTTTTATTAGTACTATTATCCTCTTATTTGTAATATTCTCTAATTTTATGACTTCAATGATTCCTGCTTTGTGAATGACCTTCAAAACTAAATCTTGTTGATGTAACCTTTTTCTGGAATTTTAATTCTCATTTTCAACTTCCTGCTGAATATATCTCCATTACAGTGCCCTGCCAAAAGGGCAAGTTTCAGTAGACCCCAAACCGAACTCATCATCACCCCAAAATTATCATTCTTATGTTCCTTTTTTCTTGATGTAGAATAAATACAAGTCATATTTTCTATTCTATTTCACTACTCTACCACCTATGTCACAATCTAGAGAGTTATTTTAATATTACACATAAAATAAGGCCCAATTCATTGTCTCCAATTTGATAGTACATAATTTGTCTTGTTATGTTTTCCTACTTTGGCTAAAGGTATTAACCTTTTGCTTAAATAAAAAACTAATAAACATAGTCTGTTATTACTTATTTTAACATCACTTGTTATTCTAGTGCTTGTTTATACATCAGCTCTTTCTCTATTTTTTTTAAATATTAATTTATTTGAGAGAGAGTGAGCGAGAGAGAGAGCATGGCGGGATGGAGGGGCGGGGTGGGGAGAGAGAGCAGCAGACTCCTGCTGAGCAGGGAGCCCAAAGCAGGACTCGATCCCAGGACCCAGAGATCATGACCCCAGCCAAAGGCAGATGCCTAACCAACTGAGCCACCCAGGCACCCACATCAGCTCTTTCAATTTCCTATGTTTCTTATATGGAATGACATACGATCTACTCCATCTCATAAGTCCAAATATTCACTACATCATTGTTTTCTAGCATTTACATATTGTGATACTTAATATTTACTATGATTTACTTTCCTTTTAAATTTCTCCAAATTGGGGGTGCCTGGGTGGCTCTGTCAGTTGAGTGGCCAATTCCTGATTTTGGCTCAAGTCATGATCTCTGGATCCTGGGATGGAGCCCCACATCAACCTCCCCATTCAGCGGGGATTCTGCTTGAGGACTCTCTTTCTATCTCCCTCTGCCCACCCCCCATGCACACATGCACACGCGCTCTCTTTCTTTAAAATAAATATATCTTCAAAAAAAAAGTTTCTCTAAACTGTAGTTAGTATATTACATTGATTTTTTTATTGTGTATATTTGGATATATGTTCAGGAAAAGAGATGCTACAAAATATTTATAGTAAAAAGTGGATGTTAGGTCTGATAGGATTTAGAATCACTATACTCGGGGCGCCTGGGTGCCTCAGTCGTTAAGCGTCTGCCTTCGGCTCAGGGCGTGATCCCAGGGTCCTGGGATCGAGTTTGACAGCTCATAAAAATTATTTTTTGGAGTTTTCATCACTTAAGAAAGTGACCTATACAGATGTTTTTTGTTGTTTTATTCCCTCCCCCCTCCCTGGGAATAAAGCACTGGGAATTTTTCACCTCTCTCGCTGGCTGTCTCTATCTCTGTCAAATAAATAAATAAAATCTTTAAAAAAAAAAAAAAAAGAATCACTATACTGGATGAAGAGCTACATCATGAAGTTCTATTGCCTTGCTAGATTTATTAAAGGGAGGAATGTTCTAATATTTATTAAAGGGAGGAATGTTTACTTATTTTAATATTATGGCCATTTGGTACATTCTATATACGAAGAATAGGGCAATGTTAAACATTATCAGTATCATACTATTTTACAAATGCCTATATCACCCTACATTACCAATCCCTAGTATGTAATTATTGCAAAAATCTCACTACCCATATTGATTTCATATGTACAGATTCTATGACAGAATTAAGTACATTAACTCCTATATAAAAAAAAGTTTTCATGGGGCACCTAGGTAGCTCAGTCGGTTAAGGGTCTGATTCTTGATCTCAGCTCAGGTCTTCATCTCAGGGTCTTGAGTTCAAACCCTGTGGTGGGCTCCATGCTGGGTGTGGAGCCTACTTAAAACAAAACAAAATTAAATTTAAAAAAAAGCCAGGGTCATACTAAGAATAAATTCTGCAAATCAGTATATAACTATCCACTTGTATTTATAAAATCATTTATAAAATCAGTTATATACTGCAAATCAGTATATAACTATCCACTTGTATTTATAAAAGACATCAAGGAAGTCATTCTTGAACAGATTATACAAAAATCCTAATTCTGACACTTAAGCCAGGTCATTAATTTATTTGATATTATCTATTAATATTATTAATAGATACTATTAATCTGATATTAAGAGAAAGATGTCATCATTTCCTCTTTGACCACTTACCAACAACAGATCTGTAGAATTACTATACTTTTCATGAATTAAGAAAATAAGGGCTTATAATTTCAGGAATAAGTGATAATGATCATTTCCCTTACATCTATCACAAATTAAACATCCATGTTTTTCAGAAAATATTTAAAGGGTCTGTTTTTGCGAGTGTTGATGTTAAGGATATTTTCTGTTCCTTTTTGTGTTTGAAGACCATTATCTTCTCAGTAGGGCCATCAGATTTGCTAGCTAACACTACCAGAGAATAAAATAATTGTCCATACTATCATTTGTAAGTTCTTCAATAGACATACTTAATTTTGTAAGATAAGAGCAGAAAAAAATTTGCCCACAAACAAGTTTGACAGCTCATAAAAATTATTTTTTGGAGTTTTCATCATTTAAAAAAGTGACCTATACAGATGTTTTTGGTTGTTTTATTCCCTCCCCCCTCCCTGGGAATAAAGCACTGGGAATTTTTCATTTCAAAAGAAGAGTAAGAGTGACTTAAACCATCTACAAAGTGATGACATAAATGTTTATGGGCAAAGATATTTATCTATTTGAAAAGGTTATTTTTAAAGGCTTTAGAGATTCTATTGTAATAAATATCCACGGTCAGGAAGAATTACTGTATTTTGAAATAAGATACACTTTCCTAATACATTGAGATGTGTTAATGTTGAAAGCTCAAAAACACGAAATGCATTTATGACATCAATAGAAAGATGAATTTCTAAACATTCTATCTATTTTAAAGACAGAAAATGTACATCAAAAACCAGGGATGTACTGTATGGTGACTAACTTAGTTATCCAGAAAAAAAAAAAGACAAAAAATGTTTGCAAGTTAATATGCCTTAGTAGAAATTTCAGGTCTTCATCTTTTCCTTCTTCTCTAACTGGGTACCTTTTCAGGATCATATCTTTTAAAAAGTACAAATTTCAGATTTTCTCTGAGGTCTCTTCCAAATCTAATTTCCTATCCTAGGGTACACTCTAGACCCTAAAGAATAATAACACACATGGGAACATACAAATTTTTCCAGGTAGAACACCATTCTTTGGGGAAATCTATACATATACATATGCAGTTTTCAAATCTAGGCACACCAGTTTCTAGTAATTCACATTTATCACAAAAATGAAGTCCACGTTTCATGATCTGCTTCTTGATATAATCCTGGTAAGATTTTTAGTATCAACCTTTAAAATAATAGTTAATACTAGCAAGTGTTTATTTAGTACTTACGAAATATTGTCTAAAGATCACTACCAAATACATAATCTCATTAATACAGTCCTCTGAGGGTTACTGTCCTCATTAAACTTAAGGACACTGAGGCATAGAAAGAACTCAGGATTTGAGCTCAGGCAGTCTTTCTCCAAGTCCCACCTCTTAACCTCTTCTCTGCATTGTTCTTTCTTCCTTGGCCTTTACTCAAATCTCCAGCTCCTACATTCATTATGGTTTCACTACCCCCTCCTTCTCACTCTTGCTAAGAGGGTCTATGGACTATTCATTCAAACAGAACTACCCCAGAAACCTGGAAAGGGAAAGAAAAAAAAAAAAAAAAAAAGTAAATTCTGGTAAAGTTAAAGAGAGAAGGATATATTACTCAGACTGTAAAGTAGCAAGACCTGTGCTTTTTGACAGATCAAGAATTGGCTCTAAAGGCAATTTTATTGGAATAAAGGTAGCATTCTCTAAGATTGATTACTCTGTGCTGTGCAGCATAATATATTTAGATTAATAGTATAAACCATAACATTTTAGAATTGGGAGACATTTAAACCATCTATTCCAATCTCTATCTCTGCCCTCTTCTCTCCATACCCAGAAAGAAGAGGCTGAAATGTTAAGTGAATGTTAGAAAAGCTAAGTGGTTTTTTTCAAGCCCTAACAAGCTGTAGCAAAACCAGATAAAGACCCAATGTCATATTCTTATGGGACGCCAATACATTCTGCAAATCCTCATTATTGGGGAATTACTAAATACGGTACAGTACTAAGGCACAGAAAGACTTCAACAAAATAAAGGAATCAGAAGGGAAGGAGCTAGGATTGGTTTTTCCTACAAAATGTTGCATTAGCACTGCAGACAACTAGAGATCCACCGACCCTTAACACTGGTTTCATAATTCTTTTTCACTGTGTTCTCAATTCTGATCCTGCTAAAATAAATGCCATTAGGAGACATTCTTTCTATCTTTTGTGGCTTCTTACTTTTCAGCAACCTTAACATGGCTCTCCCTTCCACAGAGGGCTGGATGAAATTTGCCTAGTCTTGTCTCACAAATTCACTGGCAATCAACAAATTCACTTAAGTCATATGCTAAAATCATCCCATATTGAGACAGACACATATACAAATACACGGATTAGGACGAAGTTCCTTTGAGAGAGAGAAACAGACTGTGTATGTAAGTGGGAGTTAAGAGCAGTAGCATTTTTTAATATATACTATGTATCAGGCATAATAATTGGCATTTTGCACATTATTTCATAAAATGAGCACAACACCCCCATGAAATAGCTCTTATTAACCCAGTTTATACATACTATTAAAGCTTAAAGAAAAGAATTTGTCCAAAGTAACATAATACTAAACCACAGACTTCAGAAATCAGACACCGTATTCATTTATTTAATATCAAAAGCTATATGCTTCATATACACTTATGCAATAAGCCACTATGTGTCTACTTCATTCTATTAAAGTTAATTCTAGAACCAGAAGGAAAACTGGAGCTTAGTTTCTCATACAAAATAAATAAAATAAACAAAGCCCAAGGATATAAAGTAACTCACATAAAATTACATAACAAGTTAATGGCAGGACAGAAACTACAACTGTTCACATTTATGGTGAACTGGTTACCCTACAAGGTAGGTATCATTACTATCCAATTTTTTTAAATGAAAACACTGAAGCAAAAGGAAGGTAAATGGCTTGTCTAGAATCATAAAGCAAGTAACAAGAGGAGGAACAGAGATTTGTCCTCAAATAGTCTGGCTCCACAGCCTGTGTTCTTAACCGCTATACTAGAATCTGCCTTTCAATTGCAAGTTGAATCTCCTAATTCACTTTCCAGATCCCTTTACTGGGACTAAATAAACAAAAATGCCTACCTGAAATTAAGATTAAACTCTGCGCCTAATGAGTTATGCATAAAAGAATCAATAATAGAAACATCAGATAAGAACACTAGTTTGAAAATTCAAACAGTTACATTATTTCAATTGATATTAGAGATTTATACTAAAATGCAAATGAGTCAATTTATTAACCAAGGATCAAATTTTAAACTATAACTTTTCCCAGCACTACTAATTTCTTCACTTAGCTCATGCTTCCAACTCTACCACATGGATATTTGTTAAACGAGCTTAACGATTAGAGCCTGTGTCCAGAATCATTCTAAATTGGGACCTTAATTGTTTCTGTTTCATGAGTCAGTGGGTGTAATATTTTATCTGTTGGATTATCTAAATGCCAGTTCCATCATGTTCTGAGCACACTCTTTTGCCCACTCAGTAGACTGGGTCACCAAGACAAAACTTCGAGATAACAGGAAACTGAAGTTTTCTAATTCTTTAATTGTTCTTATAAGCAGCCAACAGACTGATATTTTCATGGGCTCATCTAACTCTCTCTCTCTCCCCCCCCTTCCGCTTTCCCTCCTTTCACCCCCTCCTTTTCCATTCAGCCAAGCCCAATTGTATAAATCACACATTAGAATACTTCTTTTAATATTATTTTTCAAAATCAAAAACCACCCCCTAAAGACTGTGAATTAAAAAAAAAAGTCTTCATAAGTTTTTCCCTTTTGCTCTCTGTGAACTATCAAACTATAAAAACAATGTGATGTGACCACCATTTGGCTACCACAAATAGATAAACAAACCACATTAAAACTGACTGGAAAGAAAAATTTTGTATCCTGAGTCCCACTTCCTTCCCTGTCGTCTAGCTGGAAATGAGAAATGAACAGAGCAGAGGTTACAAGATAATTTTACAGAGGAGCTTAGGTATAATGTTTATGAACCTGAGGGAACCAGTAGTGTGGTACAGAAACACACATACACACACAGACTTTGAGGCCATATAAAACTAATTCTATCACTTCCCTGCTCTATGATGTTAGGGCATTCATTTCACTTCTCTAAACCCAAATCCACTTATCTAGAATATGCATAAAGTAGCATGTGTGGCCAAGGGGACAGAAGGAAAATCTAAAAGTCTCAGGAAAGAAAAGCACTAATATAGATATACTAACCAATGGTAAATAGTATGAATAAACCAGACACTCACGCCAGGGACTGACCCTCTCTATTTCAGAGGCAAACAATTGCACTTGATTATTGAAATCCGAAGGAAAAGGTGGGACCAATAATAGCAGGGGTAAAAATTAGATTAAAGATTCCTTTCCAGGGGAAAACTTAGGAAACAGGGGTCTTAAAGAATAGCCATAAATTCACATGCGATTCTAAACCTTGATGAGCAAAGGCAAACTAAAATTTATAAGATGTAGAAGGAGGGGTAAATGGGCTAAATGTTGGGAAAATATAGAGTAGCCATGACCCACAGTTTTAAAGAGGAAACAGGTAAGATAACAGACAATTAAATAAATGTCACCCTGAAAAAAAGAACAGTGAAATAGCGCAATAAATGCCATCGTGGAAGAAAGAAGGGCCAGAAGTATATGCAGAGTAACAAAAGCGTAAAACAACATCACAAGTCTGATGTGAGAGGCAAGCAGAGCGTGTGGCCAAAGAGGAGCCTGAATAGGTAGAATGGGCCTCATGGTCGTGGTAAAGAAACTTGTACATTTGCCAGGATTCTAGACTATTAAACTGAACAGTGATATGATGAGATGCAACGTTAGATCCACTGAACAGCAGAGTGGAAGATGTATTGAAGGTAAGTGACCAATTAAGAAGTTCTTGCAGTCATCAACGCTAAGAGATGAGAAGGTAATGATGCGGTGTTTTAAAGAGGGGAGGTGAGATATTAAGCAAAAGAATACCTACTGGGTTTTGAATTCAACTACCAACCGAAACAAGTAAATTATATAGTACAATATTGAAAGCTATAAGTTTGTTTTTAATTCAGGTCCAAATACTTGTTTTAAACATCAGGTCCAAATATTTGTCGTGTGGAAACAAACAATTCCTTCCAATGAGAAGCTTTCATCCACAAAAAGCACATCTCAAACAGGGAAATCTTTTTTATTACCTATTTTTTGTTCACTGTTCTGTCTGAACAGATGGGAAATTCTCCTCCCAATCCAACCGAGGGCAGAAACTTCAAATGGTAAGAACTTTCTGGCATGGGTTTACAAAGAGTGCTTAAATCTATTCCAACAACATGGTGTGGGAGTATTTCAGCACAGGTTGGAACAGTTTCAGGTTTATCATTACCTCCTGAGAATACCTTTGATAAATAAAGCTTTATAAGAAAGTAAGGCTAAAGCCGCCACTCTCTTAAATAGACAGGAATTATTCTCTGCTGTTTTTAACATTCTATCCCTCATGGGCAGGATTCCTAAACTGCTGATCACTAGAAGTGACAGCAACATATCCCATCCTTTAAAATGAAATTATATAAATGTTAGGGGGTTTTGTTTAGTTTTTTTTTTCCCCCCTGAGGAGGCATATATGTACATGTAGGGGAACGATCTTTCATTTTTTAAAAACATCTCTACTTCAAATTCGGTACAAATATTCCCCAAGCACCTTTTCCAACTCAATATCCTCACCTTTTCTCCTTTTATTTTTCTCTGTCTCCTCCTTCTCCGTATCCAAAATAATAGATATTTGTTTGTGTGTTTGCTTGTGGAAGTGGTGTTAGTGAGAAGATATTAATCAAATTCTTTGTTCCCATAATCTCTCTCACACAAATCTACCTCATTGCCATGGCCCAAATAGAAATAACAACAGGGAAACAGGCAGTAACAGAAAAGGGAAAGCAAAAGAACCAGTAAGAATGAAACATGGACCAAGATGAAGAAAGATCAGTACATACTGACACTGTATAACTACTGAAATGGACGGTATCTTAAAAATCTTCCAATTTAACTACTTTGTTGACAATCTGACACAAACGAGCACTGTAGTAGATGGGAAGGCATGAGAAGAAGACCAGGATGATTAAGACTTTCAACCTTAATCAGGCTAGGAGTTTAAGACTGCCTGCCCAAGAAATGTATCTGGAGCAATGGCAGGCCTGAAGTCTGTATATTTGAAATTGGAAGAGGCTACATTGACCTCAGGTGTGTAAGAAGTGTAAAAAGTATCAACTTATTTTTCTAAATTCATCAGTTGACTCAGTGAGCTGTTTCCACTTGCAGGGATGTTTTCTTGCCTCAGAATTTTACGCATTGATTCTCAATTTGAAAAACACGAATGCATTTTAAGCACTGTTTTTGCTATAGTGCTTTTTTTTTTATAGGTCTTTTTTGTAGTTAATATAATTTTTCCATTGTAAGCAAATGAATCCTCAACACTCATTCACCCATTTGGTTTAGATAATTCATCAGAAACAGCACAATGAAATAAAAGAGATAGCCCTACCCTCCTGTTATCCTTAGCCATCCTTAATCACCAGTTGCCTAACCCCAAAATATCATATATTTTAAATCTGGGATAATAATTTTAATAATTACCTAATTCAAATCAATTATTTTATCTATGAAGGCATAGTGGCCTAGAAGGAAAGATGATGGGCAAAGTCACACAGGGCTGGGACTAGAACCCAGGTCTCCTGATTTCCAGTCTAGAAAATACGAGCTGCAAGAATGGCCCTGGGGTGGTATGTCTGCTACCCAGCTAGGCTTGCTAGACTGGAACAGATTGTGTGGTTTCACCTCCCACCCCCAAACTCCCCACACACACACCTCGGCTACATCCATATTCCAGTACTTTTTGTCATCATGTTATTGTCATTGCCGTATGTACCAAGCATTGTTTGTTAAATGCTTTATGAACAATGTCTAATTTAATCATCAGAAAATCCTATGACATAGGTTCTTCAAAGTAGAAAAGGCTAAAAAAAAAATCAGAAAACAGTCTGAAGCCAAAAAGATGTGCTGGTAATAACACATCAAGCTTCTTGAAATAAATTCAAGTTTTCAGGCTAAATACATAGCTGGATAGGAAAAATGAAGCATGTTACTCCCTTATTCAAGAGCTATCCTAGCCTGGCAGTAAAACTGCTAAATAATCTGGCACCAGTCCATATTTCTAATCCCATTTCCCACACCCTTAAAGCAGTATTATACTTCTCTGAGTCCCCTTTATATGCTATGAATGCAGTAAGTTATGACTTAATGGGTTTTTCCTGAGATTATAGGGTACTGAAAAGCATAAATATGTAAACTCCATGATGCCCACTACAGATTCAGAAACTTACCACAAACTCAAGAATACTTGCTGACAGGAATGATCACTACAAGCACAGCTACAACTACCACAAGTAAGGAAGGAAGAAATTGGAAATTAGTGCAATAAAATCAGTATACCTGAATGCTAGATGACTGCAAAAACAAAATCATCTACTGGCTAACAGGAAGAGTGGTAAGAAGTTAGTTTAGCTTAGGCATAAAAAGCCATAGGCAGGCTCTTTTGTACAGAAGTGGTAAGAAAGGGGGGCGCCTGGGTGGCTCAGTCCTTAAGCTTCTGCCTTCGGCTCAGGGCGTGATCCCGGCGTTCTGGGATCGAGCCC